>NC_045962.1:72862947-73172500 GCF_010909765.2 Amblyraja radiata
TAACAAATTCTACCGTCAACCTATCCAGCCCGGGGGACTTGCCTCTCCTGAGCTGGTGCAGGGCATGAGTCAATTCCTCCAGTGATAAGGGGTCATCAAGGAGTTCAAACACCTCTCTATCTACAGTCACTAGACCATCCCACAGGACCTGCTGAGCCTCCCCGCTGAATTCATGGCGGAGAACAGAGACCCATTAAAGGACCAAACTAAAGCACTGATCCTCTCTGGATCTGTGACAGAGGAGCCATCATCCACGATCAGCTCTACGAGCTGTTTGCGGGCTCCCCGCCCTTTCCCCAGAGAGAAAAAGACAAGTGATGCACGGGTGAGAGAGACAGAGAGAGATAGAGAGACAGAGAGAGACAGAGAGACAGAGAGAGAGACAGAGAGAGCTCTGGACAGACAGAGGATATAAGACCCGCGACCTCACATAAGCACCATGGGACCGCTCAAGCAGCAGGTCCCTCAGTGCTTCCCTCTTCTCCTGAACCTCTCCCCACTCACAGAACTCCTCACTAATCCGACCCAGGCTAGACTCTGCATCGAGAAAATCCCTCTCGAGTCGCTCGAACGCCGCGTCCCGCCTTCCGGTCGACCCCCACGTGTATTCCTGGCAAAAGAGACGGATATAAGCCATTCCCACATCCCACCACTGCCTCAGAGAAGGGAAGTTCCTCTGCCTCTCTCTCCACTTCACCCAAACCCGACTGGATGACTCCCGGAAATGCCGGTGCTGGGGGTGTACACATTAATGAAATGTAACGGCATGCCATCCAGGCTCACGGCCAGATAGTGCAAACGGCCTGCCATAACTTCCTGCACCTTCAGGGACTCTGGCTGGAAAGTTGGGCCAACAGAAATGTCTGTCTGTTTGTCTGTCTGTCTGTCTGTCTGTCTGTCTGTCTGTCTGTCTGTCTGTCTGTCTGTCTGTCTGTCTGTCTGTCTGTCTGTCTCTCTTTGTCTCTCTCTCTCTCTCTCTCTCTCTCTCTCTCTGTCTCTGCCTCTGTCTCTCTCTCTGTCTCTGTCTCTCTCTCTCTCTCTGTCTCTCTCTCTGTTTCTCTCTCTGTCTCTCTCTCTCTGTCTCTCTCTCTCTGTCTCTCTCTCTCTCTCTCTTCCCCCCCCCCTTCAATGGCAGAATCATCTTCTATAGTTGGGTAGGCAAGAGAAAATGTGTTAGATTAGAAGCAAAATCTGTCACAAGTGATGAAGAGTTTCCATTGAATGTTCTGAATTCTGAATTCAGAATTATTCTTGTATTCTGTACCTTAGCCAATAAATGTATGCATCCCATATACGTAGTGACCTCTTCTTATCTACATCTCCACCTGATGTTAGCTGTGTTTGTTAACTCGTACAGGTAAATTAAATAGTATCATGGTGACTGCTTCCTACACATATGGATTTTTTCTTTCTTTTGAACATTGGATCAAATTCAATCCAGTCAGAGAAAATTAGATTTTGTTTTTATTCTCCAGGGACGATGATTTTGTCGGGTTCTGTTTTTGTTCCCAGTATAAAAGAGATGATATCATAAAAAGTCACCATTTTCAATACCAACAGACACTAATCAATCATTCGGTCTTCTTAAATAAATCGCACAGAGAATGAAAATGTCATGCTGATGATAAAGGTCTCTTTTGGTTCTTTTTACATGTTTTATCCATGGAAAATTGATTCAATTTTGTTGCTGTGTTAACTTTAAACGTGCTAAAACAGTGTTAGTCACCAAGCATAATCTGACAAGAAGCATTTTAAAAGTCCTCTCTTTGATTTAATATGATCGAGGATCAATAAACTTACTCCACAGATTTCAATGGCGATTTTTCATGTCACTAAATCACATAAATCAACAGCACAGGAGGATGCCATTTGGCTCATTGTGTCCAAGATAGACAAAACAAAAACTTTGAGTTATTACCACCTTCCATCTCTTGGTTACTGTCTGCCAGTTATGGCTTTTCGGGTAACGATGAATCAGATTACAGGAGGGAGATTGAAACTCAGGTTGAATGCTGCCAGAACACCAATCTTGCTCTCAGCGTTAGCAAGACCAAGGAGCTGATTGTTGACTTCAGAAGGGGATAGCTGGGGATCCACAAACCTATTTTCATCAACAGGATGGCAGCGGAGAGAGTGAATGGCTTCAAGTTCCTGGGCATACATATCTCTGAAGATCTGTCCAGCACATCAATCTCATCACAAAAAAGCTCATCAACGCTACTACTTCGTTTGGATGAGATTCAGTATGTCGAAGAATTATCCACTGAACTTTTACAGATGTACAATATAGAACATATTAACTGGTTGCATCACGGCCTGGTTAAACAACTCGAACGCCCAGGAATAAAGGTAAACTGCAGGGATTATTAGACACTGTCAACTCCATCACAGGGACTGACCTCCTCACCATTGAAAGGATCTACAGGAGGCACTGTCTCAAAAAGGCAACCAATATCATCAAAGACCTCCCCACCCTGGCCACACTCTCATTTTGCTAATACCATCGGGAAGAAGGTACAGGAGCCAACAAACGGTGACTGTCAGGATAGTTTCTTCCCAGCAATTATTAGGCTTTTGGACACTACATAACACTAACCTTATAGAAGATCTATGATATATGATCTTCTATAGACAGTATTTTTAATTGCACTATGGACTTTGGTTTTGCACTTTATGGTTACCTAGTATTACAGCTATTAATTTATTGTGTTACTGATTATTATATATTTATCAATGTTATTGCATTTATGGGGCTGTTAAGCTGCAACAAGTAAAAAATTAATTGTTCTGTTGTTTGTACATATGACAATTAAATTGTTGAATCTTGTCTCTTGACGTCAAGTGTTCAACCAGGCACTCTTTAAATATTGAGTGTTTCAAGTTCAAGTGAATTTATTGTCATGTGTCCCTGTATAGGACAATGAACTTCTTGCTTTGCTTCAGCACACAGAACATAGTAGGCATTTACTACAAAACAGATAAGTGTGTCCATATACCATAATATAAATATATACACACATGAATAAATAAACTGATAAAGTGCAAATAACTGAAAATTGGGTTATTAATAATCAGAGTTTTGTCCAAGCCAGGTTTAATAGCCTGATGGCTGTGGGGAAGTAGCTATTCCTGAACCTGGTTGTTGCAGTCTTCAGGCTCCTGTACCTTCTACCTGAAGGTAGCAGGGAGATGAGTGTGTGGCCAGGATGGTGTGGGTCTTTGATGATACTGCCAGCCTTTTTGAGGCAGCGACTGCGATAATCCCCTCGATGGAAGGAAGGTCAGAGCCGATGATGGACTGGGCAGTGTTTACTAATTTTTGTAGTCTTTTCCTCTCCTGGGCGCTCAAATTGCCGAACCAAGCCACGATGCAACCGGTCAGCATGCTCTCTATTGTGCACCTGTAGAAGTTAGAGAGAGTCTTCCTTGACAAACCTACTCTCCGTAATCTTCTCAGGAAGTAGAGGCGCTGATGAGCTTTCTTGATAATTGCATTAGTGTTCTCGAACCAGGAAAGACCTTCAGAGATGTGCACGCCCAGGAATTTGAAGCTCTTGACCCTTTCAACCATCGACCCGTTGATATAAATGGGGCTGTGGGTCCCCCTCCTACTCCTTCCAAAGTCCACAATCAGTTCCATGGTTTTGCTGGTGTTGAGGGCCAGGTTATTACGCTGGCACCATATGGACAGTTGCTCGATCTCTCTTCTATACTCTGACTCATCCCCATCAGTGATACATCCCACATCAGTGGTGTCGTCAGCGAACTTGATGATGGAGTTCGCACTGTGACTGGCTACGCAGTCATGAGTATAGAGTGAGTACAGCATGGGGCTGAGCACGCAGCCTTGAGGTGCTCCCGTGCTGATTGTTATCGAGGCTGACACATTTCTACCAATACAAACAGACTGTGGTCTATGAATGAGGAAGTCGAGGATCCAATTGCAGAGGGATGCGCAGAGACCCAGTTCTGCGAATTTGGTAACCAGCTTGGAGGGGATGATTGTGTTAAATGCCGAGCTGTAATCGATGAATAACAGCCTGACATATGGATTTTTGTTGTCCAAGTGGTCCAGAGCGGAGTGGAGGGCCAGCGAGATTGCATCCACCGTTGATCTGTTGTGGCGGTAAGCGAACTGCAGTGGGTCCAGGTTTTTGTCGAGGTAGGAGTTGATTTGCTCCATGATCAACTTCTCAAAGCACTTCATCACCACCGGCGTTAGTGCCACTGGTCGATAGTCATTGAGGCACGTCACCTTATTCTTGGGCACTGGTATAATTGGTGCCCTTTTAAAGCAGGTGGGGACCTCAGAACTCAGAAGTGAGAGGTTGAAAATGTCCGTAAAAACTCCAGCCAGTTGGTCCGCACAGGTTTTTAGAACACGACCGGGTATACCATCAGGTCCAGGTGCTTTTCGGGGGTTCACCCCTCTGAAGGATTTCCTGACGTCGGCCTCTGTGACTGAGACTGAAATGCCATCACAGCGAATGGGGGATCGGGAAGGCACATCAGTATTCTCCCTATCAAAGCATGCGTAAAACGCATTGAGCTCGTCAGGGAGTGATGTTACACTGGCATTCGAGCTGCCTCCTGGTTTTGCCTTGTAGGAGGTCGATCCAGTCAGTGAGATCAAACACTTTTACATTAGTAATTTTATTTTCTCAGCTCTCCTGTAATTGTTTTACGAATTACCTTAAATAATTAATTACTGAGCTCACCAGTAAGGGAAATAGATCCATCATAAGTTGATACACATCAGTTAAATTATCTTCCGTCTCCTTTCCTACCAAGAAAATAACCACAGCCCAGACCATCTCTCCTTAATTGTGTAATTCTCCAACTGGAAACCACCTCTAATATCTCCTCTGCGCCATCTCAAGTAGTCTCACATCGTTCCTAAAGTATGTTGATCAGAAATATATCGACATTACTGCATATCTCACATTTTTATTGTTATAATGTCACTTTCTTGCTCTTGTACTATATACCATAGCCATTAAAGCTAAGGAACTTCTTGATTAGTAAGGGTATATGGGGAGAAGGAAGGAGAATGGGGTTGAGAGGGAAAGATAGATCAGCCATGATTGAATAGTGGAGTAGACTTGATGGGCCGAATGGCCTAATTCCGCTCCTAGAACGTATGAACTTATGAACCCAAATGCCTTCTGTAAATCCTGCTAGCTCTGGGTCAGAAAATAGAAGCTACGTTTATCAATTTACGCAAATAAATGAAATGGTGACCGCGCATCATGCCTTAAGCTTTTTCTTTCTTTGGACATTGGATTAAATTCAATTCTATCGGGGGAAATTAGCACTTTTATTCTCTGGGGGCCATTAAAGGTCACGGTTATGATAATTTGATATGGCTGTGTTCTTGCTCCCAGTAGAAATGATATGGCATTGTAAAACATGCGCCCGCATTCAACACAAACAGAAACTAATCAATCACAAAGACTACTCAAATATATAATGGGAAGATTGAAAATGTCACGGTGATGACCTAGGCCTCTTTCCTTCCATCATTTGAGTATCGTCAGATTATAAATTTATACATGTTTATGATTGACACCAAGGTCTCGGAAAGAATATCAAATACGAAGGAAACTGAAATGGATAACGAACCTCCAACAATACAATAGTTGTTAACAGGAAACTATTACTGATTTAACAGATAAATGAATAAATCTCGCTAAATTTATGGTGCTGTTAAACCTTTAATGCATGGCTGGGTAATGGGTGGGCAAAGTTGTAAATTGCATTTGACCTTTCCCATATGTGACATACTGTAAATATGTTAATGTGGCCACATGGTCTATTTTACGGCACTGTTCACTTCCATCAGTGTCTCAAAGAAATCCAGCATGGCGAGGAGCTACATTTTAGCAGGGATTATTTAGGTTGCATCAGTAAGTGTGCTTAAAATAATCAAAATATCTGCTTTATTCTGCTATGCAAGTTATTAAAGCACTGTATGCTTGCAATACTCTCCATTAGGTGCAGGAAGGAACTGGTGATGCTGGTTTCATCCGAAGATGGACACACAAAGCTGGAGTAACTCAAAGGTTCAAAGGTTATTTTATTGGTCACATACACCTAGGTGTAGTGAAATGCTTCTTGCCAATGCAGCACATAAAGAAAGAATACAGACATAACAGTAATAAAGAAATTTAAACATAAAAACATCCCCCCACAATGGTTCCCATTATGAGGGAAGGCACAATGTCCAGTCCCCATCCCATGTCCACCCATAGTCGGGCCTATTGAGGCCTCCACAGTTGCCTTTACGGAGGCCCGATGTTCCAGGCCGTTCTCGCCGGATGATGGTGCACCGGCATCGGGAGAAACCTCTCAGCGGCATGGGAACCCTGTAACGGCCGCTTCCCTTTCCGGAGACCGCGGCTTCTGAAGCCAACAAATTAAAATTAAATGTCTTTATTTATATAGCACATTTTTAGTCAACTTGCATTGACCCCAAAGTGCTTCACATAATTACATTCACACACACAGGCAAAGGTGGGTGAAGTGTCTTGCCCAAGGACACACACAGGCAAAGGTGGGTGAAGTGTCTTGCCCAAGGACACAACGACAGTATGCACTCCAAGCGGGATTCGAACCAGCTACCTTCCGGTTGCCAGCCGAACACTTAGCCCATTGTGCCATCTGCCGTCAACAAGGCCGCACCGGATGGAGCTCCACAACTGGTGATCTCGGCGAGAGATCCCAGGCTCCCGATGAAAAGTTCAGCGCCGCCGCCCGCAGGTGACCGCTCCACAGACCCGCAGCTCTGCGATGTTTTCATCGCCGGTCTTCAGCCCACCGGAGCTCCAGCGCGGCGACCTGGGCAAGGCATCGCCCACTCCACAATAGCGCTCCAGCGCTGTGCCGCCACCGCCGAAGCCGAGGTTCTGGCCGGTCCCCTCAGGAAACGCCGCTCCAGGCCCGCTGGTAGGCCGCGAGGATGGGTCGAAAGTGCAGCCCGGAGAAAAGCTGCCTCTCCGGCCAGGTAGGGACCCTGAAAAGTAGTTTCCCCCTTCCTCCCCCCCACCCCCCACATAAAAAAGACTAGAGCTCCAAAAACAAAACACTAAAACACTAAAACTCACTAAAAATAAAAAATAAAGTGAAAAACGAACAGATGCAGGCTGGGCAGCCATACCCCACAGGACGGCACCCCCTACTCAGCGGGTCAAGCAGCATCTCTGGTGAAAAGGAATAGGTGATGTTTCGGGTTGAAACCTTTCTTCAGAGTGAGAGTCAGGGGAAAGGGAAACAAAATATATACACGGTGATACAGAGAGATATAGGACAAATGAACGAAAGATAGGCATAAAGGTAACAATGATCAAGGAAACAGTTCATTGTTCGGTGTGAGCTAGGTGTAAACGGGTTATATAGACCATGAGGATGACAGTGAAACATTTTATTTGCTTTTATCTGCAAGTAATCCACTTAAACGGTATGAGAAATCAAATCCATCATATTTGTCACCTTCACAGTGAGAAAATTATAGCAATTAATTTCAAGAGAATGAGGGACGCAAATATTAATTGTCACAATGGAAGATTCATGTCCTTTATCAGACAAATTAAATTGCTTAATCCCAAATGAAGGAGTTTTTTTTCTGAGCCATCTGTCTTCAATAAAAATGCAGTCACTGAAAGTCTGACCTTCACATCACAATTACAACTCCAATGCACTTTCAACTAGTATCTAAATACCGTGAATCTTACTCCATCATTCTGTTCATCTCACTATAGCCCACAGAGCTCTACTGACTTTTTCCTTGTATAAACTGGGCTTGAGCCTCATTTTCGTTACCCTCTCTTAATCCATGAGTGTGTCACAGGAATTGTGATTAAAACAAAACTCTACATTGTCAAAAAAAATGTTAACGTATAGATATAGGGCGGCACTGTGGCGCAATGGTAGAGTTGCTGCCTTACCGGGTTCGATCTCGACTACATAGAAACATAGACATAGAAAATAGGTGCAGGAGTAGGCCATTCGGCCCTTCGAGCCTGCACCGCCATTCAATATGATCATGGCTGATCATCCAACTCAGTATCCCGTACCTGCCTTCCCTCCATACCCCCTGATCCCTTTAGCCACAAGGCCTACATCTAACTCCCTCTTAAATATAGCCAATGAACTGGCCTCAACTACCTTCTGTGGCAGAGAGTTCCAGAGATTCACCACTCTCTGTGTGAAAAATGTTTTTCTCATCTCGGTCCTAAAGGATTTCCCCTCTATCCTTAAGCTGTGACCCCTTGTCCTGGACTTCCCCAACATCGGGAACAATCTTCCTGCATCTAGCCTGTCCAACCCCTTAAGAATTTTGTCGGTTTCTATAAGATCCCCCCTCAATCTCCTAAATTCTAGCGAGTACAGGCCAAATCTATCCAGTCTTTCTTCATATGAAAGTCCTGACATCCCAGGAATCAGTGTGGTGAACCTTCTCTGCATCCCCTCTATGGCAATAATGTCCTTCCTCAAATTTGGAGACCAAAACTGTACGCAATACTCCAGGTGTGGTCTCACCAAGACCCTGTACAACTGCAGTAGAACCTCCCTGCTCCTATACTCAAATCCATTTGTTATGAATGCTAACATACCATTCGCTTACGGGTGCTGACAGTACAAAGGATGTACGTTCTTCCCGTGACTGCGTGGGTTTTCCCCAAATCCTCCAGTTTCCTCCAAAGGCATACAGGTTTGTAGGTTAATTGGCTTCGGTAAAAATCATAAATTGTCCCTAGTGTGTAGGATAGGGCTAGTGTACGGCGATCGCTGGCGTGGTGGGCCAAAAGGCCTGTTTCTGCATCTCTACACTATCTCGAAACTAAACATACTGGAAGTCTGAAATAAAAACAGATACTGCTCAGCAAATTAGGTGTCATCAATTGAAAGGAAAGTAGATTTCAAGTTTCAGATCTGAGAATTTGGGACGGGCCTGAAAACTATTGCATTTCCTTTAATTAGTCACGAAAGGCACTTGCAGCACAGGACCAGCTAAGATGTTGTTAAATGATAGAAGAACCTTAAAAAAGCTCTATGGAGTCCTCTTGCTTCTAACCCTAACTAGTTGTAAATTAGCACGTGGAAGCATCTAAGTTAGGAATATGGTGCAACTGGTAGAGCTGCTGGGTTTGATCGTGACATTGGGTTCTATCTGTATTCATTTTGCACATTCTCCATGTGACCGCGTGGCTTTCCTCTGGGTGCTCCAGTTTCAAACCGCGTAGGTTTCCATTGGGGGCTCCAGTTTCAATGGTTCAATGGTGCTTTTTTTTTTTTTTTTTTTTTTTTAATATTTTATTTTATTAGAAGTAAGTACAGTCATATGGCACCAAATTGCCTAATATGTATTTTCATAATACATTTTATGTACAACTTCTTTTTTTTTTTTTGTTACATTGAAAAAAGATTAGAATAAGAAAAAGAAGTTAGATAGTAAAGGATAGAAAGATGTGAAATATAGTGTGTGAAAAAAGAAAACGAGTAAATGAAGAAAGTTGAGAGAGAAAATAGAGAAAAGAAAATAAAAGAAAAAAGAAAAGGAGATCATTATTTATAATCTTGACCATAAATAATGATCTCCTTTTATTTTTTATGGTGCTTTTATTGTCATGTGTGCAAAGTGCAAATGCACAGTGAAATTCTTTTCTTACCAACAGTCCAGTAGAGTATTGCTATACCCAAGCACATCCCCGATTAGCAAGTCTACAGAAACCATCCACTGATCCCGCGTGCAAACGGCACCATGTTTTGGTTCCATTTTCAAAGTCCATTCTGCGCTCTAGTTGTTATGAGGGTTTCCCATTCCAGGCAAGGCCCAGGCTGCTGCGGGCCTCCAGCCGTCGCCTTCCCTTGGACGTGCAGTCCAAGGAGAGGGACCTGTGAACCGACGTCCCTCTCCTTGACCATCCACCTTACTTCCCCGGGGGTGCCCCCCATAGCTCACCTTGATGTCCCATTAGGCTGGACCCTGGTTCCCTCTCCTGTCCTACTGACCTTGCTCCTCGCCAGTCGCTATCACTGGTTCCATTCTCTGGTCTTCGGGGGACGAGTAGGGGTAGCCTCGCCAGGCTCCCCCTTGCAGGCGGCGATCCACAGCGTCCTATGTGCAGGGGAATGGCTCGGCAGCTACCCACTGAATGCCGCGTTCCACGGGTTCACATTCGGCCGCGGGGGACCGGCTCGGCGGCTACCTCCTGTAGGCTGCGACCTTCCCACAATCCAAAGATGCATGGGTTTGCAGAGTCAAAGAGAGATACCTCATGGAAGCAGGCCCTTCAACCCATCATGTCAGCATCAATGTGTAGGAAGGAACTGCAGATGCGGTTTAAACCAAAGATAGACACAATAAGCTGGAGTAACTCAGCGGGACAGGCAGCATCTCTGAAGAGAAGGAATGGGTGATGTTTAGAGTCTGTATCAATCATTATGCATTTGGTTCTACTGTAATCATGGCCTAATCTATTTATTCTCACCACGTTCTCATCGATTTCCCCTCCCCCTCCCAATTTGTAATACTCATCTACATACCAGACAACTTACAATGGAAAATTAATTTACCAACCCACATGCCTTTGGGAGGGAGAAAATGAAAAATTCACAGACGGCACCTGAGGTCAGGATTGAACCCCCTCACTGAGCTCGACCAGCTGCACCATTGTTCTGCTCCAAGTGGAGTCCTGTCTCGACTATTAATTTGGCTTCATAAATCGAACATCATTAGATTGATTTGGTGTGTCTTTTTTTGCTCTGCTCAGTTGGAAACAAAGTTATGATGGATTACAGGAGGGAGAAATTAATCCTCTGTAGGATCTCAGCTGGTCAGGCAGCATCTGGGGAAGGGATGGACAGGCGATGTTTCGGCTTGGGACCCTTCTTTGGGCTCAGAAGAAGGGGTGGTGAAAGGGAATGGAGCAACATTTTGCCAGTGGCGGATGGGGTGAAAACCAAACTGGCAACGGTACGGTGATCATTTTGAGTGGACATTCCCTCTGTAGGCAGATGTAATATATTCCATCATGTTCCTGACTTGTGTTCAGTAGTTTTGGAACGGCGTTAGGTGTTCAGGCAACATACATTGCTTATGATTAGCTTGGAACGTTTACCTGCAGTTCGGCAACCTTATTTATTCAGCTCCAAGCATTTGCACACCTTTCCAATTTGATCTACATATGGAGCATACTTCTCTGTCGTCTTCCTCTCACTTTGCAAGTTATCATTCTGATGTGTTTGTCTCTCCCAGTTCTTTGTGCCCCATGTATTTTCTCTTGGATATTCTTAATCCTGAAGGCTTTCCATAATGGAGTCATACAGCAAGGAAACAGGCCCTTCAGCCCAACTTGCCGAATCCGACCAACATGCCCCATCTACACTAGTCCCACTTGCTTGCATATCCCTCAAAACCTGCCCTATACATGTGCCTGTTTAATTGCTTCTTAAACACTCCTTTCCATTAAAGTAGTTTAAACATTTGATTGATATGAAACGGAAAGCTGATGATCTTTCTGACTAGGCATATTGGGGTCATAGTTCAGCAACAAGATAGCAAAAAGTCTATTTGACCATAAGTTAACAAATGGAGAGAGGAGGGACCTGGTGACAAAATAATTAAGGATGAACGGCAATGTTTTAAAGTCTCAGGTTATTTTAATATCCACAACTCGCTTGTATGCTTCTCATCAGTTATTGTACTTTCAAAATAGAGAGCTGACTGTATTGTACTTTGGAATGTCCTGAAATCACAAACCATGCTGCCTTTGCAAGATTTTTCTTACCTATGATCACACATTATCGAATTTTTAAAGCTTGATTTCATATAGTCATAGTCATACAGTCATATAGTGTGAAAACAGGCCCATTGGGCCAACATATAGCCTTCAGTACATATATATTATGTTTTGTGATAAGTTTAGTTTAGTTTAGCGAAACAGCGCGGAAACAGGCCCTTTGGCCCACCGAGTCCGCACCAAACAGCGATCCCTGTACATCCCCGTACAGTAACACTATCCGACACACTTTAGGGGCAATTTACACATATACCAAGCCAATTAACCTACATTCCTGTACGTCTTTGGAGTGTGGGAAGAAACCGAAGATCTCAGAGAAAACCCACACGGTCAAGATTCAAGATTCAAGAGAGTTTATTGTCATGTGTCCCTGATAGGACAATGAAATTCTTGCTTTGCTTCAGCACAACAGAACGTAGTAAGCATGACTACCAGAACAGATCAGTGTGTCCATATACCATTATATAAATATATGCACACGTGAATAATTAAACTGATAAAATGCAAATAACAGATAATGGGCTATTAATGTTCAGAGCTTTGTCCGAACCAAGTTTAATAACCTGATGGCTGTGGGGAAGTAGCTATTCCTGAACCTAGTCGTTGCAGTCTTCAGGCTCCTGTACCTTCTACCTGAAGGTAGCGGGGAGATGAGTGTGTGGCCAGGATGGTGTGGGTCCTTGATGATGCTGGCAGCCTTTTTGAGGCAGCGACTGCGATAGATTCCCTCGATGGAAGGGGGGTCAGAGCCGATGATGGACTGGGCAGTGTTTACTACTTTTTGTAGTCTATTCCTCTCCAGGGCGCTTAAGTTACCGAACCAAGCCACGATGCAACCGGTCAGCATGCTCTCTACTGTGCACCTGTAGAAGTTAGAGAGAGTACTCCTTGACAAACTGACTCTCCATAATCTTCTCAGGAAGTAGAGGCACTGATGTTTAGTTTAGTTTACTTCCTGGTTTGGGAGTTGCAAGGCATACGAACGGCACCAACTTGACAGGATTGTGAAGACCGCCAGCAGGATTATTGGTGCTCCACTCCCTTTCTTGCTGGACATATACAGGAAGAGATGTATCAACAGAGCCATCTCCCTCATCAAAGACCCCTACCACCCATCGCATCACATATTCTCCATCCTGCCATCTGGGAAGAGGTACAGGAGCATCAGCTGCAAAACCAGCAGGATGCTCCTCAGCTTCTTCCCGCAGGCTATAAGACTGTTAAACGGACTTTGCCCCCTGCCAAAGTATCGCGCACCAACCACCAACCTGGACAGAGCCACTGTCGTGCCGCTGCCGATAGGAACGCCTGTTGATGTTTAGTTGAGAGTAGTGTTAAACTTGTTCATGATATATGTATTTTTATTTCTATTTATTTTTTACTGCACACTGAATGGACACTGGTTTGAGTAACGTTTTTTTGTTTACTCTGGGTATGTGAGTACTCAGGAAAATAACAATAAAGATATACAATACAATACAATACAATGTGCTTTCTTAATAATAGCATCAGTGTTCTCGGACTAGGAAAGATCTTCAGAGATATGCACGCCCAGGAATTTGAAGCTCTTGACCCTTTCAACCATCGACCCATTGATATAAACGGGACTGTGGGTCCCCATCCTACTCCTTCCAAAGTCCACAATCAGTTGCTTGGTTTTGCTGGTGTTGTGGGCCAGGTTATTGTGCTGGCACCATATGCTCGCTCGATATCTCTTCTATACTCTGACTCATCCCCATCAGTGATCACGGGAAGAACGTACAAACTCCGTACAGACAGCTCCCGTAGTCGGGATCGAACCGGGGTCTCTGGCACTGCAAGTGCTTTAAAGCAGCAACTCTACCGCTGCGCCACCATTGCCGCCCTAAACTTCTCAATAATGGCAGAACATCCGATATGTACATTTCTGCCTTGCAAAACAAATACTTGGAAAACTTGTTAAATTTGTTATTTGTTAATTCGCTCAAGTTTCTATTCTATAACAGTATGATAAATTGAGTGAAAAACACTCCGCACTTTATTGATAGCAAACATTTCCGGTAGCAGATAATTAAACTTAGCACTTTTATCTCCTGATGTCAGTTGAGAATAATTAAATGTCTGCAATCTCGCAAAGAAACCTTCAAGGAGTTTGATGAGTTTGTGTGGCATATTTTGAGACCTAAATACTCCCCTTAGTTAAGTATATAAAATCGTATACTCAGTTCTAGCAGTAGGTTAGAAGGATTCAAAATTAAAGCTGTAAGCTGTGAATAAAACTGTAGTGTTCCTCTTCTCAGCTGCTACTTGTCAATTGCAGGTCAATTTACCAAATTTGAAATCAGACAGATGGCGACTATTTAGAGAATAGATTGAAATAGGAGCAAGACCTTCACTAAGCTGAACGGCAATGGCAGAACAACTAAATAAAATGATATGAGTAAAGTAATTGCAACCAAGCAGGCAATCTTTTTCTTCAATTAATTTTAATATAATTCACACAAAAAATAAGATAATGGGTTCATACAGTGAGAAATAAGGTCATTTGATTTTCATTTCTGGATTTATAAAGAAATCTTTCTGGCTGGCCAAAATTATTTTAAATAGCCTTGGACTGAATTTCCATTTGAAAAAATGCTGAAAAAGCATAAGTCTCCTCACACTGAAGGTTTCCCTAACAAGTTCACTTATCATTTATTTTCCATGAATGTCCAAAATAGGTTTGAATATATTTATCAACTGAGTGAATGTCAAAAAATTGTAATGGTAGAAAATTGAAAACTGGAAAATGCATCGCCTCTCATTGTTCTGAAACACAGCCAGAAATTCATGCTCATCATTCCCATCTTGGGCATCGATCTAGAGAAACTTTCAACCTAACTCTTTTAGGCGAAGTTAGTAGATCCTTCCTTATGAGTGTGAGCCAATTTGAATTTGCACGTGAGTAGCATTCAAGCTATACCCCGACATAATTGGAGCAAGGCTTCATTTATCCGAAACATAGGTGCAAAATGCTGGAGTAATGAAGCAGATCAGGCAGCATCTCGGGAGAAAATGGATAGGTGATGTTTCGGATCGGGAGCCTTCTTCGGACCCAACCTGAAACATAAATTTTCTCCGGAGATGCTACCTGACCTGCTGAGCTACTCCAGCATTTTATGTATGTCTTTGGAATAAACTAGCACGTGCAGTTCATTTCATGGCTTAACTTATCCCACCATGCAATCCTCTCACGATAAAGACAAATATGCCATTTGATTTTCTATTTGATTTTGTACATGCAAAGATATATTATCTGATTCATCTTAAAAAGGAACATTCATCATATTAAATTATATATCTTCCTGCAAGTAAAAGACAGTTTGAAATACAAATGATGTTTTCCTGAAGATTTGGTAAACAGCTTCAATATTCTAAATGTACAGGACAGATGACAATATAGAATTTATGCCATGGAATGATGAATTTGAAGAGTTTTGTAACAACTATTTCAGATCAATTCCAGGTCTGGCTCAGGAAGATGGTGTTCATTCGTTGTCTCAATGCAAGGGACTAAAGACTAATGGGCCTGTCCCACTTAGGCGACTTTTTAGGCGACTGCAGGAGACTATGCAGTCACCACGTGGTCGCCACATGTTCGTGGGTGGTTGCCGGGGAGTCGCCTTCGTTTTCGTGAGGAGTTCCCGCATTCTGGGAACTAGTTGTGGCCTCATTATGGTCGCTGCAAATTTTTCTACATGTTAAAAAATTAGCGGCGACTGGAATGAAGCCGCCATGGAGAGTAGCTAGAATTCTGGTGCCGTAGATGGGTCGCCAGGTCCTAGTGGCGAGAATTCTCGTGCCGTAGGTGGGTCGCCAGGAGGTTGAAGGTTCTCTTAGGTTCTCGTAGGTTGTAGCCGGTGCTGACCAGTGAATTTCATTGGCTCATTGGGAATGAGCATTCCCAATGAGCAGTGAAAATAACTTAAGCAGTAGTTATCAGAACCTAGGATAACCGACCAGTAATGTTAAATGTCCGCCGAGCTTCACAGCTGTGTATCTCTGGCTTCTTAAAAGTTGTCTCCACTCCTTCTCCCCCCTTCTCCCCCTTCTCTCCCCCCTCTTCCCCCCCCCCCTCTCCCTCCCCCTTTTAAAGGACACTGTACAGTTTAGCCATCTTAATTATAGCGCCAACCTTCCTGTTCATTGCGGTATCACCTTTGTTTTGCACCGTGTGAAATTCACTCAGACAGCGCTCCCCCCCGCTTGCGCTGTCCCCCGCCTGCATAATGGGCTGTTGGTGGAAGCGATGTGTGTGAGTGTGTGTCTGTGTTCCACTCTGACAGTCGCCGTTCCGGTTGCCGGTTTTTCAGGCGACTGCCGGCAACTTGACAGTCACCGGCAGTCGCCTGAAAAATCGCCTAAGTGCACAGGCCCATTAGAAAGATAGATTCAGGATATGATGACCAAGACTGTAGTCCTGTGTGAAATACTCAATACATGAGGTTGCATATGGATTCATTACCGATCGGTATGTGGGAGGTATTGTGTAGGTACCTCTAGATGGTCAGAGCAAATATCATGATTTTATTGGAAAATGTGTCTTCTACTTTTTGGGACATAAAATAAATTATTCCAGACTGCACTAATGCAAATTAAACATGGTTTAGGTGAAGGATAAAGCTCATTGGTCTAGAAACTCTTTTAGTTTTGTTTAGTTTAGTTTAATTTAGAGATACAGCACGGAAGCACGCACATCGGCCCACCGATTCCGCACCAGCAGTGATCCCCGCACATTAACTCTATCCTACACACACTGGGGACAATTTACATTTATATCAAGCCAATTAACCGACAAACCTGTACGCCTTTGGAGTGCGGGAGGAAACCGAAGATCTCAGAGAAAACCCACGCGGTCACGGGTAGAACGTACAAACTCCATACAGACAAGCTCCTGTAGTCAGGATCGAACCCGGGACCTGGGTCTCTGGCGCTGTAAGGCAGCAACTCCACTGCTGCACAACCGTGCAGTCTAATGTAAAAAGGACATAAAGTGCTGGAGTAACTCAACGGGTCAGACAGCATCCTTAGAAAACATGGATAGGTGATATTTCAAGTCAAGGGCCTTCTTCAGTCTGATTGGAGAGAGGAGAAGAAAGTTGGAAAAGGGGTGAGGCAGGAAAAAAAGCATGGCAAGTAATAAAGGTGATAGGTTGATGTAGGCAAATTCCTCTTCATCTTTATAAAAGTTTACATTCAGGTGGAGCTTTAGCAGGTTACATAGTTCACGAGTTCACACTTTATAGGACGAGAATAAGGCCATTCAGCCCAATCAATCATAGCTGATCTCTGCCTCCCAATCCCCATAATCCTTGACACTCATTCTAATCAAGAATTTGTCTATCTCTGCCTTATAAATATCCACTGACTTGGCCTCCACAGCCCTCTATGGCAATGAATTTCACAGATTAACTGCTCTCTGACGAAAGAAGTCCCTCCTCACCTCCTTTCTAAAAAAGCCTCCTTTAATTCTGGGGTTATGACCTCTGATCCTAGACTCTCCCACCAGTGGAAACATCCTTTCCCCATCCACTCTATCGGTGCCCTTGATGCAATTATCTCCAACAGTTAAAATACTGTAAGCAAGTAAAATGTCAAATCATTCACCATAATGCAAGTACAAGTTATGGTAATTGCCGTTGAATGTTAGCCCATATTGGGATGCTGGTGACAGTATTGGGAATGCCTGTCATGGTCAAGCAGTAGAGTAGACTTGAGTGAGTAGTGACCCACTTTCGATGTGAACATGTGTTTCATACTATTCATGTCCATAAATCATTCAGGTTAAGTGGGACAAAACTGTGGCCTTTTGCCAGACACAAGTTCTTTAGGAACCCAACTATTTTGAAATATGACTGTAGTTCACCAGTGGTTCTTTGGATTGTGCTGCAAGATGTCATACGCCACATCTTCAACCACTTAATGTCCCGTCTATGCAAAACGTTGGACAGAGAAATAAAATATTGCTCAGTTTTGTATCCTGGATGTTGTTGTTTGGTTTAGAGGCCCTTTGTCCACTGAGTCTGCGCTGACCAACAATCACCCGTACAATGGTTCTATATTATCCCAGCATCGCATCCTACACACTGGGGGCAATTTACAGACACCAATTAACTTACAAACCTACATATCTTTGGAATGTGGGAGGAAACTGGAGCAGCCGGAGAAAACCCACATGGTTACAGTGAGAATGTACAAAGTCCATGCAGACAGCACCCGCAGTCAGAGACCCGGGTCTCTGGTGCTGCACCACTGTGTCACCTTGTTGTGTAAGGGTAATTCATTATGGGCCTAAATTATCTGCCTAATGTTTGTGTTCTGTCATAAGTATGAAAGGCATTCCCAATAGAAATTAATGGAATTAAGAAACACAAAGGATAATCACCAAACATCATTTTTCAATTTGCATGCAATCTATATTACCAAAAGTCTGATCTTGACCACTTCATGTTGTTTTGTATATTGATTTTAGAAAACTCGCTGCCACTTACGTCTGTGATTTTTGGCCATCTTACTCAGAGTCCCCCTCCGCTGTGCAGGACAAGAGGATTTTTCCCATCGATTAAAAATAAAAGAGTTATTAGTATTTTTTAAATGTTGAGATTCTCTCTCTTGAAGCCACACCCCTTCGGGTGGGACTATAAAACCCAGAAGTGTTGAGTGCCTCAGTCAGTCTCTGCAAGATGGGGGAAGCGAGAGGGTCACGTCTCTCAGTCTGAGCTGTGAATAACACTGAACACATGTCTACTAAACGGTGAGTGTGGTTTTACTGGCCTTGAGTGCCCTTAATATGGTTTTTAAATGAAAATGTAGTTGGTTTAAACTAAAGCACAGCAAATGGTTGGTGGCGTTTGGTTTGAAATAAAGCACAGCAAATGGTTGGTGGTGCTTGGTTTGAAATAAAGCACAGCAAATGGTTGGTGGTGGTTACTTTGAACTAAAGCACAGCAAATGGTGGGTACTTGACAACTTCCTGTTTGTACTGTATATTGATTTTAGATAAAACGCTACCACTTATGGCTGTGATTTTTGGCCATCTTACTCAGTCACCCTCCGCTCATCAGGTGCAGAGGATTCTTCCCATCAATGAAAAATAAAAGTGTTATTAGTATTTTAAAAATGTTGAGAATCTCTCTCCTGTTAATCACGCCAAGAAGGCCATGGGAGGGGGAGGATTATAAAACCCGGAAGTGTGGGTGTGGCTCAGTCTCTGCAAGATGGGAGAGGGAGAGGTCACGACTGCCTGAGCTGTGAATCAACTGAACACACTGAATATCTACTGAACTGTGAGTGTGGTGTTTATGTGGTGTTTTGTGGTGTTTTATGGTAGTTTTATGGTGGTTTCACCCTGCTTGAAATGGTATGAAACTGCATTTGAATGTGGTGGTCTTACACCCTGCATGAAATGGTATGAAACTGCACGAATTTGGTGGCCTTGCACCCTGCTTGAAATGGCATGAAACTGCACTTGCATTTGGTGGCCTTGCACCCTGCTTGAAGTGGCATGAAACTGCACTTGAATTTGGTGGCCTTGCACCCTGCTTTAAATGGCATGAAACAGCACTTGAATTTGGTGGCCTTGCACCATGCTTGAAGTGGCATGGAGCTGCACTTGAGTTTGGTGGCCTTGCACCCTGCTTGAAGTGGTAGGAAACTGCACTTGAGTTTGGTGTCCCTGCACCCTGCTTGAAGTGGTAGGAAACTGCACTTGAATTTGGTGGCCTTGCACCCTGCATGAAGTGGTATGAAACTGCACTTGAGTTTGGTGTCCCTGCACCCTGCTTGAAGTGGTAGGAAACTGCACTTGAATTCGGTGGCCTTGCACCCTGCATGAAGTGGTAGGAAACTGCACTTGAGTTTGGTGGCCTTGCACCCTGCTTGAAGTGGTAGGAAACTGCACTTGAATTTGGTGGCCTTGCACCTTGTTTGAAGTAGTATGAAACTACACTTGAATTGGTGGTCTTGCACCCTGCTTGAAGTGGTCGGAAACTGCACTTGAATTCGGTGGCCTTGCACCCTGCTTGAAATGGCATGAAACTGCACTTGAATTTGGTGGCCTTGCACCCTGCTTGAAGTGGCATGGAGCTGCACTTGAGTTTGGCGGCCTTGCACCCTGCTTGAAGTGGTAGGAAACTGCACTTGAATTCGTTGGCCTTGCACCGTGCTTGAAGTGGTATGAAACTACACTTGAATTGGTGGTCTTGCACCCTGGTTGAAGTGGTATGAAACAGCACATGAATTTGGTGGCCTTGCACCCTGTTTGAAGTGGTAAGAAACTGCACGTGAATTTTTTGGCCTTGCACCCTGCTTGAAATGGTAGGAAACTGCATTTGAATCTGGTGGCTTGCACCCTGCTAGAAATGGAATTTCAAGGAATAGCCATGAATCAACTGCCAGCCCACCAGCCCTGAGTGAGCTGCCAGCACATCAGGCTTGGGTGACTGAGCTGCCACCCCAAGAATCCATTTGGCCCACAATATCCATACTAGCCCACTGGAAACCAGTCCCTTCAGCCCACAACACCCATACTAGTGCTCCAGAAAGCCCACCCCACTGGCCACCAATATTGGAATTGGTGGAGAGGTGGAATTTTGCGTTGGGGGACCAGCCCTCCCATGTGAACATGGGACCCAACGGGTCCCACTTAGTCTAGTTCATTTTATTTTTCACCAGTAGGTATAAAGTAAATGCAATTGGGCACGAGATCAGTGTCTATAATTGAAGTGATGATTACACCAGCACCATACTTTAAGGTGTCATGTGATAAAGCTATCATCTGTTTACTATGATTCATTCTGGATGTGTCATATTTCTCTTTGTTGCTCTTATTTACAACGCTATGGTTTACCTTTCTTC
Organism: Amblyraja radiata; assembly: GCF_010909765.2. Taxonomy (NCBI): domain Eukaryota; kingdom Metazoa; phylum Chordata; class Chondrichthyes; order Rajiformes; family Rajidae; genus Amblyraja; species Amblyraja radiata. The sequence continues at coordinate 72,883,623 of NC_045962.1, forward strand.
AGCAGGTGGTGACGATATGTTCATATGGTAACCAAGGCTTGTAAGTATCTGGCATGATTCTGTAACATGCAGAAAAGGACCCAAATCACACAATATTCTCTGGCCTTCAGTAGTGCTAAGACAATCTTCTAGGAAAACTGTAGCCTGTTCCCATCTAATTTTAGTCTTAGATAGACACAAAAAGCTCAGTGATAGTAATTCAGCAGGACAGGCAGCATCTCTGGAGAGATGGAATGGGTGACGTTTCAGGTTGAGACCCTTCTTTAGTCAGACCTGAAATGTCACACATTCCTTCCATCCAGAGATGCTGCCTGTCCTGCTGAGTTACTCCGGCTTTTGTGTCTATCTTCCTACCTACTAATTTTAGGCTTAACTACAGGCCCTATCTCTGAAAGACAATACAGGTACATGTACCAATTTCTTATTAAACTTATGAAATCTTAAAAAAAAAAACAATCCTCAAGCACGCTCAAGTTTAATTCCTGCTTCGCTTTAGTGATCAATATATTATTTCGGAAGACAAGGAAGCATGCTTCGCAATCACAGCACAGGAACAGGCTCTTCGTCCCACGATATCTGTGCCGAACTTGATGCCAAGACCAACTGTTACCTGACTGCACGTAATCCATATTCCTCCATTCCCTGCATGTCCATGTGCCTATCTTAAAGGTTCTTAAATGGCACTTTCATATGTGGCAGCATTGCGTTTTTATGTTTACCCTTCTCTTGTCCCCTTGCCATTAAGGTTTTTCACAGCAAGGGGTGCTTCCAGATCATATCCTTTCTCAATTATTTTCCTGATTATTTTTTAATGTCAACACTTTTTCTTATCAGAGACTATCCTCAGTATGTCGAGTGCCCTATACTTTATACTATTTTTTAACCACCTTTAAGTTGCTTCCCATTACAAGCTGCCTTTGTGTCTTACCCTACTGCACCCGAACCAGTTATCTAAAATAACTCACCGCATTAGTACATGCCATCTTATGTCACCATTCACCATCACAACAGTTCTTAACGTCTTAGCCCACCAATCTTGTCCAGTAAAGTCCCCATATTTTTCTTTTTTACCTCCATTTTGTTCAAGTTAATGTTTATTGGCACTTAACCAACTAAGCTACAGTGAAATTTGAGTTACCATCCAGCCACAGTAAGTGAAAAGCAATAAGACACACAGTCACATAAAATAAAATTTAACATAAACATCTACCACAGTGAAAGCCACATTCCTCGCTGTGATGGAAGGCAATAAAGCTCAGTCAGCTTCTTCCTTTTGTTCACCCATGGTCGGGGCCTTTGAACCCTCACAGTTCGCCGCTGGCGACGGTCCGATGTTCAAGCCCTCTCGTCGGGATGATTGAAACTCCAGCGTCAGGATGGATCGGAACACTCCGCGGCATGGAGCTCCCGAGTCGGCCTCTTCTTACCTGAGACTGCGGCTTCACAGTGTTAAGGTCCACAGACCCCGAGGTTGGAGCTCCGCTGGTGACCCTCGGCAAAGGATCACAGCTCCCGACGTTAAAGGCCACGCCACACCCGCCGCTTGAAGCTCTGTGTCGAACTCCAGGAAATGCCGTACCACTCCACATTGTAGGCCGCAGTGGGGACGGAGATGCGATATGGAGAAAAATCACATCTCCGTCAAGGTAAGTGTCTGAAATAAGTTTCTCCCAATTCCCTCCCACCACCACCCACATAATTCATCCCTGGAGGGAAATTGGTCTTCCAACAGTCACAACACACAACAAGATACAAGGAAAAGTTGAAATTAAAATTAAATTAAAAGTGCAAAAAAAAGAAAAAAACAAGCGACTGTTGGTTGGCTGCTGTGGGCACAGCGCCTTAACCGGAACAAACAAACAAACAAACAATCAGATGCAGGTTTATCACCTGGGCAGAGGATTCTATAACTAGTTCCCCCCTCCCCACATCTCCACACCGGGTCCCACTGTGGTCTTCCACCATTTCTCATGGCGGCCCCCCCATGCAGGGTCCCCATTGTTCTTCATGGTGGTCCCCCCCCATGCAGGGTCCCCATTGACTTCCCCTTGCCCTCTCACATTCATCAACTGCTGATCATGAGGACAATCATGATCATGAGGCCCCACTGCTGGTGAGGCTCCCTCTGCCGCCGAAGCCCCACGTTGAGGCGCACGCTGCCGCCGATTCCTTTGCTGCCGCCGCCGAGGCTCCCATCGCCGTCACCGCTAGGCTCCTTCGGTCCAGGCAGGCCTCGTCACCCGGCTTCTCCGCAATCCCTTGGGAGGCCTGTGGGGGCCTGCCAGGGCATGTTCTGGTCGGCGGGTGGATCGGGACCGCACAGTTTCCTGGAACACTCCCACCATGCGAGAGGCTCCCCGGGACACATTAAACATACTCACCCGATTAGGAGCCACATTGTTGACGGTCGTCCTGTGAAGTATACTGCCGACTAAGCCAATTGTAATAGGGAATTTTGTGCAACATTGATAACTTGTATCTGGCTTTACTCCGATAGGCACACCCACAAAATAAAATAGCTTGTAGGCACTGGCGAGTATATCAAACAAGTCTGTTCATTGAAGGCATTAACAGAGCCCGCTGGGAAACACTTTGGGTTCTCTCAGATTACCGGTTCATTTTCCTATTAATGTTTGTGAGAGTGTATGCCAATAACCACCCAGTTCTCCTCACCATAGCGGTGCCCACATTTCTAAAGTACATAATTCCTCTTAGCACTTTGGGAATGACATGAAAGAGCTTTATTAGTGCAAGGTTTATTCTCTTAGCCATCTTTGCTTCACAGAGAATAATATCAGCTTCTCTGGCCTTTCCACTTGAGAAAAATCCCTGGTACCACTCTAGTAAATCCCTACTGTACACCCTTAAAGTCCTTGGCAATTCTCCTAAACAGCATCCATATAGTTCCTTAATCTCATGCTTTTTATCTCTCTCTAAAATGAATCAAGCAATAAACACCATTCCTCCTAACACGTGTTTTAACATCTCCTTATCCAGGGCAGGATGGCTATTTCTCCCCCAGCATTAAATTGTCACAAGGTTGGTGCTACACATTATTTCTGGACTTTAGAGTACTGTCACTAGTCATGAGGCAAAATTTCCTTTTAAATTCTTCACCATTTGTCTTTTGCTCCTGCAGCTGGATGATCTTGAGGGGTAATCTTTTCGAGGTGTATAAAATCATGAGAGGAATAGAATATCACTGGAGTCAGCTTTTTTTGCCTGCTTTTTTCTCTTCTCTTTATACCAGTTACTTCCCCACTACTGTTTCAGTAGTGTATCGACCTGAAACAGTGACTCTCCATTTCCCCCCATAAATGCTGCCTGACCTGCTAAGTTTTTTTGAACTGTTTTTTTGCTTTGGAAATACATATTCCATAATATACATTGTCAGGCGACATGGTGCTATGTTTATTAGCTGGACTATCTTTGATTATGCCCCTAGATCTCCATTTATATCATAGTGCAAGCCCATTAATAAGACTGACAATAATAGCAGATGCTATTCAATGGATTTGCAGCAGCTTTAATAAGGCATGAAAGATCCGCATTTGTTTTAGAGTTCAATTAGATTCCATTCAGTTAATGATGGTTGGTTGTTTACACATGACTGGTTGATGAGGTGTTGCATGGCAAAACAACTTTAAGTTAAACATACACGTTTAATGGTGGCACTGGCGCAGTGATAGAGCAACGCCAGGGAACCAGGTTTGATCCAGACTACGGGTGCTTGTCTGTCCGGAGTTTGTAGGTTCTCCCCGTGACCTGCGTGAGTTTTCTCCAAGATCTTCGCTTTCCACCCACACTCCAAAGACCAACAGGTTTGTAGGTTAATTGGCTTGTTATAAATGTAAAATAGTCCCTAGTGTGTGTAGGGTAGTGTTAATGTGCGGGGATCACTGGTCGGCACAGACCGGTGGGCCGAAGGGTCTGTTTCTGTGCTGTATCTCTACACTGAACTGGAGTATGTTCCCAGGGTGCTTTAAGAACAGATATCTGCGTCATTCCTGTTGCATTGTTGATGCCTGAAATTAAATGGCTCTGTGTTATTGGCCTGAATGCATCCCATGGAAGAAGGCAGGAATGTCATTGATAAAGGCAATTGGTTTATCCAGAAGCCTCAAGCAGGCTATCTGTTCCACACAGATAGCAGATGACGTGCAGCCTACTGCCATAGACCATCATTCAACTTCAATTAAAATGCTTCGTTTCTTCAAGTATGACACCTTTGACATTCACATTAACTGGAGACCAAGATTTCATATCCTTGGAGCTGCTCACCTCCATTCACTGGCTGCCTCACAGCCTTGTTGGAGGCAATTGCAAACTTTAATCAGTAATGCTGAACATTGTTATATTGTATGCAACATTGAAGCTGCTGACTTTAAGGTATTGCTTTAGAAATAACTGTGGGGTTTTTTTCCTTAGAAAAGAACTGTTTCATGTTTTTACTGTCTTTAGAACATAGAACATAGAATAGTACAGCACGACAACAGGCCCTTCGGCCCACAATGACTGCACCTAACATGATATCAATCTAAACTAATCTCCTCTCCCTGCATGTGATCCATATCCCTCCCTCCCCTGGATATCCATGTGCCTATCTAAAAGCCTCTTAAATGTCGCGATCATATCTGCCTCCATCACCAAGCCTGGTAGCAAGTTATAGAGTCATAGAGTGATATAGTGTGGAAACAGACTCTTCGGCCCAACTTGCCCACACCGGCCAACATGTTCCTGCTACACTAGTCCCACCTGCCAACATTTGGTCCATATACCTCCAAACCTGTTCATGTCTAATTGCTTCTTAAATTTTGGGATTGTCCCTACCCCAACTATTTCCTCTGGTAGATTGTTCCATACATTCACCATCCTTTGTATGAAAAGGTTACCCCTCAGATTCCTATTAAATCCCCTTCACCTTTAACCTACATCCTCTTGACCTCGATCACTGTGCTTTTACCTGATCTATTCCTCTCATGATCTTATACACCTCTACAAGATCACACCTCATCCTCCTGCGCTCCAAGGAATAGAGTCCCAGCATACTCAAGGGTTGAAGAAGGAACTGCAGATGCTGGAAAATCGAAGGTAGACAAAAGTGCTGGAGAAACTCAGTGGGTGCAGCAGCATCTATGGAGCGAAGGAAATAGGCAACGTTTCGGGCCAAAACCCTTCTTTAGACTGAGGTGGGGGGAGCGGGGAGAAGAAAGGAGAAAGGAAGAGGAGGAGCTGAGGGAGAGCTGAGAAGGGGAGGAGACAGCAAGGGCTCCCGGAAATTGGAGAAGTCAATCTTCATGCCGCTAGGGTGCAGACTGTCCAAGCGGAATATGAGGTGCTGTTCCTCCAATTTCTGCTCACTCTGGCCATGGAGGAGGCTCAGGACAGAAAGGTCAGATTCGGAATGGGAGGGGGAGTTGAAGTGCTGAGCCACAGGGAGATCAGATTGGTTAATGCGGACTGAGCGGAGGTGTTCAGCGAAACAATCGCAAAGCCTACGCTTGGTCTCACCGATGTAGATCAGCTGACACCTAGAGCAGAGGATGCAATAGATGAGGTTGGAGGAGGTGCAGGTGAACCTCTGTCGCACCTGGAGCGACTGCTTGGGTCCTTGAATGGAGTCGAGGGGGGAGATAAAGCGACAAGTGTAGTATCTCTTGCAGTTACAAGGGAAAGTGCCCAGGGAGGTAGTGGTGCGGGAGGGAAGGGAAGAATTGACCAGGGAGTTACTGAGGGAGCGGTCTTTGCGGAAAACAGACAGGAGGGGAGATGGGAAGATGTGGGGAGTGGTGGGGTCACGTTGGAGGTGGTGAAAATGATGGAGGAGTATTTGTTGTAGCTAAAGTGGTGAAAGGTGAGGACCAAGGGGACTCTGCCCTTGTTGTGAGTGGGGGGATGGGAGAGAGAGCAGTGTTACGAGGTATTGAAGAGACCCTAGTGAGAGCCTCATCTATAGTAGGGGAGGGGAACCCCCGTTCCCTGAAGAATGAGGACATTTCCGATGCCCTGGTGTGGAACCTGGGAGCAGATGCGGCGTAGACGGAGGAATTGGGAGTAGGGGATGGAGTCCTTACAGGAAGCAGGGTGGGAAGAAGTGTAATCTAGATAGCCATGGGAGTCAGTGGGTTTATAGTGGATGTCGGTCAGAAGTCTATCACCTGCGATGGAGATAGTGAGGTCAAGAAATGCTAGGGAAGTGTCGGAAATGGTCCAGGTGTATTTGAGTGCCGGTTGGAAGTTAGTGGTGAAGCGGATGAAGTCAGTGAGTTGTATGTGGGTGCAAGAGGTAGCACCAATGCAATCGTCGATGTAGTGGAGGTAGATGTCTGGTATGGGACCCTGGTATGCCTTGAACAAGGATTGTTCGACGTACCCTACAAAGAGGCAAGCATAGCCGGGGCCCGGGCGCGTGCCCATAGGTACGCCTTGTATTTAATCTAATCTAATCTAATCTAATCTATTTAGAGGAAATGGGAGAAGTCAAAAGAAAAGTTATTAAGGGTAAGAACCAGCTCCGCTAGGCTATCCAGCATACTCAACCTCTGCCTATAGCTCAGACTCTAGTTCTGGCAACATCCCTGTAAATCTTCTCTGTACCCTTTCCAGCTTGACAACATCTTTCCTATAACACAGTGCCCAGTGTTATAACACAGTGCCCACAACTGAACACAATACTCTAAATGTGGCTTCACCAACATCTTATACAACTGCAACTTGACCTCCCAAATTCTATACTCAATATTCTGGCTGATGAAGGCCAATGTGCCAAAGGCCTTTTTGATCAGCCGATCTACTTACGACTACACCTTCAGGGAGCTATGCACCTGCACTCCTTGATCCCTCTGCTCTACAACCCTACCCAGAGCCTTACCATTCACTGTGTAGGTCCTGCCCATGTTAGATTTCCCCAAAATACAACACCTCACATTTTTCTGCATTAAATTCCATCAACCATTCCTCAGCCCACTTGGCCAATCAATCAAGATTCTGCTACAATTTTTCACAACCATCTTCACTATCTGCAAAACCACCCACTTTTCATGCAAGTCATGCGAGAACAGTCGTGCAGCCACTGGACAATCACCCTTATTCGCCTGAATCCAGAATATATTTTGCAGTAATATGAAAAATAGAAAAGGAGTAAGAGAGCAGATTGTCTACTATCCTGAGATTGCAAGTCACCTGAACTTGGATCATTCTTTAGGCATGGAAGGGTTGAGTCTTCCACTAAGAGGTCAGCTCTCCATATTATTAACATGGACCTCATCACTGCAATGCCTTATCGAGCGCTATCGCTTGGCTACACTGATAAAATACCATTGACGGATGCTAAAATGCCTAACCTGACCCACCAGGTATCAAACTCCCATTTAAATTGTGTTGTGTTTTGTTCACCCTGGTGTAGGAAGGATGTCATTAAGCTGGAAAAGAGTGTAGAGAAGGTCTATGAGGATGTTGTCAGGATTCAAGGACCTGATCTATTGGGAGAGGTTGGGATGGCTGTGACTTTATTCCTTGGGGTTCAGGAGACCATTTAGAACAGAGATGAGGAAAAACTTTTTCACCCAGAGAGTTGTGAATCTGTGGAATTCTCTGCCGCAGAAGGCAGTGGAGGCCAATTCTCTGGATGCTTTCAAGAGATAGATAGATAGAGGTCTTAAAGATAGTGGCATCAAGGGATATGAGGAGAAGGCAGGAACGGGGTACTGATTGTGGATGATCAGCCATGATCACAGTGAATGGCGGTGTTGGCTCGAAGGGCCGAATGGCCTACTCCTGCACCTATTGTCTTTTGTCTATTGTGTATTGAGACCGAAGGATATCTCATAAAGATGTATAAAATCGTGAGGGGAATAGATAGGATGAATGAGTCGTTTACTCAGGATAGGGGGTCAAGAACCAGAGGACATATAGTCTAGTAAGAAAGAAGAGAGTGAAGGTAAAGTTAATTTCTTCACAGTGGAAGGAGATAAATAGTTCCATAAGGATTAATGCCCAGTTCACGACTTAATTTACTAGTTAGAATTTATACAACAATTTCTAAATTTGCATTAGATACCAAATGTGTTGCTCTCCTCCTCAGTGCTTGCAAACTACAACAAATTATGGAAGGATGTTAATGAAATTCCAGAAAAGGTTCAATTCAATGGTAAATATATATTTTTCATAACAACTTAGGTTGGTCACTTTTGTAGGAGGACATTACATTACTCTAATGTTACTCTAGCTGTAACTCTAATGCCCCTGTCCCACTTAGGAAACCTGAACGGAAACCTCTGGAGACTTTGCGCCCCACCCAAGGTTTCCGTGCAGTTCCCGGAGGTTGCAGGTGGTTGCCGAAGGTTGCAGGTAGTGGAAGCAGGTAGGGAGACTGACAAAAATCTCCGGGAACCTCCGGGAACCGCTCGGAAACCTTGGGTGGGGCTCCAGAGGTTTCCATTCAGGTTTCCTAAGTGGGACAGGGGCATAACTCTAATGTTACTCTAGCTGTAACATCCCAAACTCTCAGTTATAAAACTGCTTGTGGGTTTCTGTTGCATTGCTATTGGAATAAAAAAGGTAGACCTACAGTAGATAGACACAAAAAGCTGGAGTAACTCAGTGGCTAAGTGACTGGCAACAGCATCTCTGGAGAAAAAGAATAGGTGCTGTTTCGGGTCAAGACCCTTCTTCAGACTGGAGCTATGCACAGAACATAATTTACCCAAGGCCGTTACACTCACATGAAAAGCAATATTCAGGTACAATATTCGGGTTTATACGTTCTCCCTCTAACCTCATGGGTTTTCTCTGGGTGCTCAGGTTTCCTCCCACACTGCAAAAAAGTATAGGTGTGTCAGTTAATTGGCTTCAGTAAAATTATAAATTGGCCCTAGTCTGTAAGATATTGTTAGTGTTTGGGATGATCACTAGTCGGCACGGACTCGGTGAGCTGAAGGGCCTGTTTCCACGTTGTATCTCCAAAGACTAAAGTCCAAAGTCATAACAGTGACAGGGCAGGTGGCGAGAGTAGTTAATGTGACTTACACGGTGACTAGAGTAGTGAATATTACTTCCTTGTTCAAAAACTGGGAGTAAGGGTAAGCCCAGTAAATACAGGTCAGCCATTTTAATCTTTGTGATGGGAAAGCATTAAGAAATATTGATTCAGGACATGGGGAGGAACATGGATTAACTGTGGCAATCAGCATGGATTTGTTAAGGTGAATTATGTTGAACCAATTGATTGAACTTTCTGATGAGAAAACGAATAGAGTAATGAGGGTGATGTAGTCTATATCGTACAGATGGAGTTGCAGAAGCTGGTGATAGCAAAGACTTCTGGGCAAAGTTGAAGCAGGTGGCATAAAAGAAACATTGATAGCTTGGATAAGAAATTAGCTAAGTGACTGGCAACAGAAGGTCACTGTGAATTGTTTTTATTATCGCTGTTATTGTTTTTTTTTAATCCATAGCTATATTTAATGGCTCTGACTTGGGAGATTGACCCTGGTGTGTAGTATAGTGTTAGTATATGGGATGATTGGTGGTCAGAACGGACTCAGTGAGCCAAAGGGCCTGGTTCCACATTGTGTCTCTAAAGACTAAAGTCATGAGAGTGACAGGGCTGGTGGAGAGAGTGGTTAATGTGACATACAATTTTTTGGTGTTAACGGTTCATAGGTTCTTCTTAGACCCTCTTCAGTCATGGCTGACCATGGGTGTCTCCAGGGTGTTATTCCCTATATGGAGAACGCCTGTGCGTGACTTTGTTTAACATGGGGAGATGGGTGCACAAGCAGCCACCCCACAGTCCTTGACAGATCTGGGTCAGAATCCAGTGGCATGGAGTCCAAGACGACCGGAGACCCTTTTCTGCTGCAGCCTTCATCCTCCTTCCCAGCCGTTGTGATGCTCCACAGAGATCAGCCATCATCCATCGCCTGTTCCACCGTTGAGGTCTTGGTTGGATTGTTCTTTGTCAGAGACCTCCCCCTCGACCTTACCGCCATGGGTGGCCCTACCAGGAACACAGCTCCAGGATCTCAGGTTCACACAAGCTTCTCCATCACAACAAGGTGACAATCCACAGAGAATCGGTATATCGGTATAAAGAGTATAAAAGTTGGAAAGTGATATTGAACCTGCAAAAGGCACCAGTCCCGCCTCAAATAGTGAATTGCATTCAATTCTGGTAGTTAGTTATTACAGGGATGATCTGATGACATTAGAAAGAATCCAGAAAACATTCATGTGAATAGTTTCTGGATGGAGCTCTATAGCTTTAAGGATAGTCGGGAGAGGTTGGGACAATTTTCCTTGGAGACAAAATGTCTGAGAAGAGATTTGATAGAAGTATATATAATGTTGAGGTCTGGTGAGAGTGCATTGTAGGAGTCTGCTCCGGTTGGAAGAGCGCTATGGTATTAGAAGTTACAGAAGTTACAATAAAGTGGATGTGTATTAAGGGTGACATGAGGAAAAACATCTTTAATGCAGCATGTGGTTGGAATCAGGAATGCATTCCCCACAATGCGGTGGAGACAGTTTCCATCATGGCCTCCAAGAGGAAATTGGATAAATATATGGTGAGGGGAAAAAAATCAAAGCTGCAGAGAAGTGGCCAAGAAATGGAACTAGTTTAGTTTAATTTAGAGATACAGCGTGGAAACGGGCCCTTTGGCCCACAACGCTACACATACTAGGAACAATTTTTTTACACATACGCCAAGCCAATTAACCTACATTCCTGTACGTCTTTATAGTGTGGGAGGAAACCGAAGATCTCGGAGAAAATCCACGCGATCATGGGGAGGATGAATCTGGAGTCAGTGACGAGAATGATAAGAACACAGTCTATCTGTTAAGTAAGTAAGGTGATAATTGGAATCATTGGGGGAGAGGTGAAGGGCAGAGTCAAATAAGGGTGGGAGGATCAAGTGAGTGAAATATGTGGCCAGGATATGTGATGGATGGAACCAGGAAAGGGAGGGGGTTGAAAAGCAGGTGATGGAGGGGCTGAAGTGGAATTGTATGGGACAAAGTGTAAGGGCCAGAGATGAATCGGAAGGAGAGAGAGAGAGGAGGACGGAGTGTAGAATACAGGAGGCAAGGATTACTTAAAATTGAGAAATTCAATGTTCACACCATTGGGCTGCTGACTACTTTGATGAGTTTCCCTTAATGTCCAAGCAGCACTTAGCTGGCACAAACTCACCAACTTTTTATTTTAACTGGGGAGAGGTTTGGTTAACGTATGGTACTGTTTTCACTGCAAATTTTACCCACTGCTAAAATTCATGGCTAAATGACTTGCATTCAAATTAACTTGCATTTGAGCTCCATGATCATTTGTTCTGGACAGATTAATTTCAATGTTGATAATTTCAACACAAAGTAGCAGAAACTCTTGGTCCAGGTACAGGGCCAGACTGCAGCAATTTCCAACCAACCATCTAAGCAGTCCTCAGCCATTGGGCGGCACGGTGGTGCAGTGGTAGAGTTGCTGCCTTAGGGCGCCAGAGACCCGGGTTTGATCCTGACGGTGTCTGTACGGAGTTTGTACATTCTCCCCGTGACCTGCGTAGGTTTTTTAATGGGAAGCTCCAGTTTCCTCCCATACTCCAAAGACGTACGGGTTTGTAGGCTAATTGGCATGGTAATAATTGTCCCCAGTGCTGTATCTCTAAGCTAAACTCAATACTGTGTAGGAAGGAACTGCAGATTCTGGTTTAAACTGAAGATAGACACAAAAAACTGGAGTAACTCAGCGGGACAGGCAGCATCTCCATTTCAGATGGAAGAAGAGTCTCGACACGAAATGTCACCCATTCCTTCTCTCCAGAGATGTTGCCTGTCCCGCTGAGTTACTTGAACTTTTTGTGTCTATCTTCAATCTAAACTGGTTGTTTTATCTACAAGCTGAAAAATATGGGCAGTACAATATAGCCTTCAAAATTCTTGAATGAGCGCAGTCAACCCGCTGAATTACTCGGACTCCATATCACATGAGTGTGAATTTACCCTACAAACTCATAAAGAACTCAAGAGTTCTTAGCTCCGGGTTTTAATATTGTGGGCAGAGGGTCTGTTCCTAAACTGTACTGTTCTGTTGTATTTGAAAGTAAATACGCCAGGAAAAGCATTACAGAGGAACAGAATCAAGTTATGCATGAATATTATTCAATCCAGTCGATTTGCCGTTCCACAGAGACCTTGGTAATCTCCCAAATTATAACGGCCAAATACTTCTAAAATTAATCCAGGGATCTAACCTTAAGTATTCTACATGGACATTAAACAGCTTTATCACTTTAATTACTTCTTTCCATCCTGATCCCACATTCATTTTCTTATTTCCATTTCACATGTAAACATCAAGCCTCTTAAGATATATCAACGTTATATGTATCAACCAATCAATATGGCAGCAATATCTATGACCCCACTATTCTGAGTAAATAAATTCTTCCTTCATTTTTGACATATTTGTGTCCCATTAGACTGCGACAACACCAAGGGAAATAATATCTCTACTTTCATTCTATCATAATTCTATCAATACAGCAGATGCCTCTCCACCTTTGATTGACACATCGCTAGTGATCGAGTATAATTTATAGATTACAGACTTTGCCAATGTTACCTCTGGAATCTTTTTTCTTCAGCTCTATTTGTAATCTTATTTTTGTTTGGCATAGAAACCTGCAGACCGAATGCAGGTTATTAAGATTGGTGTAGTTAATAAGTACAATGGCATGGACATTGGTGGGCCAATTATGACTCGTAACCAACAAGTTGGCAGAATTGGGATATTCTTTGTTAAATCTTGACTTGCACAAAAAAATGTGCAGTTGGTATATCATTGGTCTGCTGTGTAACGGTAAATAAATACATGCTATTAAAGAGTTCCATCAATTTGAAGAAGGGTGTCGAGCACAAACAGGGTCTATCCATTTCCTTCCACAGATGCTACCTGATCCACTGTGCTTCTCTAGCAGTTTGGATCTTGATTAAGATTTCAACATCTGCACTTTCTTGTGCCTCTATTAACAAGTTCTCTCCATGGAAGCATATTGTTTCCAGGTGGAGATCACAGCCCATTGTCAATTGTGACACTGGTCCAGGTCTCTGGCACCAGACCACCGCACATTGTGACAGCATTGGGACCTCACTTCAAGACCATAAAGGAATCAGTGCACCAATGATTCCAACAGTGCTCAGGCTGCTAGCAGTAAGATCTGTTCAACGTATTGAAATTGACACCATCTGACACCGTATCTGATACCATTGTGCCAGAGCTACTACACTCCAAACATTCCGAGTTGACTGTGCCTGAACCCCTCTGTCAGTGGATCACCAACTTCCTTACAGACAGGAAGCAGCATTTGAGACTGGGAAAGGACAACTCGGACCCGCAAATGCTCAGCATAGGAGCCCCGCAAGGCTGCGTACCTTCTCCTCTCCTCTACTCTCTCTACACCAACGACTGCACCTCTACAGACACCTCTGTCAAGCTTCTCAAGTTGCGGACGACACAACCCTGATTGGACTTGTCCAGGATGGGGAGGAATCTGCCTACAGACAGGAAGTGTCACAGCTGGCGGCCTGGTGCCGTAGCAACAACCTAGAGCTCAATGCTCTTAAGACAGTGGAATCGATTGTAGACTTTAGGAGAGCTCCCCCTCCCCTCACTGCACTCACCATCAACAACACCAATCACATCTGTGGAGTCCTTTAAGTTCCTGGGAACCATCATCTCCAAGGACCTTAAGTGGGGGGTGACCATCGACTCTACAGTCAAAAAGGCACAACAGAGGATGTACTTCCTACGGCAGCTGAGGAAGCACAATCTGCCACAGGCAATGATGGTCCAATTCTACACGGCCATCGTAGAGTCTGTTCTCACCTTCTCCATCATGGTCTGGTTTGGCTCAGCCACTAAGCACGACACCTGGAGGCTGCAGCGAATCATCTGATCAGCAGAGAAGGGTATTGGCTGCAACCTTCCCTCCATTGATGAACTGTACACTGCAAGGGCCAGGAAGCGAGCGGGCAAGATCATCTCTGACCCCTCTCACCCTGGCCACAAACTCTTTGAATCACTTCCCTCTGGAAGGCGACTCTGGATTGACAAAGCTGCCACAGCCAGACATAAAAACTGTTTTTATCCACGAGTAGTTGCTCTACTCAACAGCCAAAAATTTGTAGCCTCCCTTTGATCTGATATTTTGTTGGTTCACATGCTTGATCAATGGTGTTTTATCATGAATGTCTAATTATTATTAATGTTTAGTGTTTTCTGAGTCATTCGTAACTGTCACTGTATGTCATGTTGTTACTTGTGATCGGAGCACCAAGGCAAATTCCTTGTATGTGAATACTTGGCCAACATACTTACTTACTTACTTACTTACTTACTTACTTACTTACTTACTTACTTACTTACTTACTTACTTACTTACTTACTTACTTACTTACTTACTTACTTACTTACTTACTTACTTACTTACTTACTTACTTACTTACTTACTTACTTACTTACTTACTTACTTACTTACTTACTTACTTTTACTTACTTACTTTTACTTACTTACTTACTTACTTACTTACTTACTTACTTACTTACTTACTTACTTACTTACTTACTTACTTACTTACTTACTTACTTACTTACTTACTTACTTACTTACTTACTTACTTACTTACTTACTTACTTACTTACTTACTTACTTACTTACTTACTTACTTACTTACTTACTTACTTACTTACTTACTTACTTACTTACTTACTTACTTACTTACTTACTTACTTACTTACTTACTTACTTACTTACTTACTTACTTACTTACTTACTTACTTACTTACTTACTTACTTACTTACTTACTTACTTACTTACTTACTTACTTACTTACTTACTTACTTACTTACTTACTTACTTACTTACTTACTTACTTACTTACTTGCTTGCTTGAAATATGCAGCACAGTGGTGCAACAGAAGAGCTGCTGCCTTACAGTGCCAGAGACCCGGATGCATTAACAGTTGCTGGTGGCCACATTAGCGCATTGGTGTCCAGCTGCAGGCATTGTACAGCTGTGGCTCTCTCCGTGTTTTATGCCTGGGCAAGTCCGTGAGCCATATATTGGCGTAGCAGTAGAGTTGCTGCCTTACAGTGCCAGAGACCCAGGTGCAATCTTGACTATGGGTGCTTGTCTATGCGGAATTTGTACATTCTCCCCGTGACCTGCATAGGTTTTCTCCAGGATCTCAGGTTTCCTCCCACACTCCAAAGACTCACAGGTTTGTAGGCTTGGTATAATTGTAAGTTTAGTTTAGTTTAGTTTAGTTTAGTTTAGTTTAGGTTAGTTCCTGTGAGTTATTTTCTCATGTAAAATGCAATACGAATGCATCTTGTAATTGCTTGAGTTTGATTTATTTTTTACGTTTAGTTTAGTTTAGTTTAGAGATATAGAGCGGAAACAGGCCCTTCAGCCCACCGAGTCCATGCAAACCAGTGATCCCCATGCATTAACACTTCCCTACACACACGAGGGACAATTTTACATTTATACCAAGCAAATTAACCTACACGCCTGTACGTCTTTGGAATATGTGAGGAAACCGAAGATCTCAGAGAAAACCCACGCAGGTCACGGGGAGAACGTGGTAACACCTGTAGTCAGGATCCAACTCAGGTTTCTGGCGCTGTATGGCAGTAGCTCTACCGCTGCGCACTGTGCCGCCCTGCCCCTGCCCCGTGTCCCCAGTGTGTGTAGGATAGTGTAAGTGTGCGGGGAACGCTGGTCGGCATGGATTCGGTGGGACGAATGGCTTGATTCTGTACTGTATCTCTAAACAAAACTATCAATGCACCAATGATTCTAACAGTGCTCAGGACAGATAGCAATATGATCTTTCAATGTATTGAAATGTTTGCTGGGTGGGTGGAGAGAGGGTGGGCGGCTGGGTGGGTGTGGCCCTTGTGGCTAAAGGGATCAGGGGGTATGGAGAGAAGGTAGGGATGGGATACTGAGTTGGATGATCAGCCATGATCATATCGAATGGTGGTGCAGGCTCGAAGGGCCGAATGGCCTTCTCCTGCAACTATTTTCTATGTTTCTATGTTTCTATAAAGACAAGGTCCTGGAGGGACAACTTACATCACACCTCATTCAATATTTCCAGCATGATGAACTCTTTGTTTTATCCAGAATCAACATCAAAAGCCAGAGGTCAGAACCTTTTAATCCAGTTTCTGTCCATCAGTAATCAATGGGTGTCAAAGTGCATGTTTTCAATAAAACAGGAAAATGATGCCTGAGACAGGAAGTACCCGGTTCAATTTCATCTTGGATAGGAGATTAACAGGAAATGGACGCAGCCACTTTAAGACACAAATTGTTTGTAATGAACAATTTACACATTAAAACTAGGCACTGTTTGTTTATTTCTAATCCAATTATTTATGCAGAGGGATATACATAAGTTAAATTGGTGTGCACAAAGTTGGCAAGTGATATATACTGAGCATAAATGTGAGATAGCTACTCCAACATGAAGAATATTAATGCAAAATAAGGACGTATCTGTGGCGAATCTGTGGAATTAATTGCCACAGAAGGCTGTAGTCAAGCCAATAGATACTTTAAGGCGGAGATTGAAAGATTCTTGATTAGTATGGGTGTCAGGGGTTATGGAGAGAAGGCATGAGAATGAGGTGAGAGGGAAACATAAATCATCCATGATTGAATGGCGGAGTAGACTTGACACCACCCCAGGAGTACATCATTCAGTTTTGGTCCCTGCCTTTCAAGAATGATATATTTGCTTTAGGGATAGCATTGTTTGGAATAAGCAAATGTCTATTGGAATAATTCCTGGGACGGGGAATTATCTCATGAGAAGAAAATGAACAGAATAGGCTCATGCTCTCTGGAACTTAGAAGGGTTATTTCACTGAAACACAAAATATTTGGAGAGGGTAGATACTGAGAGTGTATCACTGGCCTGTGTATTCACAACTATAGAAATAATCTTGGGTAAAAATTCGACTCCTTGCAATTGAGAAAAGGAGGATTTTTTTATTTCAGGAGATTGTGATTTTTTTGAAATTCTCTGCCATGAAAAGATATATCTGTTGACACAAGGTTAAGAAGCAATTTTGGATGATAGAGGAGTCAAAGGTAGTGGCGATGGTGTGTGATCATGCAAGAAAGAGAAGATGAGGTCAAAGATTAGACTAAGCATGATCGTAGTAGGGCGGCACAGTACACAGTGTAGAGTTGCCGCCTAACAGCGCCACAGACCCAGGTTCGATCCTGACTATGGGTGCTGTCTGTATGGAGTTTGTACATTCTCCCTGTGATCGCACGGCTATTCTTGGGGTGCTCCAGTTTCCTCCCACTTTCCAAAGATATGCAGATTTGTAGGTTAATCAACCTGTAAATAGCCCCTAGTGCGTAGGATGCAAAACATCGAACAAGTGCATGGGTCGGCATGCATTCGGTGGGCCGAAGGGCCTGTTTCCTCACTGTATCTCCAAACTAAGCTATTGAAAGCTGAAGCAGGTTTGTAACAGGCTTTTTTCTCACTTACAATTTTTTTGTTGTTATTCTGCTAATCCCAACCAAGCAATAATAATGGATTTACGAAGAAAAACCACCATTCGAGAATAAACACAATAATCTGGGGGAATCCCAGGGTTCATCGTGTAAGTAATCATAGTGTATATCAAGTGTATATCATATCCAGTATAAATAAATCACATTACATTTAGTTACAAGGGATATTATATAGACTGGGTATACACTATGATTAATTTCACGAACATGGTGAAATTGTGATTTTAATACCCACCAGTGGATATCGTATGATTCACTTTCTAATTCTTTTAAAAAGAGAGGTGCCCAAACAATTAACATTTCTGTGAAAACCTTCATTCATGTTTAAAGGAAGTTAAACAAAACAATGAAAGATTACGCAGAGTCTCTGTAACAACGATTATCTATTAATAGACATGTATGAGCAATGGAAATACTTGTTGCTGGTGAGGAAAGTAATTTCCCCAGCACTGCGGTTCATTCATGATTTTTCCGGGATCTTGGCATGACCATAAAATTCCCAAGAAAGAAAAAAACCTTATTTCAATTCAAAGGCACCAATCATCTACAAGGGAACAGGAAATTATATCCATATTCTATTCTTGACCAATTGTACTGTAGTTGAATGGCAATGATAGGAACATTTAAGAATCAGTACATCAGGAACAAAAGCAATATTCTACAGTTTGAGCTCATGAGGGATTTGCTAGCCCATTCCAGGTATGATTCTTTTTTTAATACTGCTGAATGCAGTGATATAGTGAGTGTAATATTATAACTTTCTAGGCGTTTTGAGTTCAAGAAAATGGCACGAAAAGTGTAATTTGGTTTAGTTTAGTTTAGAGATACAGCGAGGAAACTGGCCCTTCGGCCCATCGAGTCCGTGCTGACCAACGATCCCTGCACACTAGTTCTATCCTACATTCTAAGGACAATTTACAGAAGCCATTTAACCTACAAACATGCACGTCTTTGGAATGTGGGAGGAAACTGGTGCACCCGGGGAAAACCCATCCAACCATGTGAAACCTTGATGATTCACAGGGAGAACGTGCAAACTCCGTACAGACAGCACCCTTAGTCACAATCGATCCCTGGTCGCTGGCGCTATAAGGCAGTAGCTCTACCACTTTGATGCGATGCTTGCCGTGCTGTGCTAAAACTGTGCTGCTCCAGTTCCAGACATTGCAATTTTTTTGTCTAGACATCTATGGATTACTAGACCAAGTGCAGACCCGTTGGGTCTGTTTCCCCAACGGCGTGTGCGGGGGTGGGGGGGGGCTGCAGCATCACACTCACATTAACCACCCCCCAAACACACAGGTGGGGGGGGGGGGGGTGAGAGGAGGGGAGGGAGGGGAGAGGAGGAGGAGGAAACGGGACAGATTTGGGAGGGAAAGGAGAGCAGGGTAGGGGGTGAGAGAGGGGGATGGGGAGAGAGATGTGGGGGATGGGGGGGATGGGGAGGGAGAGGAGGAGGTAGGGAGGGGGAGAGGTGTGGGGGGAGAGAGGGGAAAGAGTGGGGAGGGAGAGTGGCGGGGAAGGGGGGAGAGAAGTGGCAGAGTGGGGAGGGAGGAGGTGAGGGGTAGGGGGAGTGATGGAAGAGGGACAGAGGGGTAGGGGGAAGGGGGAGGGATAAGAGAGGGAAGGGGGGTGGGGGAGAGAGGGATGGGTGGGAGGAGGAGGGAGAGAATGGGGAGGAGAGGGAGATGGAGAGAGGGGAGGGGGAGAGATGTGTGGTGGTAGGGGAGAGAGGAGGAAGAGTGTGGAGGGAGGGGGAAGAGTGGGGAGGGGGAAGGGGTGGGGAGAGAGGGAATGGGTGGGGGAGAGAGGGAAGGGGGTGGGGGAAGAAGGGATGGGGGTAGGAGGAGGGGGAGGAGAAGGGTGAGGAGGGAGAGGAGAGAGGGGTGGGGGAGGGGGAGAGAGGTGTGGGGGAGGGGCAGAGGAGGCAGATGGGGTAGAGGGGTGGGGAAGAGGGAAGGTGAGTGGGTGCGAGAGGGATGGGAGAGGGAGAGTGGTGAAGAGAGGGAGAGGGGGAGGAGAGAGGTGTGGGGGAGGGGAGAGAGGTGTGGGGGAGGGATGGGGAGGGAGGGGAGGAGAGAGATGGGGTAGGGTAGGGAGGGGGAAGAGTGTGGAGGGAGGGGGAGAGGGGTGGGGGAGAGAGGGGAAAGAGTGGGTAGGGAGAGTGGGAGGGGGATGGGGGGAGAGAGTGGAATAGTGGAGAGGGAGCGGGAGAGGGGTAGAAGGAGTGGTGGAAGAGGGTCAGAGGGGTAGGGGGAAGGGGTGGGGGGAGAGAGGGGAGGGAGGGTGAATGGAGGGGGAGAGAGGGGTGGGGAAGGGAGCGGGGTGGGGTGAGGGAGAGAAGTGGAAGAGTGGGGAGGGAGGGGTAGGGGAGTGGTGGAGGAGGGACAGAGGGGTAGGGGGAAGTGGGCGGGGGAGAGAGGGAAGGGGGTGGGGTAGAGAGGGAAGGGGGGTGGGGGAGAGAGGGGTGGGTGGGAGAAGGAGAGGGGTGAAGAGAGGGAAACATAGAAACATAGAAATTAAGTGCAGGAGTAGGCCATTCGGCCCTTCAAGCCTGCACCACCATTCATTATGATCATGGCTGATCATCCAACTCAGTATCCTGTACCTGCCTTCTCTCCATACCCCCTGATCCCTTTAGCCACAAGGGCCACATCTAACTCCCTCTTAAATATAGCCAATTAACTGGCCTCAACTACTTTCTGTGGCAGAGAATTCCAGAGATTCACCACTCTCTGTGTGAAAAATGTTTTTCTCATCTCGGTCCTAAAGGATTTCCCCCTTATCCTTAAACTGTGACCCCTTGTTCTGGACTTCCCCAACATCTGGAACAATCTTCCTGCATCTAGCCTGTCCAACCCCTTAAGAATTTTGTAAGTTTCTATAAGATCCCCCCTCAATCTTCTAAAATCTAGCGAGTACAAGCCGAGTCTATCCAGTCTTTCTTCATATGAAAGTCCTGACATCCCAGGAATCAGTCTGGTGAACCTTCTCTGTACTCCCTCGATGGCAAGAATGTCTTTGAGCATTGGGCATTGTGACATCACACAATGGAACGTTCACCATGGGCTGGGGCTCCTGCAAAGGCATATGTAAATGAATCCATTCCGATTGGACATATGTGAACATTGGGCATTGTGACATCACACAATGGAACGTTCACCAGGGGCTGGGGCTGCTTCTATGGGTGAGAAGCCAGTTTTTTTTTAAATATGGGGGGGGGGGGGGGGGAAGGATTTGATTAAAAATGTGTACATAAACACGACGAAATGTAATCAGGAGTGGATACTTTGAAAGTAAAGTGAAATCTCTACCGAAATGGAAAAGATCTCGGCGATTCAGCGTCTGGTTTCGGAGTAGCAAGGAATCAAAGGAAGAAAGGCAGCCGGCAGGCGGCAGCCACACAGATAGATAGATAGATAGATAGATAGATAGATAGATAGATAGATAGATAGATAGATAGATAGATAGATAGATAGATAGATAGATAGATAGATAGATAGATAGATAGATAGATAGATAGATAGATTGATTGATTGATTGATTGATTGATTGATTGATTGATTGATTGATTGTTGGGGAAATATCAATGTAAATTAGTGGATTATTGTCAACATCCAATAGTATGACAAACATTCTTCTTGAAACCTGACATTTTATCCATCCTGGACTAGATGTCATCAGCTTGTTTGTTTACACACTTTATGGTCCAAATAGGAAAGGATTCTACCGTAGGTCCTCCCTATCCATAGTGATCCCTATATTAGGATAAGACAGTAACTGGACCACTGTGCTGCAATGTTGTGTTGTGCTGTGCTATATGATCCCTGTGCTATCCCTATATGAGAGAAGATAAATGAAAAAAATTACTGAGGCCTTGGTGAAATTGTAAATTGCCCCGAATATATAGGTCTTGCTTCACAATCCGCAACTCTTCAAACCTCTCTCACGCCTCAGCGCTCGTGTCACTGGACACCTCCATACAGTCTGTCTTAACCTACCTGAATGGCTCAACAACTCCCCCTCCCACGGGCTGTCGGACTGCCGGACAATCCCCATGTCCTCCATCAGTCCTCTATCCACGAGTGTCGCGCCCGGTCGGTGGGAGGATGCTGACGATTGCACCGGAGTCCACTAGGAAGCGGCGGCCAGATTGACGGTCGCGGACGTAGAGGCGGTTGTTTGGGCCAATCGTGATCGCCTCTACAGACAATCAGCTGAGGCATTTCCCTGAAACGTACAGGGTGGACGGCAGCATCGAGCTTCCGTGCCATAGCGGAGGTGATAGTAACACCAACGGTGTCTACCGCGAGTCCCGGGTCACTGCTGTAGCTCCACGCTGGGGTTCATAGGCGGGTCTTCGGTGTTTTCCCGCTGAGGCGAAGGGCATGCTGGTGCAGACACGCGGTTAAAGGCACCGCCATCTTGCTGTTTCGTCAGCCAGAGTTTGTTGGCCTGTTCGTCGAGCTGCTGCGGGTCGGCGAAATCCGCACCCGCGAGCATTAGGCGGACATCATCCTGCATCTGCTCGAGGAATGCCTGCTCGAATAACAGGCACGGGCAGTGGCCGTCCATCAACGCAAGTATCTCGGCCATGAGGACCGATGGCTTGCGGTCTCCCAAACCGTCCATCTGTAGAATGCTTGCGGCGCGGTCCCGGCGGCTGAGTTTGTAAGTATGTAGTAGGAGGGCCTTGAGGCCATCGTACTTGGTGGTCACGGGTGGGTTGTGCAGAAACAGCAGCAGACGGGAGGCCGACTCCTGCATCAGGGCTCCCACCAAAGGAAAATACTTTGTCTCATCCGCGGCAATGCGGCGCAGGTGGAACTGCGCTTCCACATGTGCAAACCACACCTGTAGCTGCTCAGGCCAAAACACCGGTAGCTTGAGGCTGACGGCGCTCTGATGGGAACGGCGACAGGAGCTAGATCGTCCTGCATCTTGGTGTCCAATTTCCAATTGGGCGCGTCAGGGTCACCAATTTAGCGAGTCGAGACGGCGGTCATTTTCACAAACGAGCTTTATTATCAAAGCAGTGAAAACAACAAGGATCAAACGACAGCTAATACAAAACGATGTTACCACAACGGTGGTCGAAGTAATGAATGGGGCTAGCCCAGAAAATGCGTGAAAACAATACCCCTCCCACAGTCTCATGACCAAGGTAACCGACCACAGGGTTCGACTACCTACCGGCACCAGCAGGTGCCACTACAACATCCAATTTTTCCAGAGATGCTGCCTGACCTGCTGAGTTACTCCAGCAATTTGTGTATTTTTGTTTATTAACTGGCCTCTGCAGTTCTTTGTTTCTACACATTTCCCACCTACATTTTCTATCTTTCTTTCATCTCCTTCAATTTACAACTCCGAATACACTTTTCTTTTTCTCTCTGTCTTTACTACTTTTTTGAGAAATCGGTCATTTTCTGTCTAAACCGAAGGAAACTGTAGCAGAGTTTATACACCATTTTTTCCAATAAGGAGAACCAAGTAGCTTAAGTGTCAGCGATACATCACTATGGGACGAGCTTAATGCTCTCTCTGTTTGTTTTGTGTGGGAGGCCATCTTGGTTCTTGACTCTTTTTAACAGCATCATCACTTAATATCTCATTTCAGACTTTCCTGGTTTCTGTCTTCTCAAAGACCATCCAATTCTTCTTTCCCCATCTCCTCATCCACTCCTTGTCCTTCATTCATCCTTTCTATCTCCTCATTTTACTCCAATTCCCCTTCATCCCCTCTGCCTCTTTCACCTTCCCTATCCCTTTGCAAATTAAACATAATTAATCAGGGTGGTGAATCTGTGGAATTCTTTGCCACATTGGGATGTAATGTTAAAATTGTACAAGGCATTGGTGAGGCCAATTCTGGAGTATGAGGTACAATTTTGGTCGCCTAATTATAGGAAGGATGTCAACAAAATAGAGAGAGTACAGAGGAGATTTACTAGAATGTTGCCTGGGTTTCAGCAACTAAGTTACAGAGAAAGGTTGAACAAGTTAGGGCTTTATTCTTTGTAGCGCAGAAGGTTAAGGGGAGACTTGATAGAGGTCTTTAAAACGATGAGAGGGATAGACAGAGTTGATGTGGAAAAGCTTTTCCCACTGAGAGTAGGGAAGATTCAAACAAGGGGACATGACTTGAGAATTAAGGGACAGAAGTTTAGGGGTAACATGAGGGGGAACTTCTTTACTCAGAGAGTGGTGGCTGTGTGGAATGAGCTTCCAGTGTAGGTGGTGGAGGCAGGTTCGTTTTTATCATTTAAAAATAAATTGGATAGTTATATGGACGGGAAAGGAATGGAGGGTTATGGTCTGAGCGCAGGTATATGGGACTAGGGGAGAATACGTGTTCGGCACGGACTAGAAGGGTCGAAATGACCTGTTTCCGTGCTGTAATTGTTATATGGTTATATGGTTATAAGGCTGTGGAGGCCGTCAGTGGATATTTCTAAGGCAGAGATAGATAGGCACTTGATTAGTACAGGTGTCCGGGATTATGGGGAGAAGGCAGGAGAATGGGATTTGGAGAGAGAGATAGATCAGCCAAGATTTAATGGTGGTGTTGACTTGATGGACCGCATGTTCTAATTCTAGTCCTATCACTTGTGATCTTATGACCTTTATTTCATTTCTAGTTTATCATTTCAACTTGACACATTAACTGATTATCTCTTTTCACATATACTGCCTCCGAAATATTTTGGTATTGACTTATTATAAATGGGCCAGCAGCCTTTGGCCTAGACTATTGATTCTGAGCCATAATTTATGGCTCAGTAAATTTATAGAATTCCCTGCCACAGAGGGCAGTGGAGGCCAAGTCACTGGATGGATTTAATAGAGAGTTAGATAGAGCTCTAGGGGCTAGTGGAGTCAAGGGATATGGGGAGAAGGCAGGCACGTGTTATTGATAAGGGACGATTAGCCATTATCACAGTGAATGGCGGTGCTGGCTCGACGGGTCGAATGGCCTCCTCCTGCACCTATTGTCTATGTTTCTATAAGTTATAATTCCCACCGCAGAAACCAAGAAATTTAGATTCAATTAATTAAATAAATCTCAAATAAGCAACTGGTATCATTAACGGTTCTGATGAACTACCAGAGTGATCTAACAATCCCATGTGGTTCACTAATGTTCTTCTGGGTAGAAAATCAAGTATCATTACCTTCTCAGCTGTAAGTCTGATTCCAGGCTTATTCATTAGTTGACCTCTAAAACGGCATAGTAAGGCAATCAGTTAAAGATGCTTAAGTCTAGTAAAAAAGATGCTGGACTATTCATCAATAGGCATATTCAGTGAACTCATTTTACCCCCTTCCAGACTTCAGCATCAGCAGTCCCTATATCTCCATATTCTGCGAATGAATATGAAGAAGAGATTCCAGAGCACATTAAACCAAGTTTCCAACATTTAACTTTATAACTCATTAATGCAATTAAGCCCTGTCACAGACATTCCCTTTATTCTCTCCATCATCACAGACATCTATACACAGTAAATGACTTGATTGTAATCATGTATTTTCTTTCTGCTGACTGGTTAGCAGGCAACAAATGCTTTTCACTGTACCTTGGTACATGTGACAATAAACTAAACTGAAACTGATCTCCCTGCCTCTTTGTAACATTAATGGATATCAGTGGATATTTTTAAAACAGAGATTGGCAAATTCCTGATTAGAACGGGTGTCAAGGGCTATGGGGAGAAGGCAGGAAAAGGGATTAGGGAACAGAGATCAGCCATGATTGAATAGCAGGGTGGACTTGATGGGCCGAATGGCCTAATTCTACTCCAATAACTTTAATGTGAACATTAAACATGCTTATTTTCTCACCTCTCCAGCTCTGACCTAGGACCATTGGCCTGAAACGTTCTTCTCCAAAGAATGCTGCCTGCTCTATTTCAGTGTCTCTCACACTTACTGATTGTATTTCAGATTTCTAGTATCTGCAGACCTTCCATTTTCAGAGATGAAAGTTCAATGTTCACGTGAAGGCTATTATAATGTGGATTCATTCACCAGAATTACAAATGAGGTGCTGGCAGTCTTAAACTGCAGAAAGGTGGATAAATCCCCAGGGGCTGATTAAGTGTACCCCAAGTGTTGATGAAGTGCCAGAAGACTGGAGAGTGGCTAATGTTGCGCCTTTCTTTAAGAATGCAAGAGCAAGGCAGGCTCCTACAGGCCAATGAGCCTAACATTAGTGGAAGGAAAGTTACTGGAGGGGATTCTGACAAACAGATCCTACTTGTATTTGGAAAGTCCAGGTATAATTAAGGATAGGGATTAGGGATAGCATGACTGTATGTATGGGAAATAGATATATTTCCCACACATTTATTTGAGTTATTGGAATAGGTGTCCAAGAGGATTGCTAAGGGCAGGGCAGTAAATCTTGTCTACATGGGCATAAGGAAGGCCTTTGACAAGCTACCATATTAGGTTTTGGTTTAAGTTTATTGTTGTCAAGTGTACCAAGTTACAGTGAAAAGCTTTCTTTTGGGGTGGGACAAGTCTTTTGATTAGGTACACAAAAATGCTGGAGAAACTCAGCGGGTGCAGCAGCATCTATGGAGCGAAGGAAATAGGCAATGTTTCGGGCCGAAACCCATGCTTAGGCTGCTTTTTTGAGGCAACATGGCCTACATGGAGTCAAAAGTGGAAAGTCTTTCAAGAGAGAGTTAGATAGATCTCTTAAGGATACCGGAGTCAGCGGATATGGTGAGACGGCAGGAACGGGGTACTGAACGTGGATGATCAGCCATGGTCACGGTGAATGGCGGTGCTGGCTCGAAGGGCCAAATGGCCTACTCCTCCACCTATTGTCTGTTGTCTATCGTCTATTGTCTATTGCGTGATGGGCTGGGATACATTTACAACTCTCTGTAATTTCTTGCCGTCTTGGACAGAGTCGTTCTCAAACCAAGCTGTGATGCAACCCAACAGTATGCATGGTATGCTGATCTGGAATGTTAGATTATATGGTATCCAGGGAGAGCTAGCCAACTGGATACGAATTTGGCTTAGTGGTAGGAATCAACGGATGGTAATGGAGGGGATTTTTTACGTTGGAGGCCTGTGACCAACAGTGTGCTGCAGTTATCAGCGCTAGGTCCACTGATTATCATTTATCTTAATAATGTGGATGAGAATGTAGTGGACATGGTATGTTTGTGGATGACACCAACATTTTGATGTAATGGATAATGAAATATATTATCAAAGCTAGACACACAATGAGGTCAACTGAAAAGTGGGACAAAGTGGGACAGATGGAATTTAACTTGAACAAGAGCAACGTGTTGCATTTAGATAAATTAAACAGGACTTACACAGTAAATGGCAGAACACTGGAGTGTGTTGAGAGTGTGTTGAGTGTGTGGAGAGATACAAATATGTAGTTCTCTGAAAACAGTGGCACAGGTGGACAAGATGGTGAGAAGGCATTTGCATTCGGGCCTTTATCAGTCAGGGCATTGAGTTCAAGAATCAGGACATCATGTTTCAACTGCACAAAAATGTCGGTGAGACCACAGTTGGAGTGCGGTGTGTGGTTCCAGTCTTCTGATTGAAGGATGGATGCCCTGCAAAGGATGTAGAAAAGATTCACATGGACGTTACAAGGAATGGAGGGCTTGAATTAGAAATAGAGATTGGATAGCCTGGGGCTTTTTCCCTGGAGTGTAGGATCTGAAGGGTGCCCTTATAAAAGGTATGATAATCACGAGGGGCATTGGTAAAGTGAATGGTTACAGTCTTTTTCTCCAGGGTATGAGAATCTAAAACTAGAAGGCATGGCCTTAAGATGAGAAAGGAAAGATTGTGGACTCGGTGGGCTGAAGAGCCTGTTTCCATGTTGTAGCTACAAATCTACGCCTTGCTATGACTCTAAATGGTTATTGTCATAGAGATCATAACATAATTCAAAACTAAAATATAATAAGCAATTAGAAAGAAGGACTTCTAGAAGGAATGATTCAGTAGGTAAATGGGTTTAGAGTTGATATACAGATTGAAAATAAGTAATACTAGGGGCACGAGGAGATGAAAAGCTTTAGTCAATGGTTTTCTCATTTCCATCTATGAGTTACATCGGTAAATATCTATTGCAAACTGGCCATTTTTAAATTACCGGAGCTGATCAAAGTGAAGACACAAGGTGGAAGTGTGGGGACCAAACTGTTTAAATTTACTGACCTACTCAAATCGTCTCGTTCCTAGGGGAGGTATTGTGTCTTATCTCACTCTATCCTGGGAATGCTGATTAGGCCCAGAATGGAAACTTACACCCTTCTCTGACCTTCTCATTCTTTGTATGTTTTTTAATCACTTGTCAGAAATATTATTAAAGAGGTTTCCGAAAATCACATTGAAGGGATTATATTTATTGAAGCTTTGTTCTTACTATTTACTGAGTAGCAGGACGCCATGTTGAACAGTCTGTTTAATGCTGTTAGAGAGCGTTTCATTACAAGCAAGCTTTAGTTTTTAGTTTTAAAGATCCAACGTGAAAACAGGCCCTTCAGCCCACCAAGTCTGTGATGACCAGCAATCACCCATACACTAGGGCTAACCTACACATTAGGGACTAATTACAAGAGCCAATTAGCCTACAAATCTGCAAATGTGGGAGGAAAACGGAGCACCCGGAGAAAACTTATGTGGTCACAGAGAGAACATACAAACTCAATGCAGACAACACCCGTAATCAGGATCAAACCCGAGTCTCTGGAGCTGTAAAGCAGTAACTCTACATCTGCACTACTGTGCCACCCCTCCCACTACACCACTGTGACGCCCCAAAGCCTAAAGGCTGAAATTAAATATTGCAAGTTGTGACACAATAGGTAAACTGAGATGTTCTTTTCCCCAATGGAATTTACTGTTAGGATGCTTCTTTGAATTTTGTCCAGTTTACCTGTCACAGCTAGTGTTACATTACTAATGAAGGACTTTGTGACGTATATGCAGAGAAGACAAGAGGATGTTTTCAGTCGATTCAGCCTCACAGTAGATGTCAAGTCTGAGCTTGTTTCAGTATTGTATCTATTGTGAACGGTTCGCTTTCACAGTAGTAACTTAAATATTCAATAACATCTTAGTGCGGGTGTCAGAGGTTATGGGGAGAAGGCAGGAGAGTGGGGTTAGGAGGGAGAGATAGACCAGCCATGATTGAATGGTGGAGTAGAATTGACAGACCGAATGGCCTAATTCTACTCCTATCACATTGTCTTGTGATCTTATGAACATAAATCTAAACTCATCATTTTAAAGATGGATAGATAGTTGGATGGAAAGGAGTGAAGCAGTGTTTCTTGAGATCGGATCTTTGTTCCATTCTTGGATTGTTGTATTTGATGCTGGAGAAAATCATAAAGGGCATAGAAAAAGTGAAAATGGCTACCGTCTTTTACCCTAGGGTAGGAGAATCTAAAACTAGAAGGCATAGATTTATGACGAGAAAGGAAATCCCTGAGGGACAACCACTTTCTGCAGAGGTTGGTGTGTATGTACAGGAAATGTTGCCAGAGGAAGTAGTTGAGGCAGGTACAATTACAATGTTTACCAGACATTTCAACAATTGCATGGATAGAAAAGATTTAGAGGGTTATTGGGCAAATTCTAATGGGACTAGCACAGGTAAGCAACTTGCCAAGCAAGCATTGACAGGTTGGGCCGCAATGGTCTATCTCTTGTTGCCAGAAGAAGTGATAGCAGAAGAAGTGGACTGCTAAACACCATATTGTGTGTTTAGCACGGTTAATCGAGGAGTTATACCGAGGATAGGAATAAAATTCATAAGTCAAGAGGGTCACGAGGCAAGATTGGTCATTTGACATTTGCGCTGGATATGAACCAGAAAATGAAATTCTTATTTACTGCAGCTTTACAGGTGCATTCGAAGCAGCAACAAAAAATTCCAATAAATGAAGTCCAAGAGGTTAAAGGCAATGGAGGAGGCCCCTGCAGGAGCCTAGGGCTTACCAGGATCAATAACTACTCCAGTTGACTGAGCATGATCGTACAGTATATACTGTAGATCTATTGTTTCTGTTGGCAAATTGAACTGGGTCCAGGACATTACTTAGACAGGAATTATTTGCATTATAACCAGCCTCTTGAAGCACTTCTTCATAGACTAGTCAGTTGAATTTTTAACAATAATCCAATTGATTAAATGTCACCATTACAATTATCGCATTTTAATATCAGATTTTCTGAAAACATCCTGTGATGGTATTCAAATTAATGTCACTACAATATCTATCCAGGCCTTTATGTTATGTGTCCTGTAACATCCGATCTGTCTCTTTAAATTTAAATTTCTGGAAATCCCAATCTGCAGTTCTTTTGACCAGGCTTAGACCAGAGCTTAATATAATTCACATCACAATGTTGGAAATATTTAAATATTTTAATTAACTTGGTTAGATTTCTCTTTTTAATTAAAGCTTGAAATATATGAATGCAATGACCTATACTGGAATTCCCACCATAAATCATTCTCTCTCCCTAAAGATGCTCAAGCCTTTGAACACATCCTTTTTATGTTAAATTTTACTTGATTTTAATTATTTTATGTGGGGGAAATTGGACTAGCTTAGATGGGACATCTTGGGCTAAACCAGCATCTGCAGTTCCTCCCTACACTTTTTGTTTGTGCCATTGTAAAATCTCCTCAAGGTATATCTACTTTGAAGAGGTTCTCTTCTTCTCTCCGAAGAGAGTTCTGCAACACCCTCTCTTGCTGCACCCCTCAATGATTCCTCCTGTTTTGCTTTCTGCATATCTCCCATTTCTTTGTCCTAAGTACCATCTATATCTTTTGTTCTCCTTTTCCATGACTCTCAGTCTGAAGAAGGATCTCGACCCCAAACGCCACAAATTCCTTTTCTCCAGAGATACATAGATACATAGAAAATAGGTGCAGGAGTAGGCCATTCGGCCCTTCGAGCCTGCACCGCCATTCAATATGATCATGGCTGATCATCCAACTCAGTATCCCGTACCTGCCTTCTCTCCATACCCCCTGATCCCTTTATCCACAAGGGCCACATCTAACTGCTTCCTTCCCCCGCTGAGTTACAACAGCTTTTTGGGTCTGTCTTTGGTCTACATATTGGGCTGAAAGGTCTGTTTCCATGCTGCATGGCTCTATCAACTTTATGTTGCCATATTAGGAGCTCTGGATAAATGCACGTATAGTTAGTGCTTATTAACTGAAAGCCATATGGTTGAAAACTAAGACATCACGATTTGTTAAAAACACTTGAGTTGAAACAGTGTTATTAAGAATGCTAATCTTTCGCCTGCAATTTTTACAAAAGACTTTGTTAAAATGGTGAAGGACTCCACATGAACATTTTGGTCTAGAAACTAAATCACGCATCACATTTTGTTACAGGAATAAACCAGGTGCCGCAGGCCGTGTGCGTGATATGTACATTCTCATACATCCCCTATTGTTTCTACATAGGTATCCAGGTTGAGTTCAAAACATCATCATTGCATTTAAATATGGGTCATGGGCTTGTCATAAGACCAGTTTGCAAAACTCCCCTGGCCCAATGCCGAACTTGAAATCTAATCGCGTGATTAACCCTTAAATACTCCCCAGGGGCACCGACATGTGACCCACCCAAGAGCCGAAGGTTATGTACAGTGCGTGGCCCATCACCCAGTGTCGCCACAATAAGTGTATTCATCAATGGATAGAGAGGACCCAATATCCTATGTAGGCTGGGTGAGGGATTATCCTATTAATTGGAAACTTAACTTTTATATATTTAATTTATCACTTATCATCCTTTATCGATTGACTAGTTGAGAATTTTTTTGCAACTGCATGTCAGCGTTTTTCTGCCTGCAAAGCTGGTTTATAGCAGCCACATGTAGTCTGATCAAACGAGCACTGCAGAGGGCAGATGAGTGGGAGGAACGGAGAGGGGAGAAGGGAGCTAGGAGCAGAGGAATGATAAGGGCAATTCCAGTGTGTTCAATGTTTCAGAGAGCAATTCACCTCTATGTCTTAATACCAATAGCAATTCCCTGTCTTAATACCCTGGGAGGTGTCACTTCACTAATGGCTTGTTGTGTCTCATTACCATTCGGACAACATTTTCAACAGGTTCGCAGCCTCCCTTCCTTCGTCATTACTAATTAATTCACCTTGTGCCAAATTACTGACTTTATCTCTCTAACATATGTTCAGTTTGGAGATACAGAATGGAAACAGGCCCTTCAGCCCACCAAATACGTGCCAACCAGTGATCCATATAACCATATAACCATATAACAATTACAGCACGGAAACAGGCCATCTCGACCCTTCTAGTCCGTGCCAAACACCGATCCACGCGCATTAACACTATCCCAAACACACGGGACAATTTACAATTTTACCGAAGTCATTTCAAGTATCAAGTATCAAGTATATCTTTATTGTCATTTTCCTGAGTACTCACATACCCAGAGAAAACAAAAAAACGTTGCTCAACCAGTGTCCATTCAGTGTGCAGTAAAAAATAAATAGAAATAAAAATACATATATCATCATGAACAAATTAAACAAATTTAGCCTATAAACCTGTACACCTTTGGAATGTGGGAGGAAACCGGAGATCCAGGAGAAAACCCACGCAGGTCAAGGGGAGAACATACAAATTCCGTATAGACAGCACCCATAGTCAGGATGTAACACGGGTCTCTGGCACTGTAAGGCTGCAACTCTTCCGCTGCACCACCCTGCAACCGTCATATGACCCTGGTAAAGCAGAAAACGTGTTTTTTGTCAAGAAACATTTTGCCATCTCGTGAACTAGACCATGAGCATTCACAATCATTGATGCCTGACTTATTGGATATGAGCTTTGGTGGGCGGTTCCTACCACATATCTAGAGATTTGGTAAAGTGCATCTGCTTCTAACCTTCTACTAAGGAGAGGTCAGACCTTGGCACGTCTCTTCGCCAAGGATTCAGCGTGTAGAGTTTCTGGAGGACATCAAAATTCTTTTTCCGCCAATTTCTTTTCAACGCAGCAGCTCGTAGAGGTTTGTTTTAGTTTAATTTAGTTCAGTTTAGAGATGTCTGATGCTCTCTGGTGCTGATCCCTCACAGTGCCAGACACCAGATTTCAATCGTAACCTCGATGCTTTCTGCATGGTATTTGCATGTCCTTCCTGTTTCCAGGTAAGTTTCCTTTGCATGTTCCAGTTTCTTCCCACATCCCATATGCATATGGTTTCACAGGTCAATTGGCCATGGCACATTGCCTCTAATGTGCAGGTTTAGTTTAGTTTAGAGATACAGCATGGAAACAGGCCCTTCAGCCCACAAAGTGCATGCCGACCATGGATCACCAGTGCCCATTATTTCTATGTTAACCCACTTTCTCATCCACTCCCTACACATTCGGAACAATTTTATTACATGGGCCAATTAACCTACAAACCCGCTTGTTTTCGGGATGTGGGAGAAAGCCCGAGCACCCGGAGGAAACCCATGCAATCACAGTGAGAACATGCAAACTCATCACAGACAGCATCCAAGGTCAGGATTGAACCTAGGTATCCGGCGCTGTGAAGCAGCAGCTCACCCAGCTGTGCCACTGCGCTGCCCTTAAGGGCTTGACCCACTTGGCGATTTTTTTCAGTGTCATATCAGTGTCGCCAAAAGAATTTGAAGATTTCAAAATCCAGCGGCAACAAAAAAAAATGTTGCGACACTTGAAAAAAACGTGCGTCAAACGTCATCACGCCGCGTCACGCCGTGATACGTCAGTCAATGATGCCCCGGCAGTCGCCGAAAAAAATCGGCAAGTGGGACAGGCCCTTTACACTGTGCCACACTGAGCAGTCTATTGTAGAACCTGGAGCTGTTAAGGGGAATGCAGAATAATTAAAAAAATGGGAATAATGTAGAATTAGTGTAAATGGGTTGGTGGTCAGTGCAAACTCAGTGAGCTGAAGGGCCCATTTCAATCCAATATCTCTCCATGAATCTATGTCACAAAATCTAGGTAATTTTCGGATAATGAGGATCTCAGATTTTAAATGTTATTAAATTTTTCATTGCTTCTGGGGTGATGTTTCCGCTGCCACTTGTGTGAAGAAATGTTCAATGAATAGTTGATATGAAGGCTTGACCTCCTTATTCTGAATTCCCAGAAAGAAAATATAATTTCTATCTACTTGAGTAGATCCTTTAATAGTCTGAGACGCTTTACTTAACTACCCTTTAAGATTCTGCATTCAAAGAAATAAAAAGGCTAATCTATGACAATTGCCCTCATAATTAGTCCATTTATCCCCTGAATTATTCTAGTGTTACAGCCCTTCAAGAGTCTATGTGCCCTTTCTGAGGTGTGATGACTGTAACTAAACATATTTCTCCAGATGAGATCCAACTAGAGTAATATGCGGCTTCACCATAACATTCATCCATGCCATTCATTCCTATGTGAACAACAAACATACGATCCTCCCAAACCCATTCACTTCTAGGAGTGAGATGTCATTATATCAGGCAGCAAGGAAGTAGCAGAGACAATGGAGAAATGTAGAAACAAGGAACTGGTGCTGCTGGTTTGCACAAAGGGACAAAAAAGGGGTGCTGGAGCTACTCAGCGGGTCAGGCAGCATCTACGGAGAACATGGATAGATGACGTTTCGGGTCAGGACCCTTCTTCAGACTGATTGTACGGGGTGGGGGGGATGTGGGACACGCTGTACTCACTGGAGTTTAGGATGAGGGGGGACCTCATTGAAACTTACCAAATAGTGAAAGGCTTGGTTAGAGTGGATGTGGAGAGGATGTTTCCACTAATGGGAGAGTCGAGGACTTGAGGTCATAGCCTCAGAATTAAAGGATGATCGTTTAGGAAGAAGATGAGGAGGAATTTCTTTTGTCAGCGGGTGGTGAATGTGTGGAATTCTTTCCCACAGACACTGTGGAGACCGTCAATTGTTATTTTTAATAGAGATAGATAGATTGTTGATTACTATGGGTGTCGGGGGAATATGGGGAAAAAGGCAGGAGAATGGGGTTTGGAGGGAGAAATAGATCAGCCATAATTGAATGGCAGAGTAGACTTGATGGGCCAAATGACCTAATTCTCCACCTATCACTAATGATCTTATGACCTTATGACAAAGATTGGCAGGTAATAGGTGGACACAGGTGAGGGGAGAGTTTAATACGCAGACGGTTGGAACAAAGGCCAGATACAAAAAGCAGAAGTTGTGCGACAGACTGATTGAAGTGTTGCAAATCGTGAAGCCAAAGGAAGGAATGTAGAAGGAGGGAGAGTCTATGGACTGGCTGCAGAGAATATTGTCTCTCCTTCTGAATGCACAATTCCTACCACTGCAATATGTATTTGTTCTCCTATTTGAATGACCTCTTATACTAAGGAGCCATGAGCAGAGATCACATTCTCCCTGCAGGATACATTCTCACCAGCGCTTCATAGCTATTCAGTATGTTAAAAGTACTCAGAGGGACCGGCAGCATCTCTGGAGAGAAAGAATGGATGATTTCGGGTCGAGACTCTTCTTCAGTCTGAAGAAGGGTCTCGACCCGAAACATCACCCATTGCTTCTCTCCAGAGATGCTGCCGGTCCCGCTGAGTTACTCCTGCATTTTGTGTCTATCTCCAATCGTCTTGGCCCCGCTCTGGGAGTAGGAGTGGGGGCGGATCCGGATCCGCAACGGCCGTGAGCCCCAGGCCGAGTTTGGCGATCATTTGCCTGCTTCTGCTGCTGTTGGAGGTGAGATGTTGCACCGCGCCAGGGTCTTGGGCCTGTCCCACTTTGGCCGTCAGTTACACGACAGGCCGATGGCGCGCGAAGATTTCATTCAGGACGAAGTCCACACTCCTCCACGCCACTCCACACTCCTCCACACCACTCCATATGCCTATCCTGCGCTACCCACGCGCTAACTATGCGCTACCCTCGCGCTACCCACACGCTACCCACATGCTACCCACATGCTACCCACATGCTACCCACATGCTACCCACACGCTACCCACACGCTACCCACACGCTATCCACACGCTAGCAGGTCGCGTAAATGGCACGCGAATGACAGCCAAGTGCGACAGGCCCTTAAGTTCCCAAATTACTACATCCTGCAACCCCCCCATACCTGCCTGACTGGCATCAGGTGATCCTCACCTTGATACCTTGACAATTAGTTTAAATTAATGAAGGGTGTGATTGAGTCCTGCGTGATATTTTCCAGACATCTACTGCATATGTATCATGATGCCTGCAGTTGGGACTCCTGCTTAATGCTAAGATGTTTCCTCAAGAAGCAGATACTTATTTGCAGGATGTTTTGGAAGGAACTGCAGACGCTGGTTTAAATCGAAGATAAACACAAAATGCTTCTCTCCAGAGATGCTGCCTGAATCGCTGGGTTACTCCAGCATTTTGTGTCTATCTTCGATTTACTTGTAGGAGATGGTTGTCACCTAAGTGGTGTCGACTACCCCCTGAATATGGCCTCCACACATTCCACTTGCACTTCAATCCCTATCAAACCTAATTTCATAGATTAGTTAGTTATTTTGCCAGGACTTTCCCCCCTGTTGTTTTCACTGTTTGGCACAGACTTTAGGCCTGTCCCTGTGCTGCGCTGTTCAATGTTCCATGTAAAACTCTATTTTCTATGTAAGAATCAAGAGGTTAATGTGGCCCACATTATTATTTTATTGAATGTATTAATGTTTTTAATTGCATTATGTATTATCTGTGTGAATTGCTTTTACAGACCTGTTATCCACTGCGTAAGAATTTTGTTGTTCCTTTGTCGGTACATGTGACAATTATACATTCTTGACTCTCCCTTCATTCATTTTCAGGCTTACTTCCATTATTCAATGGTACAAATTGTTCTTTATTGTCACGTAGGCACCGCAAAATGAAATTCTTTTTGCATTGCTCATATTTTTCTTTTGCACGAGTCGCCATATTTTGCCGTCATTTAGAAAAAGTTCAAAGTCCCGTTCACGTGCTCAATGTACTGGAGTAGCTCCCAATCCAGGTAAGCCCCAGGCTTACCATAAGGGTCAACCTCATCCACCATAAGGGCTGATTCTGGAATAGTAATGCCACACTTACACAACTACATGGATCACAGTCGAGTGCATAATAAGGACACAGGATTTAACTGGTTAATGGATTATCTGTAACTTTAGTACAATACAAAAAGTAAGTTATGCTGAGTGAGAAACCAATGCTTCATCACAAAGTACACGGTTTAACCCATATCAAATACCGAATAGAAAGGACCTGCAGATGCAGCTTTACACTGAAGATAGACACAAAGTGTTGGATATCAAATAACTTCCACCACAACTCGATGTTATGTAAGAATAGAACTACTAGTACAGTTTTATTTACCTATTTTGTTTTCTTTTTGTTGCTAGTGCGAAGCAGATTCTTATTGAGTGTTTATGGCTCATTTGTTCTCATTTTATTTCCCTGATGTGATCTAGTATCACAAAGCTTGCTATGTTCAGATCTTTCAGTTTGTTTGTCTCAGCTCAATGTACCTTAATCATCCATTTAAGATCATTAGAATAAGCACCACACCCTCCTGAGTGAAATGGATCCAGATCTGGCCTCAGAACTGTAACATGAATCACCAATTAGGCAATTTTAGTGTAAAATAAAACTGTCCCAGATCTGCAGAAATTAATTTTCATTCAATAGCTTATTTAGTAGATAGACATCCCATTAATATATTAATTTCTGGTAAAACATGTTTTAGTTGTCTGGAACAGGAAGTTTGTTGATGTTAGATAGCTGCTTAAAAATAGAAACAAAATGCAAAAATAATGCAAATTTCCTGTGATATCTTTGTTTACCATATCTTCATTTGGTTATTTTATTCAGCTATTGACTTGGGCTCTTTGTATTACATTCAATGTAACTCTTTATTCCCATCACACTCGTAAACCTGTCCAGAGTAATACATCTATTCTATTCATGTTCACCTTTCCCTTTGCCAGTGAGTATCACATTCTTGCTATTCCTTGTGATAAAGGGTCAGGTTATGATATTGTAAATAATAATAATATGATGCACACAAATGTAGAGGCCAAAGTGATGGAGTAACTCAGTGGGTCAGGCAGTATCCCTGGAGACTCATATTCAGTCCCTCCAGGGATGCTGCCTGATCTGCTGAGCTGCTCCAGCACTTTATGCTTTCTCCAAGTTTCCAGCATATGCAGTTCCTTGTGTCTGAATGCACACATGTGGTTGCTTTAATATGGAGGAGCAAGTCGCATTAAAGCTGCCAAACGTGGGCATTTGACAGAATTTCTTACAGATGTCAGGATTAAAAAATGCTAGAGGAAGCGACATTTGGAAATATGATCAAAAGAGTTACCAGAAAGGACAGGATTGGCAGTTTAAGGAAGTGCTTCTAGGGAGTGAATTCTGGCAATGTTTAGCTCAATTCCATAAGGTGGAAATGACAAAGGCTGGCGGGTATAGCTTTATGGTGAGAGGGGCAAAATTTAAAGGAGATGTGCGGGGCTGGATTTTTTTACACAGAGTATGGCAAGTGCCCGAAATGCACTGCCTCGGGTGGTGATGCAGGCAGATGTGATAATGTAATTTAAGAGGCCTTTAGAAAATCACATACATATGCAGGAAATTAAGGATATGGATCAAATGCAGCCAGAGGTGATTAGTTTAACCAAGCAGTATCAGTGTCAGTATCATGTTTAAACATTGAGGTTGAATGGTCCATTCCTATGATGTACTAATCTATAGCATAGAAACATGGAATTTCAGATGCTGATTTACACCAAATGACACAAAGTGCTGGAGAAGCTCAGTGGGCCATGCAGCATCTCTGGAGAACATGGAAAGGTGACATTTTGGATTGCGATGGAAGAATGGTCCTGACCCGAAACGTCACCTATCTGTGTTCTCCAGGGATGCTGCTTGACCGTTGAATTACTCCAGCATGTTGTGTCCTGTACTGTTCTATGTTCTATGTTCAATTGTCAATGGTGAACTAAATGACAAGACAAGGGGAGAAGATATCGGAATCAGAGAAAGAGGGAATCTGAGGCAGGAGGAGCAATGGAGGATTGGAGAAGGATAAAGGGACTGCTGGAGAAGCAACTCCAGAGGAATTAAATACAAAGTTCACTATGATATTGGGTGATATTGGGTGTTAATATAAGCAAGCAAAGCAAAGAATGATGGAACATTCTGCTGAATAGAATCCCATCTCTCCAAATGATGAACATAGATAATAAACTGTCCACTTATCTCCATGTCTGTCCAGGAGTAAAAGATTACCTACTTTGTAGCTTACCGGCGGACTTACATTAAAGGATGCTGTTGCAGTAAGAATAAGCTAAGAGGTGTAATTTAGGCTATACAGCCTACTCGGCCATTTAATAAAATCACGGATGATTTCATCTTTGGCTTTGGCTTCCAACCCCCACAAAACTTGATTCTCCTGCGGTCCAAGAACCTATGGTTCTTGTTGGTGGGTTTATTTAATAACTCTGCCACCACATTCATTGACTAGACAACTCCAAACAGTCCCAAACATCGAAGAGATGAAAACACTTCCAGTCTTAAGTCTTTGAGGTCTCAACTGTGGCTATGCACTACATTTCCGTATTCCCCTGCCAGTGAAAAATTCTTCACAATTTTCCTGCATTAAGCCTCGTATGCATCAATACAATTCCCTCCCATTCTTCTATAGAACACCCATTCCTTTTATCCAGAGATGCTGCCTGTCTTGCTGAGTTACTCCAGCATTTTGTGTCTATCTTCAGTGTAAGCCAGCATCTGCAGTTCCTTCCTGGAACATTCCTTTATAGACTTGGTTATTTACACCAATTACTGTGCAAAGAATATAATCAATGCATCTGCAGTTCCTTCCTGGAACATTCCTTTATAGACTTGGTTATTTACACCAATTACTGTGCAAAGAATATAATCAATGTTTGAGCATCAATATAATCATTTTAGAAAAAATAACTCCCTGAAGTTAAGCAGTTTTGTTTCAAAGCACAAATAATTTTCAAAATCTAGGTGTGGCTGTAGGATAATTACACAGGAAGTTCATGGCAGTAAACGAGAATTCATTGACGTACCAAATAGATCTTGCAGCAAGCAATCAATTATAGTTTTACACAATCTTCATTTCTGTTTATTAGCTGATGCAATAGCAAAGCTGCTGACAGAAATCAAATTTCATAATTTAATAAATGATGGAGTAGATTTCACTAATTACTTCTTTTAGTCTAAAAGAAATGATGGAAAATGCATTTTGTGATACACATGTCCCTTGGAATAATTTTGAAATTTCGTTTTAGGTTGATTATTGTCATATATACCAAGGTGCATGAAAAGCTTTGTTTTGCATCCTATCTAAACAGATCAGATATACTATATATAAATACAATCAAGACAAACTCAAGACAAATAGATAAAGCAAAGGGAATGATACAGATTGCAGTATATATAGTTCTCAGCACTGTGGCACACCAGTTCCATAGACAAATTCCAATGTTTATAATGGGGTAGTGGAGAATAAGGCAGTACACTAGCTGTTGGAAGGACCGTTCCGAAGGAAGATAACAGGGAAAGCGGGAAAGAAGCAGTTCCTGAGTCTGGTGGTGTGCACTTTCAAGCTTCTGTACCTTCTGCCAGATGGGAGCAGGGAGAGAAAGGAATGACCAGATGGAACAAGAGGGAGAGAGAGACTATTTGGCCCATCATGCTTCTAATAGAGCAATGCAAATCATTCCATTAATTTGCTCTTTCCAAACATCCCTGAACATTCATCTTTTCTCAGTGTAGATTTCACTTAAATGTTGATCATGCTTTCATCATCCTTTCAATCTGTGCGTTCCAGATCACAACTGGAACACACTGTTAAACAAATCCTCCTCATCACCACAAACTGCTACACCCACACTATCCTTCGAAAGATAAAAAGAAAAAATGCAACATCCTCCATATATGTGAAAGGCAATTTCACTCTTCAAGGCAACATCCGTCTTCAGAAATTAGGGGAGGGAATTTCCACAGGATTCATCACCACAGACCACCATAGATTTGTCAGGAAGGCTATGAAACGCCCGTACACAGCTGTCAAAGAAACCCATCCAGGCTGCCTGACCTGTTGAGACACTCCAGTACTTTGTGTCAATCGTTAGTATAAACCAACAGTTCTTTGTTTCATTACACAGCACTGAAACTTGTCTTTCAACCACATTCCAGCCTTTCAGCATCGAGAGAGCGCCAAAGTTACGTGGTGGAAATAGGTCCTTTGATCCCTACAGTCCATGCCAACCTTCAATCTCCCATCTGCACCCATCCTTCTTATTCCCGTCAGCTCCCCTTCTCTACTTTCTCTTGCCACCCACCTACAGAACTAGCAATTTACAGTCGCCAATTAACCTATTCAACCAGCATGTCTTTGAGATGTGGGTGGAAACTGGAACATCTGATCGAAGCCATCACAGTAACAGGGAGAATGTGTAAACTCCAAGTGCAGCAGCCACGGTCAAGTTCAAGCCCAGTTTCAGACCTGCAAGGCAGCAGGACTGACTACAGTCCTAAATCATTTTTTTTTTAAATATGTCTCACTCATTCTTTGTGCTAACATTTTCTATTCATACTCAGGTGTTTATTGACTTCTGTAAACTACCCTTTGTGTGTGGGATGTTTTGTAGATTAGAGACCCGGGTTCGATCCTGACTATGGGCGCTGACTGTACGGAGTTTGCACGTTCTCGCTGTGACCACGTGGGTTTCCTCCAGGCCCTCCGGTTTCCACCCACATTCCAAAGACATGCAGGTTTGTAGGTTAATTTGTAGGTAAATTGCCCCTTGCGAGTAGGACGTGAATCTGGGATAACAGAGTACTAGTCGAGCAGTGATCGTTGGTTGGTTTGCACTTGGTAGGCCAAAGGACCTTTTTCCATTCTGTACCTCTAAACTAAGACTAAACTGAACTAAATGTGGGTTAATTGACTAGTTGATGCAAGTAGAGGATTTGGGGACAGTTCCACTCCTATTATTGCTGGGGAGTTGACAACGAGTAGGACCTGCACCCAATATTTGATTGAGCCACACATTGGGACCTCATCTTCTCCAACTGTTTGCAGGGATGGAAAGATGTGTCCCAACATCTTACATGTCTACCATCCTCTCTCTAAGCCATCGGCTGAGTCATCAATTCTCACTAAAGAAGGATGTGTCATCAGAGGGGAGATAGAAGCATTATCATTCACAAAAATATAAAAGTAATTGAAATGATGGAACAAAGGGCCTCTCCCTATGCTCTCTGTTTTAAAATTGAATTGAATTGAATTGAATTGAATTGAATTGAATTGAATTTCCTTTATTGTCATTCAAACAATAGTTTGAACAAAATTGCGTACCTTGCAGTCATGACAGAAAAAAAGCAACAAAAAACACAATGAACACAATTTAACACAAACATCCACCACAGTGAATCTCCAGGCACCTCCTCACTGTGATGGAATGCAAAATGTCTTATCTCTTCCTTGCATGTTCTCCCACTGCGTCGAGGCGATCGAGGCTCTCGATGTTGAAGCCCCCGCCGGGTGATGGTAAATCCTGCGGCCGATTGTAAACTCCGCGAACGGGCCGATTCCAACCTGGGGGATACGAAGCTGCTGTTGTGGGAGCTCCCGAAAATCGGTCACCAACAAGGGACCTGCGAGCTCCCGAAGTTACCGTCCACAGGGCCCGCGGCCCAAGCCTCCGAAGCTCCGAAATCGGGTCGCAGCCACAGCGCCACCACAGCCTCCAAAGTCAGCCAGCTCCACAATGATAAGCCCACAGGCTCTGCCACCGGAGCCCCCAAGGTCGATTCCAGTTGGAGGCCACCAGCTCCACAATATTAGACCTCAGCACAGACGGAGATGGAGATATGACAAAGAAAGGTCGCATCCCTTTTGAAGGAAGAGATTAAAAAAAGTTTCCCCCACCCCCCACATATACACAACTAAAAATAAACTAAAACATACATCTAACAAGACAAAAGAAAACAAAAAAAGGAAAAGACAGACGGACTGCAGGCGAGCTGCAGCTGCTTGGCAGCGCCGCCACTTCCGGAAGCATCGGTTTTTAGGTAACGTAAGCAGTTTCTCCTGCAAAGACAAACACACCTATTGATTTTTATGTTGCAATTTTATAGAAGGTTCGAAAAGTAGAAAATAATTGTTGCTTATTTGAGGTAACAAACATATTTGTAAATTATAAAAGGTTTGTGGTACTTTTACAATTATGTTTTTCTGGTCCACAGTTCAGAAGCTAAATTTTGAAGATCATCCTGTAATTTAGGTAGGCGCTTGATTATTGTACTTCACTATCATGTGTTATACATGACACCAGCATAATCAAGGACGAGTCGCACCCTGGCCACTCCTTCTTCTCCTCTCTCCCATTGGACAAAAGGTATAGAAGTGTGAAATCGCACAACTTCAATAGTTTCTTCCCAGCTGTTATCAGGCAATTAAACCATCCTACCACAACTAGAGTGCAGTCCAGAACTACTATCTACCTCATTGGAAACCCTCAGACTATCTTTGATTGGACTTTACTGGCTTTATCTTGCACTATAGGTTATTCACGTTATTCCCTTTATCATGTACACTGTGAATGGCTGGATT
The DNA here is from genome assembly GCF_010909765.2 of Amblyraja radiata. Taxonomy (NCBI): domain Eukaryota; kingdom Metazoa; phylum Chordata; class Chondrichthyes; order Rajiformes; family Rajidae; genus Amblyraja; species Amblyraja radiata. The sequence goes on from NC_045962.1 coordinate 72,926,929, forward strand.
GTAATAATGTATTGTCTTTTTGCTGACTGGTTAGCATGCAACAAAGGCTTTTCACTGTACCTCGGTACACGTGACAATAAACTAATCAAACTAAATTTGAGGTGTCAAAATAGCATGAACATGTTCTGAATCATGAAACAAAAATTCCACAACAGTTTGAAATAAATGAAAAGTGAAGTGGATTTGAGCTAACAAGCAGAACCAGTTGCACAGTGAAAGAGTCTGGCTGTAAATCCTGCGACCGATTGTCAGAATGGATCCTCGGTGCACAGCTCCTGGTAAAATCTCAGAATCAGAGCAAGCCTCTGTCAGAGAGGTGCTCCATAATATCTGAACCTGGCAGCTTCCTAGTCATCCAGGGCACTGATGATAATTGACCATGCAGATTAAGGCATGAAAGCAACCAGAGAGGTATATCTTTCAATGGAGACTCAGACTCCTATTACCCAAATGTAGATGCCATTATAAATTAAGGTCACGACAAGTAGATTGAATCTGACAGCAGAAGTAGCAGGAAGCTCATTAATGGTCAATGCCATTAGACTCTGCTTATGCAATAGCTATCTGTATACCCGGTGACATCGAGGTCATGAATTTTACTAATCTGTGCCTGGATTCTCTGGACAAGTACATTGCATCCTCTTGAGGAGAGAATGCAGGAAAAGTAGATGCTGCAACCATTTAAATTTCATAGCAGCCCAGTTTGCACCACTTCTGCCTAACAAACACACAGATGATCAGAAAACTAACAAGTGGACAAAAGGAAAAGGTCAAGGTCACATACACACATGCATGCACACATTTGTAGTCATTGCTAATGGTCATTGACAAAACTATGGGTAGCAAAGCAAAAACCATGTTGATAATATCACAGAAAATGAACCAGATTGCATGCAAATTGTCCACATTCTCCATCTTCTCTTCACCAAAATCCATAAACGAAGGGGATTACAATAGTGGTGGACACTGCCTGGTCCATCCCAACAGTGAAGCAATCTACAAGAGGCTCTGCCTCAAAAAGGAAGCAATATCATCAAAGATCCACACTAACCTGGCCATGCTCTCATTTCACTCTTACCATTGAGAAGAAGGTATAGGAGAATAAAAACCGTGACCACCAGGTTCAAGAATAGCATCTTCCCAACAACCATCAGGCTTTGAACACTGTAGAACACTAACTGAACAATGAACTACAGAAAGTCTTTGGTTGCACTAAGGACTTTGGGCTTTTTGGCACTGGTACTGTGGTTATCAATGTATTGATTTTCTGTTTGTTTATTATATGTTAGTCTATTATATTTGCAGATGTTTCATACTGCGGTAAGGAAGAATGTTATTGTCCCGTTGTCGGTATAAATAACAATTAAGCACTTGTGACTCTTGACTCTTGACCTGTGCTGATCCTTTAGTATCTTGCTATCAGTGCACATGACAATAATAAAGACAACCTATACCTAAGCCCAAACCTAAGTGAACCTTGTCTTTGAGCATTGAGATGCTTATTGTTTTAGGAGCAGAACAAATTGTGCACTTTCAGAAAGGAACATTGAATTGTGGTAAGAAGGATTTTTTTTCCTCTTCCTAACTCAGAGGTGCATAGGCCAACCTCCATACCCTAATCACCATCCTGATTTTTTGTTTTTGTGATTCACTTAGGAAAATTGCTGGTTCAAGTTCCCACTCTAAAGATTTGAGCACAGATATATAATCTGATACCTGGAGTATTCAGTAAGTGTTGCACTGTTCGGGTTACTGATTCTTGAATGAAATGCTCAACTAAAATATATCATAACTGATAATAAAAGATTACATGGATCTATTCTGAAGGGCACCAGGAAAGTTATCCACTCAAATCAATGTCTATCAGTGACTGATAGTAATCAATAACCATCTGATCATGATCACATAGAAACAAAGAAAATAGGTGCAGGAGTAGGCCATTCAGTCCTTCGAGCCACCACTGCCATTCAATATGATCATGGCTGATCATCCAAAATCAGGATGATCAAAATTGGCCTCCACTGCCATCTGTGGCAGAGGTTCACAACTCTCTGGGTGAAAAAGTGTTTCATCATCTCAGTCCTAAATGGCCTACCCCTTATTCTTAAACAGTGACCCCTGGTTCTGGACTCCCCCAACATCGGGAATTTTTTTTCCTGCATCTAGTCTGTCCATTCCTGTAAGAATTGTATATGTTTCTATAAGATTCCCTCTTATCCTTCTAAATTGCAGTGAATATAGAAACATAGAAACATAGAAAATAGGTGCAGGAGTAGGCCATTCGGCCCTTCGAGCCTGCACCGCCATTCAATATGATCATGGCTGATCATCCAACTCAGTATCCTGTATCTGCCTTCTCTCCATACCCCCTGATCCCTTTAGCCACAAGGGGCACATCTAACTCCCTCTAAAATATAACCAATGAACTGGCCTCAACTACCTTCTGTGGCAGAGAATATAAGCCCAGTCGATCCATTCTATCATCATATGTCAGTCCCGCCATCCCGGGAATTAACCTGGTGAACCTACGCTGCAAGAATGCCCTTCCTCAAATTAGGAAACCAAAACTGCACACAATACTACAGGTGTGGCCTCACTGGGGCCCTGTACAACTGCAGTAGACCCTCCTTGCTCCAATACCCAAATCCTCTTGTTATGAAGGCCAACATACATTTGCTTTCTTCACTGCCTGCCTTGCTTTTTTCATGGCCCACGTGGCAATATGATTGAGCTTGCTTTGTCCAATTAGCGTTTGCATTTTCTATATTGTAACAGAGATTCCACATCAAAGGAACATCATTGGATGTAAACATCTCTAGCAAGACTTGGTGAGATAAATTAACCCGGTGAGATGCTAATAAAGTCTGCCTTTATTTAACAAGGTTACAATTATCTAATTCAAAATTAAACCCAGTGCCTTCATTTAGGTTTCATTTATTCATTGGGTAAACTCACAGAATATTAGAATCAGTTTATTCCCTGCTCTAAATTGATATTTTACCGAGGACAAATCTCTTGGAGTATTTCAGTGGAAGAAAGCTAAGTACTGTATGCATGAGAAAGAATAAGGTTTTTGTCAGGCATAATATATTATAGAGATAGGTTCAGAAGAAGATAACATCCTCGCTCAGTTATATTGTATGTTCTCTGAATCCTAAACTGTTTAGTATTTATTCACATTTATTTCTGTACTTAAGTGCATCAGCAATAAACACTATCTCAATTTAATTTCCCCATTTGCTTATTAGGATACTAGAAAATGGTTGAACCAAGGAACTACAGATGCTGGTTTATACCAAAGATAAACATAAATTGCTGGAGTAACTCAGCGGATCAGGAGAAAAAGGGTGGGTGCATTTTGGTCGGGACCCTTCTTCAGACTGGAGAAGGGTCACCATCCAAAGCTATTCTTTTTCTCCAGAGACGCTCCCTGGCACACTGAGTTACTCCATCACTTTATGTCTATCTTTTCAAGAAAATGGATGCTTATTTGAGCTAACAAACTTATTTGAAAAATAACTTGCATTGGCCAAAATATAATTGTTTACCAATTGCCAGACAAGCAACTTTTCCCCCATTGACAAACATACTGTATAAAATTGGGAATGCTTATCTTAACATTGCTGCAATTTATGCATTGGGAGGTTTGATCAGATGGCACATTTTCTAACATTACCAGAATAAGTCACATCTCTCATTTAGTCATGGAAAATAAAAATGAGAAACTATGTATACAAATAATTCTTCATTCTCTATATGTTTTATTTTGGTAAAACATCCAACAGAAAATTGAGTTCATGGACAGTCTCTTGAGATCTAAAGTCAGTTTTCCTGTTATCGAGCTATGCTATTCTCGCCAAAGGGTTTAAGTGGTACACCCTTTGCTATGTTCAAATTTGCTTCCACTTCACAAGTCTCTGGGGTGGTCTTCCTGAGATGGCACCTGTTCATCTGCTGTAGGATGTTCTCCACCTATGATCCAGGCTGCATCATCACTGTGTTCTATCACAGAGTCAGAGAGTTACACTGCATGAAAACAGGTCCATCTGCCCAACACCTACTTGCCGAGCAAAATGCCCCATCTAAGCAAGCCTGCTTTTGGTCCATATCCCTCTAAACCTTTCCTATCCATGTACCTGTCCATGAGTCTTTCAAATGCTGTGCAGTTCCTGCCTCAACTACCTCGTCTGGCAACTTAATCCATATACGCACCACCCTCTGAGTGAGAAAATTGTCCCTCATGGTCATGTTAAATCTTGCCCCTCTCACCTTAAATGTATGTCATCTTGATTTTGATTCCCCTTGCCTGGGTAAAAGACTGTGTGTTCACTCTATCTATTCCCCTAATTATTCTATCTATACGATTACTAAAACTCTCATCTTGACCACATCCGGTCTGCGTTGTATTTAAATTTGCACAAAGACAGTATCCTATATCGCTTGGATTTATTCGCCACCTTACTCACCGTTCTCCTCTGCTCCAGGCCAGGATAGACTTTCCTCCTTCATTGCTGTGATCTGCAGAAAAAGATGAAAAATGACTAAAATTGATTTGCCACCCTCTCCCCTTCTCTCTCGCAGTCTCTCACCTGTTTTCGGAAGAATTTCTGGCTGTTTCTGAGCTACCAGCCCACGAGGCCTGAGTGACTGGGCTGCCAGCCCACCAAGGCTGAGTCACTGAGCTACCAGCCCACGAGGCCTGAGTGACTGGGCTGCCAGCCCACCAAGGCTGAGTCACTGAGCTGCCAGCCCACAAGGCCTGAGTGACTGAGCTGTCAGCCTAAGAATGCATTTGGCCCACAATGTCCATACTAGCCGCCTGGAAACCAGTCCCTTCCGCCAACAACACCCATACTAGCACTCCAGAAAGCCACCCCCCCCCAACCCCCCACCCCCCCCCCCCCCCCCCCCCCCCCCACCCCACTGACCACCAATATTGGAATTGGTAGAGAGATGGAATATTGCGTTGGGGGACCAGCCCTCCCGTGTGAACATGGAACCCAACGTGGGGTCCCACTTAGTCTAGTAGATATATATTTGTGTGTGTGTCTGCATATAGTGCAAAGACAATAACAATGACCCCAAGTCTATGTAGTCTGGATCTTATAGTTGGTTTGATTGTTTTTGGGAAGCAGCTGCTCCTGAACCTAGATGTTCCAGTTTTCAGACTTTTATATCTTCAGCCCCATGGCAGGAGTGAAATGAGAGCTGGTGTGGGTCTCTAATGGCCAGGCTGGTGTGGGTCTCTAATGATGCTGGCTGCCTTCTAGAGGCAGCGACACCTATAGATCCCCTCGATGGTGGGGAGGACAGTACCCTGTGCCTGACAACTACACCTCTCTTCTATTTGATCATTGCTCGTGCCTTATACATCTGAACCCTGAGGTTAACACGAGGAGATGTCACTCACTTAATTACATGTGTACATTTGGCATTCTCACAGATCCCTGAAGAACATATCCATGTCCACAACACGGGGAAGAGCACCACGGAGAGATTTTTTAATACATTGTTTCAACGATGTTGGTTGCGGCCAAGTCTACTTCAGTGACTTCTGTATCGCTTCACTGGCCTGCAGTGCTGCAGTTTATACGTCTCTTCAGTCTGGTTCACACACCTCGGCATGTTGTCTGCAACTGGCTTACCTGTTAAGATAAGATAAGATAAGATAGAATTTATTTGCCACACAACCAGGGTCGGTGGAATTTGGGTTGGCACAAGTGAGCAGAGATCTCTTTTACTGCTGCAGGCAAAGGCATTTTCACAATTCTCTAGCTCTCAGATCCAAATCAAGTTCTGACTAATGGTAAGCTCTCCCCCATCTGTGCATTAGAAAACAGAGCACTTATTAAGGTGTCCTTTCTGACAGAAGATTAGTGTTTGATCTTAAGATGCCCAGCTGCCAGACTGCATTAATGAAAGCTTTCCCTCCTCCTCCTCCCCCCCCCCGAAAAAGAAACAGTGATAGATGACTTAAATCCCAGACAACAGTGTCACAGACACCTCTATATGTTGGCTTTCTTTAATTGTTTTTAGGCTATGTCAGACAATCAAAATGACAAAAAGCAAGTTTAGTTAGTTAATCTTAGTCAGAAATGGTTTTAAAGAAAGACCTCTGGGCATTACACTTGTGCAGAGTAAGAACAATTATTCTCCTATCATCCTTTGATGTAAATTAAGTTTATACAATTCAACGTAAAAGTACAATTGATTTATTATGCTGTTTAATTCTAATTTCCTCCAAAGTAACTTTTCCTACATGGCAATTGATTTTCTAGAAAGGATAAATAGAAGACATTGTGCAATTGGGTGAGTGAAGGCAGCTATTTTCTCTGCAGTGTGTAAATCATTCAGACTTGCAAGTATTTAGAGGCAATAGTTTATCTGACAACACAGAGGAATGTCGCAGAAAGTGGAAACTGATTGGGAAAACGACACATCCATTTCTCATCATGAAGGAAACAATGAATGTGTTCTTCAGAATGAAACATTATGCTGATCAACCCTCAGACGTTGTGACGTATACAAGCCATAATCAGAAAATGGAGATCATTCATTTATCTTGGGTGATATTAGTAGGTGATGCCTCATACATGTTGATGAGGAATTCACATAATGAATCTTAGCTCATAATTTTTTTCTGGTGTATACTCTATATAGAAATCACGTTCAAACCCTGTTCAATATTAGCTCTATGATAATACGTACACCCGTTTATAGTTCAAATTTTATGGAAAATAATGGATAGTTTTCTAAATATGTCTTATCAGAAATAGTGGTCAAAATGATGAGTTACAGTCCACACCAAACACAAAAAGTGGTATTTAATGAACAAAGTAGGAGTCGGAAGATTGGAGTCATGCGCTATTTATTACAGGTTGCAATCATATCCCTGTTATATATTGACATTAATAAAAAAAAACAAAATGGAAAGTCTCTCCTTTATTATTACACATTATTTTGTATTGATTTTGAATTCTGGCTCTATCTCAGTCACTGCATGAACCTTCTCTAGTGTGTGATAGTATGACAAGAAATTGAAAACTAACAACACAAAATTGTCCACCGAGGCAGAAAACTATTTTATTCCTGCAATGCCACCATCAGCGAGCAACTAAAGTTTTCTCAAAGATGTGAATTGTAAGGAGACTCTAGAAGGAAAAAAAAAGAGTTTGAGAGGTGGAGAAGTTCCCAGAAGGATGGAACTACAGTGCTTGATGCCTTGACAACTGAAGGCCCAGCCACCAATTAAACAATGGAGCAATTCAAATCTTCTCCAAATAAATCATAATGCGAATTTCTAGGCTGGGCGCAATTCAGCAATGGGCAAGCCTCGGATGAACGTGTAAATAAGACAAGTGTAGCTTAAAATCAAGGCCTTGTCCAACCAGAGATCAACAAGGACAAAGGTGGAAACACAAGGAACTGCAGATGCTGGTTTACAAAAATATATACAACGTGCGGACCAGGCGGCATCACTGGAGAATGTGGATAGGTGATGTTTTAATTTGGGGTCCTACTTGTACATGCCTTTATTACTAGTAGGCTAGATTATTGTAACGGTCTCCTTGCAGGTCTTCCGAAAAAAAACTGTCAGGCAGCTACAGCTTGTTCGGAACGCTGTTGCTAGAGTTCTAACAAAGACCAAAAAATTTGAACACATTACACCAATTCTTAAATCCTTACATTGGCTCCCTGTATGTCAGAGAATTGATTTCAAAATCCTGCTGCTCACCTATAAATCACTACATGGTTTAGGGCCAAAGTATATCACTGACATGCTTCCACTATATAAGCCTTCTAGACCGCTAAGATCTTCTGAGACCAATCTGTTAGTGATTCCCAGAGTAAATACAAAACATGGGAAAGCAGGATTTAGTTACTATGCAACAAATAGCTGGAATAAACTTCCTGAAGATTTAAGACTTGCCTCAACTTTGACCACTTTTAAAACAAGACTGAAAACTTTTATGTTTACTTTAGCTTTCAGCTAAATCTTAACTACATTGCACTTTTAACTTTTGCACTTTTTATAATGCATTTTTAATTTTGCTTTATTTTCTTTTAATTCTTCTATTTTATTTCAATATATTATTTCATTTTATTCTATGACATGTTTTTATGTGAAGCACTTTGAGTCTACCTCGTGTATGAAATGTGCTATATAAATAAAGTTGCCTTGCCTTGCCTTGCCTTCTTCAGACTGATTGAGGTGGAATGGAGCAACATGGAAGAGAGGTGGGGGCGAAGACAAAGCCTGGCAAGTGATAGGTGGATACAGGTTAGGCGGGTTTTCATAGATGGATGATTGGACAAAGGCTGGAGATAAAGGAAAAATAAAGTGAAATAAGGATAGAAGAGGTACAAATTGTGAAACCAGAGAAAATAATATATTGGTGGAAGGTCACAGGTGGAGAGGAAGGGGGGGAAATGGGTGTGAACCAAGGCGGGGCACATAGAAGAGTGGGGGGGGGAGAAAGTTGGGGGGGGGAGGCATTAGTAGATTGATTAGAATTCAAGGTTCAATAGGCAATAGACAATAGGCAATAGGTGCAGGAGTAGGCCATTTGGTCCTTCGAGCCAGCACCGCCATTCAATGTGATTATGGCTGATCATCCCCAATCAGTACCCCATTCCTGCCTTCTCCCCATAACCCCTGACTGCTTTCTTTAAGAGCCCTGTCTAGCTCTCTCTTGAAAGTATCCAGAGAACCGGCCTCCACCGTCCTCTGAGGCCGAGAATTCCACAGACTCACAACTCTCTGTGAGAAAAAGTGTTTCCTCATCTCCGTTCTAAATGGCTTACCCCTTATTCATAAACTCTGGCCCCTGGTTCTGGAGTCCCCCAACATCAGGAACATGTTTCCTGCCTCTAGCGTGTCCAAACCCTTAACAATCTTATATGTTTCAATAAGATTGCCTCTCATCCTTCTAAACTCCAGAGTGTACAAGCCCAGTCGCTCCATTCTCTCAGCATATGACAGTCCCGCCATCCCGGGAATTAACCTTGTAAACCTATGCTGCATTCCCTCATTAGCAAGAATGTCCTTCCTCAAATTAGGGGAACAAAACTGCACACAATACTCTAGGTGTGGTCTCACTAGGGCTATGTACAACTGCAGAATTACCTCTTTGCTCCTATACTCGACTCCTCTTGTTATAAAGGCCAACATGCCATTTGTTTTCTTCACTGCCTGCTGTACCTGCATGCTTACTTTCATAGACTGATGAACAAGGACCCCCAGATCCCGTTGTACTTCCCCTTTTCCCAACTTGCTGCCATTAAGATAGTAATCTGCCTTCCTGTTTTTGCTACCAAAGTGGATAAACTCACATTTATACACATTAAATTTCATCTGCCATGCATCTGCCCACTCCCCCAACCTGTCCAAGTCACGCTGCATTCTCATAGCATCCTCCTCACAGTTCACACACCACCCATCTTTGTGTCATCTGCAAATTTGCTAATGTTACTTTGAATCCCTTCATCCAAATCATTGATGTATATTGTAAATAGCTGTGGTCCCAGCAATGAGCCTTGCGGTACCCCACTAGTCACTGCCTGCCATTCTGAAAGGGACCCGTTAATCCCTACTCTTTGTTTCCTGTCTGCCAAATAAGGGAGGTGGGGGTGAGTAGATGAGAACAGTGGGGGGTGGGGACTCGATGGGAGAAATGTTTTCATGATGAGTATACGGAGTGGATGTGGAAGAGGTTGGTTGGGGGGGAGGCTGTGGGAAAGAAGGAAATGTGTTGGAATGATCTGGGTTGATAAGGGGATGGAGAGGGAACAGGTTACTTGAAATTAGACAAGTTAATGTTCTTGCAGTCATTTGTAAATTACTGTAGTGGAATGTGAGGTATTGTTATGCTAGTTTGCATTTGAAGAAATAATGTCATGCAGGTTCAATTTATTTAGTTTAGTCCAGGTTAGTTTAGATGTACAGCAAGGAAGCAGGCCCTTCCGCCTAACGGTTCCATGCCAACCATTGATTGCCCATTCACATGAGATCTATCCTATCCCATTTTCTTCCCATTTTCTCATCCACTTCCTACACACTAAGGGCAATTTACAGAGGCCAATTAATCTACAAATTTGCACATCTTTGGGATATGGGAGGAAACCAGAGCACCCAGAGGAAACCCACGCGGTCACAAGGAAAATGAGCAAACTCTATACAGACAGTACCCGAGGTCTAGATTGAACCTTAATATCTGGTGTTGTGAGGCAGCAGCCTTACCAGTTGTGCTACTGTGCCAGTATTTTTACAATTCTTACAAAATTGTACAATTTCTTTACATCATAACTGTAGCAGCGAATTGACAGCGTATAGGGCAACGATCTCCAGGACCTTTACTAAAATCAATCGAGTTGATTTCTTGGAGCTGCACAACTTTGACAAGGCAATGACTCATCCAGTTCATCAGATCCCCTGAGAGGTGATAAAACAGTACAGAGGCTGGGAGAATAATAATACGATGAGGTATATGAAAGTAAAGTCGACTTCCACCGCCTCCATTAAATGATATGATTAGACACTGCTCTGTGTTCCGGGGAATTTGATCATGAGAGCTTATCAATAAAAATATTGTCAAGTAATGGAGAGGTACCAGGCATCTCACCAGAGACGGACAGAACAACCATGATGCCTACACTGTATAGTTGAAGTAGTATGTATTTGAAACAATTTGTTTGATTTTAAATATTACTTTGAAACTGCGAATTGTCAATTACATTTATCTGGCATTGATTATGCAAGTTACAAAACGATGAGAAAAATAATATTTCCTGTATTTCATGAATCTCTAATTAGAGCCGCAATAGACGTAATACAGCATTGAGCAATCGTGGATTTAAAGAAGGAGCCCAAGCTAAATAGTTAAGTATATCAAGAAAAATGTTTTATTAAATCAGCAGCAACACAGAGCATAATTAAAGTTACATTCAGGCCAACTCATCCAGTCTTTTCAAGGATTTTCTATTCCAACCACTTCAACAACTGAAAAGGCTTCTTGAGTCCTAAAGAACTGTGTCCATTACTTTGCATTTCAATTAGGCAAATGAGAAGTAGGAGCTTTTTAATAATTATGTGCTTACATTAACATCACAATCGGGACACTGACAGAATCTACAAATGATATACATTTTGGAAACCTCTTTGCACAAGTGAAATGAGGCCATACTCTGCCATCCTCCCTTGTGCCATTGTGACTTGTCTTTGCCAGTACTGAGCAAAACCCATTGTGCCAATGGTCTTTTTAATTGCATAATCTCCTTAATTAACACGCTGCAACACTTCAAGGTCCTTGAACAGCAAGAGTACATCTGCATTAAATGTATGTGAGTGAATGAATGAAGGTGCCACCTATTGTCTTCACAATCAAAGCCTTCAGTGTATTATCATTATTATTATTTAGACTGTGTCTCAGAATGCCAAAAGCTGCATCAGTGGCCAATTTATTATTCAATCAGCTCTTTTAAGCTTTGTGCTATTATTTTTGAGTCGCGGTTGAGCAGATGAAAAGCTTTACCTTGGACTCAAACATTTTAATTCAAAAAATAGAGATTAAAAGAGCCGGCACTACGAACCATATAGTTGCAGCTGCAGTTTGTTAATAAGCAAAGATTAAAAATGGTTTCCAGAAACATTGTGATTATTACATGCTTCTTTAAGCATGCGATTTTCATTTATTTTGCAAACTAAATGAAAAAATCTGTAAAAATCACCATTCCACACAAATGGAACATTTCATGTAGTAACATTTAATATGCCATCTCTGCTATATCAGTACTTTGAAGAGGAGCCCTGAGGAAAATTATTTTGATAAAACTTCACAGTTTACAGTCCTGACCCAAAAGATTATCATTCTTTCTATCCAGAGATGCTGCCTGTCCCGTTGAGTTACTCCAGAATTTTGTGTCTATTTACAGTTTTACTGTTTCATTGGAGAATCACAGTCAAATCATAAATAGACATGCGTCTGTCTAGATTTATTATTATGTGTAAGAAGGAACTGAAGATAGACACAAAAAGCTGGATTAACTCCTTGGGCCAGGCAGCATCTCTGGAGAGAAGGAATGGATGATGTTTTGGGTAGAGACCCTTCTTCAGAGTGAGGCTAATTGGAGGAACTGCATCTCATATTTCGCTTGGGCACCTTACAGCCAGTGGTATGAATATTGATTTCTCTCATTTCAGGTAGCCTCGACATTCCCTCATTCTCTCTATCCCTCCCCTACCCAAGCCGCAATAGCTTTTCATTTTCACCCTACAAACAGCTTATAATGGCCTGTTTCCTTTATCATCGTTCCTTTTTTGTATATCTTTCATTCATTGTTCTTTATCTTCACACATCACCATCTATATCTCTCGTTTCCCATATCCCTAACCAGTCTGGAGAAGGGTCTCGATCCGAAACGTCACCCATTTCTTCTCTCCAGAGATGCTGCCTGTCCCGCTGAGTTACTCCAGCTTTTTGTGTCTATCTTCAGTTCCTTCTTACACATAATAATAAATCTAGACAGATGCATGTCTATTTATGATTTGACTGTGATTCTCCAATGAAACAGTAAAACTGTAAATAGACACAAAATTCTGGAGTAACTCAGCGGGACAGGCAGCATCTCTGGATAGAAAGAATGATGACCTTTTGGGTCAGGACTGTAAACTGTGAACTGTAAACTTTGTCTATTTTAGATTTATTATTAGTTTAGTTTGGAGATACAGCGTGGAAACAGGCCCTTCGGCCCACCTAGTCTGCGCCGACCAACAATCACCCATACACTTGTTCAACCCAGGGACAATTTACAGAAGCCAATTAATCTATAAACCTGCACGTCTTTGGAAAATGAGAGAAAAGCGATGCATCTGGAGAAAACCCCTCGCGGTCACTTGGAGTTCAGAAGGATGAGAGGGTATCTTATTGAAACATATAAGATTGTTAAGGGTTTGGACACGCTAGAGGCAGGAAACATGTTCCCGATGTTGGGGGAATCCAGAACCAGGGGCCACAGTTTAAGAATAAGGGGTAAGCCATTTAGAACGGAGACGAGGGTTTTTTTTTTTCACAGAGAGTTGTGAGTCTGTGGAATTCTCTGCCTCAGAGGGCGGTGGAGGCCGGTTCTCTGGATACTTTCAAGAGAGAGCTAGATAGGGCTCTTAAAGATAGCGGAGTCAGGGGATATGGGGAGAAGGCAGGAACGGGGTACTGATTGGGGATGATCAGTCATGATCACATTGAATGGCGATGCTAGCTTGAAGGGCCGAATGGCCTACTCCTGCACCTATTGTCTATTGTCTATATTGTCACAAACTCCATATAGACCTGTAGTCAGGATCGAACCGGTGTCTCTGATGCTGTAAGGCAGCAACTCTACAGCTGCGCCACTGTGCTGCCCGTTATTGTTAAGCCTGTGTTTGCTGCAGTTTAGAAGCAGGAGATGGATTCTCAATGAATCACACAACAGTCAAACACAGCTAGGCAAAAAGGATGAATGGATAATATTTACTCTGGCTGGGAATCTAGAATAAAGAACATATTCGCAGGATGTAGTGTCAGACATTTTGAATGGTGGTAAGGGGCCATTTCTTTAGTCAGAGGGTAGTGAATCTGAGGAATTATCTAGCACAGAAGGAAGTGGAGGCCAATTTGTTGAATAACTTTAGCATGGCAGATAGATACAGAAGTTATCGAATGTAATAGGAGAGTGTGAGAAAGACCTATTATTGTATTCAATGATAGAACGGGGTTGAGCCAATCCTTGCTCCTACGTTGTATGTCTTAGCAGATTTGCATGACTAAGCACCACTTAGAGCTTGGAATTGTTTAAAAAATAAAGCATGTTCTCTTGGAAGGACAAATTTAAAGAGTCATAGAGTCATAGAGTCATACAGTGTGGAAACAGGCCCTTCGGCCCAACTTGCCCACACCGGCCAACATGGCCCAACTACACTAGTACCACCTGTCTGTGCTTGGTCCATATCCCTCCAAACAAAGTTGTAGCAAAATGTGAAAAAATGTGCCTTTATTTTCCTGTAAATACCAGTAAACATTGATATCTGTGAAATCTGTGCCAACCCAGCCATGCACGCAGGTGTAAAAATGCACTTGCCATAGATTGCTGGGAATACTGGCCACATCCTAGATAATTTAGTCAACTACAGCAAGGCTGTAGACCCTCACTCATCTCCAGAGGTGGGACACCCAGGTACAAAAATTCAAGAGCAACTTAGAGTCATAGTCATAGTACAGCATGGAAACAGGCCCTTCGGCCCAACTTGCCCACACTGACAGCATGTCTCATCTACACTAAACCTGCTTGCCTACCTTTGGCCCATAATCCTCTAAACCTGTCCTATCCATGTACTAATTTTCCAATTCATTCATTCATTCTTCAGGATCCAGGTACTTGCTCCCTTGACTCAGTGACTTGTGGCCATTTCAGTACCATAATGGAATTAACCTGACATGTGTGAAATACCACATATGCCAGCCGAGGTAAGGATGGCAGATTTCATCTGCTGAAGAGGACCAGTGAGCCAGTTGATTTTTTTTTTCTATAAAGCAGCAGATTTTTTTAATGATAATCGCTAATTATTTTTTCAAATCCATAGCTGCATGATAATATGATTTCAACTTGGGTCTCTGGAATGCTAGTGTCCAGGCCTCTCAGTTAAGAGTTGAATCATTGCACCATCACCATATCTTTTCATGCTCGAGACTCCTGCTGGGAGTTTGAGAGGACCAGTGAGAGGATCCCAGGAGCATTAAAAAAAAGCACATAATTTTCAAAGAAGATTTTAAGCACAGTGACTAAAACGTCCCACAGCTTTGAAGAGTCGGAAGGTTGGTGTCATTCTGTAACCAATAGTTTTCCCTCAGTTGAATTTCCAAAGCTGTTTTTCTAATCATTTTTCACTTAGCTACTTGTTGGAGTTTGTTGGCCACAATCTGGCAGCCACATTTCACAATTATCAGAATAGTTACCCTTCAGAAGTATTTCTTTTGGCTATGAAATATTTTGAACATAAAATACAGCTCAAGAAAAGTTCTTTCAGTCTACAATGTCCATGTTGAACATGATGGCACATCAAATAAATCTCCTCTGCATGAAATCAATATTACTCAATTCCCTACATATCCATATCCAAAAGCCTCTTTAAGGGGCTGCCCCACTGCGGCGACCTAATCTGCGAGTTTAGAAGAGTTTTACCTTGACTCAAACTCGCAGCATGGTCGACACATGGTCCTAGGAGGTCCTATGAGATCACTGGAACTCTCCTTCATGCTCAAGGCAAGTTCACGCATACTCGCAGCCTCAGCTAGGTCACGGAAAATTTTTCAGCATGTTGAAAATTTTTCTGCGAGTAAAAATTGGTCGGCATGGTTCTTTTTAACTCATATTGCAGTGGAGTGGTGTCACTATTTAGTTACAGGCAGACGAGGGCAGCCGTAGGCAATCTCCTTCGCTGACCGGCCATTTTAATTCGCTTATTGGAGTGTTCAGGACCAAGGAAAACCGACCGGTAGGTTAAATGCCCGCTAAACTTTATTATACTTCTTAAAAGTATCCCCACTCCTTCCCCCCCCACCGCCCTTCCCCCCTTCTCTCCCCTTCTCTCGCCTTCTCTCACTTTCTCTCTCCTCTCCCCTCTCTCCTCTTCTCTCCCCCTCTCTCCCCCCCATCCATCTCCGTGCTCTCTAAAGGACTTACCGTACACTGTGCAGCCGTCTTTTACCCTCCTCTTTATCGCAGGCGTGAATTTCAGACAGCGCTCCCCCGCTTTCCCTGGCCCCCGCTGTGTGTGTGTGTGTGTGTGTTCGTGCGTGTGTGTGTGTGTGTGTGTGTGTGTGTGTGCGCGCGTGCGTGTGTGCGTGCGTGTGTGCGTGCGTGCGTGCGTGCGTGTGTGTGTGTGTGTGTGTGTGTGTGTGTGCAGTCGGTCAATCCAGTTTGCAGTTTCATCGCTGACGGTCAATCCAGCTCTCGGTTTTTCAGGCGTGTGCCCTCGAGCTTGAAGATCAAAGACACTCTTCTGAACTCGCGGATTAGGTCGCCGCAGTGGGACAGCCCCTTAACTCCTCCATTGTATTTTCCTCCACCACCATTTTTGGCAGCATGTTCCAGGCACCCACCACTCTCTGTGTAAAAAACATACCTGGTATATCTCCTTTAAGCATTGGCCCTCTCACCTTAAAGCTATGCCCTCTAACCTTTCACTTTTCCACTATGGAAAGAACAATTCTAAGTCTCTACCTTATCAATTTCTCGTGTCTAACATATCTCTGCCTAATCTTGCTTGGAATAATGCTAACAAAATTAAAGTCAGCCTTTTTTCTCAACTGATTTTCAAGAAATGCATAATGTTGGCTCTTCAGAGAAAAGAAAAGCCACAAAGTAGAAAGAAACAATGCCATGTTCTAAAGCAGTGATAAAATAAATGTTACTTTTCTTTACAATGAAAATAACATTTCTGACAACTGACATACCAATAACAATATCATTTATACTGTGTCCTTCATGTTCAAATAACCTCAAGCTATTCCACAGAAAATTATAGGGGGAAACAGACACTAGACAAAGAATAGAATTGCCCAAAGCATTAAGTATTAACGAGTGTTCTAACAGAGAAAAGAAAGGAACAGAAGTGGAGGCGTTTTGAAGGGGAATTCTAGAATCTTAACTGAAGTTTGGCAAAGGAAGAACTGGGGCAGAACTGCACAAAGGAACTGGATTAGTGGAGACACAAGACACTGCAGAAACTAGTTGGGATGAATAGGAGGTTCACTCTAGCATCTTGGTGAGAAGTGTGGAGGTGCCAAGTCTGGAGATGGCCTGAGAGAGAGAGAGAGAGAGAGAGAGAGAGAGAGAGAGAGAGAGAGAGAGAGAGAGAGAGAGAGAGAGAGAGAGAGAGAGAGAGAGAGAGAGAGAGAGAGAGAGAGAGAGAGAGAGAGAGAGAGAGAGAGAGAGAGAGAGAGAGAGAGAGAGAGAGAGAGAGAGAGTTATGAGAGAGAGGGAATCATTAGGAGAAGTGTTTTTGACTTCAAGTGAACCCTACCTTAATCTTAACTGACCTGAAGCTTAACTGGATCTATACATACAGTGATTACAAGAGCAGGTCAGATGGCCGGGATCTTGAGACAAGTGACTTACTGCTGGGCTCTCCAAACCATTACTCTACTCTTAGCTGGTGAACTCTAAGACTATTCAATGAGCTTGGCTCAACTAAAGGGTCTGTTTGATTGCATCCCATTCCCTACATTAAATATTCATTTCATAACAATTATATTGCTGTTTTTCACTTAGGCAACTCTGACAGCATTGTCTAAACTATGTTAACTAAAAGGACGAGACATTTGGAACACACCAAGAGGTTGGCCTCACCCTGATGAGGAAGTATATCACCATTTCTTCATTGTTGCTGGGTAGGTTCTGGAACTCCCCCTACCAAAAGATGGCATGTGAGAATCTTCACCAGAATGATAGTAGCAATTCAGGGCAGCAATTCACCACCCCATTCTCAAACATAATGAGTGATGGGCAGTGAATGCTGGCCTTGCCAGATATCTTCATCCTGTAAAATATTGATTGTTGACTTTAGAAGCCAAGGATCCACAAACCTGGCTTCATCAAAGGGTTGGTGAGACTTCACGTTCCTGGACATACAGTATATATCGCAGAAGTCTTGGGCCCAGCACATTGATAAAATCATAAAGAAATCCCATCAACACCTCTATTTCCTTAAAAGATTGAGGAGATCCGATATGCTGATAAATACTCTCCTGAACTTCTACAGGTGTTTGGTAGAGAGTATATTGACTGGTTGCATCATAGCATGGCTTGGCAACATGTACACCCAGGAATGAAGAAGATTGCAAAAAGTGGTGGACACTATCCAGCCTATCTCGGGCATTGCCCTCCCCACCGTCGAAGGGATCTACAGGAGGTGCTGCCTCAAAAGGATAGCCAGCATTATCAGAGGCCCGCACCACCATTAGGCCATATTCTCATCTCACTTCTGCCATCAGGAAGAAGATATAGAAGTTTGAAAACCATGACCTCCAAGGTCAGGAACAGCTTCTTCTCAACAACCATCAGGCTCTTGAACATTCCAATCACCAACTAAACTACGAACTACAAACTGTCTTGGTTCCACTATGCTTCCACTTTTGCACTTTATTGCACTAACATTGGGGTTTTTTTAATTCATTGATCTTTTTTGCTTACTATGTTATTTATGAGTACTGTGCTTGCAGACTTGCTATACCGCTGCAAGTATGAATTTCATTATTCATTTTGGGTCCAGATGATAAATAAACACTCTTGGCTCTTAAATAAATAAGGATAATACCTGAAGCATGGTGACTCTTGTGTACTGCCTAGGCGAGGTCTGCTGTATAATTTTACCATGTTATATGCAAAACATAGAAACTTAAAAACATAGAAAATATGTGTAGGAGTAGGCCATTTGGCCCTTCGAGCCAGCACCACCTTCAATATGGCTGATCATCCTAAATCAGTGCCCTGTTCCTGCTTTCTCCCATATCCCTTGATTCTGTTAGCCCTAAGAGCTCTATTTAACTCTCTCTTGAAAAAATCCAGTGAATTGGCCTCCACTGCTTTCCGTGGCAGAGAATTCCACAGATTCACAACTCTTTGGGTGAAAATGTTTTTCCTTACCTCAGTCCTAAATGGCCTACCCCTTATTCTTAAACTGTTACCCCTGGTTCTGGACTCCCCCAACACCGGGAACATTTTTCCTTCATCTAGCCTGTCCAATCCCTTAAGAATTTTCTATGTTTCTATAAGATCACCTCTCATCTTTCCAAATTCCAGTGAATATAAGCCCAGTCGATCCATTCTTTCATTCTTTCATCATATGTCAAACAAAGAATTTCACTGTATCTAAGTACATGTGACAATAAAGTATTGTTAAATCATTGTATCATTGAACTTCCTTAGCCCAGACTCCACTATCCAGCACCTGTTCAGACTGGTCTGTGCAAAGGCTTGCTTCTGCCTGAGTCTGCTGCAACAGCCATGACTTCGTTTATTGTTTTGGTTTTAGAGATACAGCGTGGAAACAGGCCCTTTGGCCCACCAAGACCGTGCCGACCAACGATACCCACACATTATCACTATCCTAAGTAAGGGCAATTCACATTTTTATACCAAGCCAATTAACCTACAAGCCCGTATGTCTTTGGAGTGTGGGAGGAAACCGAAGATCTGGGAGAAAGCCCACGCAGGTCACAGGGAGAATGTACAAACTCCGTACAGACAGCACCCGTAGTCAGGGTCGTACCCGAGTCTCTGGCACTGTAAGACAGCAACTCTACCGCTGCGCCACCGTGCCACCATGGACTTGCACAGGCATAAAACACGGAGAGGGCCACAGCTGTACAATGCCTGCAGCTGGACAGCAAAGCGCTAATGTGGCCACCAACAACTGTTAGTGCACCCGAGGCCGAGAAGGAAAATAATGAAATATACAATTCCATTGGAAGATTCTTGGCAGTCGCAGGCTGCACGTTTCCAAGAATCACCCAATGAATTTGTATCGCATGTTGCACTTAAAGGTTACACTGTACAGATTAATTTCTGGGTCTTTCCCATTCACTTTAGATATTTTGTTTTTCCTAATGCCTTGCCTTATCCTTTTTTGACCCTGATAATTAAAAAAAAATAAACCCTTGTTTAAAATCATTTCAGACTGTTAAAATAAATACCAAAAAATAACATACTGAACAGTTTATTTCTCGAGAATTTTAACTCTGTGGTTAACAAACTACATCCTTTATTCCTGCAAAGCCTATTCAGTTGGCCATATCTTCCATGGTTGGGGCTGGTGCTGGTGATGGGGTTGCAGTGGGGTTGGAATTGGAAAGCTAGGAGCACTTTTAAACAATGCCAAATTGAGACATTGGCAAATTGAAAATGTGTTGTCTATTACTAATTGCCCAGCAGAATCGTGCAAAGATTGTAATGCAACCTGAATTAGTACAAAAAGTACGAAAGTACGATATAAGAATAACCAAATGAGTTAGAGCTAAGAGTAAGTGTATGCGGTAGCACCTCTGGGAAGGGAATATGAAAGAGGTGATTGGTTTAGAAGTCGTATGGCAGCAAGGAAGAAGTTGTTCTTGTCTGAAAAATTGAAGTTTCAAGCTCCTGCATCTTCTCACAGAGGGTAGAAGAAAGAAAGGGGAATGGCCAAGAGAGCAGGCATCCTTGATGATACTTTCTGCCTTTCTCTTTCAACACCCAGTGGAGATGAACTAGATGGAAGGACGTGATGAGCCTGCGATGGACTGTGCTGCGTTCCCCGCTCTCTGCAGGTTCAAGCAGCAGAGCAGTTGCCACAGCAGACAGAGATACATCGTATCCGGACTCTTTCAGTAGCGCACCTG
Source organism: Amblyraja radiata (assembly GCF_010909765.2). Lineage (NCBI taxonomy): Eukaryota > Metazoa > Chordata > Chondrichthyes > Rajiformes > Rajidae > Amblyraja > Amblyraja radiata. The sequence goes on from NC_045962.1 coordinate 72,947,337, forward strand.
CAGAAGTTTGACAGAACCCTCCTGGACATGCTCAGTTCAGTTTAGTTCAGTTGAGTTTAGTTTATTGTCACGTGTACCGAGGTACAGTGAAAAGCTTTTGTTGCGTGCTATCCAGTCAGCAGAAAGACAATACATGATTTCAATCGAGCCATTTACAGTGCATAGATACATGATAAGGGAATAAAGTTTAGTGCAAGGTAAAGCCAGCAAAGTCCGATCAAGGATAGTCTGAGGGTCACCAAAGAGGTAGATAATAGTTCAACACTGCTCTCTGGTTGTGGTAGGATGATTCAGTTGCCTGGTAACAGCTGGGAAGATCCTGTCCCTGAATCTTCTCTGAAAAATGTCACCGATGTCTAAGAAAGTAAATACGTTGATGCGTTTTATTGATCACCACATCAGTATGAAGGGACCAGGTTAGGTTGCTGGGGATATGGATACCTAGGGACTGGAAGCTGTGAACCATCTCTACAGCAACTCCAGTGATGGGGCCATGGTTGTGTAGAACACCTGCTCTACTCCACCAGCAATGCTTCCTTAAGTCAACAACCAACTCTTTGGTTTGGCTGACATTAAGGGCGAGGTTGTTGTTCTGACACCATGACAGAAGGTTATGATGGCTCGGAGGGTTATGTAAACTGCCGACAAGATGGATGAGGTGAATTCCCTCAGTAGACTAATTTAGACACGACATTTTACGGACAGGTATTCCAGGTCAGTGGAGCAGAATTGAGCTAAGAACGTCACATCGGTGCACCGCAAAGCACTGATCAAAGAGCAGACGCTGCCACCGTTTTCCTTACCTGAGGACTCTGTGCAGTCCATACCATAAATGGAGAAGCCCTCGGGTTGTCTGGCTGTGTCGGGTGAATCAGAGGTGAATCATGTTTCAGTGAAACAAAGAGCACAGTAGTCGCTGATCTTCCTTTGAAACAGCAGCCTTGCCCTAAGCTCTTCATGTTTGTTCTTGAGTGTTTGAATGTGATTCTCCCTGTGTCCTCATCATCTCCCCCAGATCCTACCGCTCATCTACACATGAGGGGCAGTTTATAATGGCCACTAACCTCCAAATGTTTTGGGATGTGTGAGGAATCCAGAGCCCTCCGAGAAAATCCATGTGGTGACACAGGGAGTTCATGTTCATAGGAGCAGAAATTAGGCCATTCGGCCCATCAATTCTACTCAACCATTCAATCAAGGCTGATCTGTCTTTTCCACTCATCCCCATGCTCCTGCCTTCTCCCCATAACCCCTGACGCCTGTACCAATCAAGAATCTATCAATTTCTGCCTTAAACATATCTATTGACTTGGCCTCCACAGCCTTCTGAGGCAATGAATTGCACAGATTCACCACCCTCTGACTAAATAAATTCCAATAGTCAGACTGTTACCATAAATGTGCAAACTCCACACAGGCTGCACCGGATATCAGTATTGAGCTGGGGTTGCTGGTTGTGAGGCAACGGAAATATTAGCTGCTCACATTGCTGTCCATTCTGGCATCCTGTGGCTTATTAAGCCACATAAGCCACTTAATATCTTAGTAAGTGGCCTACTGGGGATGAGATACATGCGTGGGAATATGGAAACCTTTGGCATGTATAAGGAAAGCAGATTTTTTTTGGTTAACAAGTCCGCCAGATGTGAATGTGAGAAAATGATTGAAGCAGAATGTTAAAAGGACGAGAATTAAGTTGTTTTAAAAAGATTTGACTGGAAAATTGATCAGACAAGAAGTGGTGAGGGTGAAATTCAATATCACCAGGTTTGAGGGGAATTGTAAAGGGCCTTGGGACATCATCATTTTTTTTGTAGGTTATCGAAGGGCATTTATAAATCATTAAAATAAAAAATTCCAACAAAAACAATGAAACCAAAGGAATAATTAGCTGAAGAAGATGACTGCTAATACCCACATTATTTGAGTTTTAATTTAGTTTACTTTAGAGATACAGCCCGGAAACAGGCCCATTGGCCCACCAAGTCCACGCCGACCAGCGATCCCCGTGCATTAACATTATCCTACATACACTAGGGACTATTTACAAATTTACCAAGCCAATTAACCTACAAACCAGCATGTCTTTGGAGTGTGGGAATAAACCGGAGCTCCCAGGAAAAATGCACATAGTTCACGAGGAGAATATACAAACTCCATACAGACAGACCCGTAGTCAGGATCGAACCCGTGCCTCTGGTGGCGTAAGGCAGCAACTCTACCGCCGCACCACCGTGCTACCCTACGGTTCTGATCGGACTGTTACCATAGCACATTCTGTGGCTTCTATTATTATCTTCCACTGCCAGATATTGAGACTGGGGGTGGGGCAACTGGGAAATAAAATTATAGGAGCAAATTTGTTTAATGGTGCTGTCATAAGCCTTAGTGTGTCCATCGACTTGTTTATGAATTCTGGCTAAAATACATAGTGGTAATTAATTTTTAGGTGTTGTGAAATGTCATTGGTTATTTGCACACAATTGATATTGGATTCCTTTCAAAATATGCATGTTGGGAAATGTTATTCATCTACAAGGGTGTAATGAGTGTAATCTTTTTTAAATGGTTTATTGAATTTCCCATATATTTGATAGGTGCTTTCTGTCAACAGCCCGAGGCATGATTCGAAGCATTAATCCATATAACTAATCACGCTCACAAATTCTGCTTTTGAACATTTATAACAGAAGTGGCATCAACTGCATTCTTATAAACCCATTCACGTAATGAAACCTTTCGAGGCACATGTTCACCTCGTCAGTCACCTTACGGTGACTATAAGGTTGGGTTGGTTTCTCATTAAAAAAAATATATTACTTTTATAACTCCTTGAAGTATCGCCTGTGTAGAAGAGGAGAAAACACAATAAGGAGGAAATGCTGAGGAATATCCTGGAATGTAAGTTTGTGACCAACAGCTCTGTCAATGAAGTTAATACTGATACTGAAAAAACTGTGATTAAGAAAGGTAGACACAAAATGCTGGAGTAACTCAGCAGGTGAGGCAGCATCTCCGGAGAGAAGGAATGGGCGACGTTTCAGGTTGAGACCCTTCTTCAGACTGTACTGTAGGTATTGGGTAAACAAATACATACAGACAGAAAATGCTGGATGTTCTCAATGGTTCAATGGTGCAATATTGTCACGTATGCACTGCACAGTAAAATTATTTATGCATAGATCGCACATGCACGAGCCGCCATATTTTGGCGCCATTTACAAAAAGTCCAACGTCCAGTCCAAGCGCTCGATGGGCTGGAGTGGCCCCTGATCCAGGTAATCCTGGCTGCTCCAGGCCTCTTTGACCGGCTCGCCCTTGACCGGCTCATCCCATGTACCAATGTCCCTCTTCTTGCCCGACTGGCTTAGCGTCCCGGAGGGTGCATCCTGCAGCCGACCTTGAAGGTGCTGGAGGCAATACCCTGGTCCCTCTCCCACCGGCCCACCGCTCGTATTCATCGTCGCCAACGTCTCCCTCTTCCTCGGCACTCTGGTCTTCGGAGCCAAACTTGGCGGCTTCCAAATTTCCCCCCTGCAGGCCGTGTGGGTCTTTCTTTGTGGTGATGAGCCAGGCCTGCCACCTCGCGGAACTGGAATGCTCAGAAGGTCAGGCAACATCTTTGGAGAGAATAGCAAAGCTAAACTTTCAGGTCAATAATCTTTCTCTCTCACTAGATGATGGGTACTTGCAGCATTTTCATTTCAGATTTTATTTACACAGGGGCTGGCGAGTGCCCTAAACATGCTGCCAGGGGTGGTGGTTGAGGCAGATACAATTGTGACACATGAGAGACTTTTGAATAGCCATATGAATATAAAGGGATATGAAGTATGTGTAGGCAGATAAGACATGCTCTTGGCATTAAATTTGGCCCAGACATTGGGGGCTGAAGGGTCTGTTCCTGAGCTGCACTCTTCAGTGTTCTATGTTCTAATGCCTTTTGGAAATGCAGGGAACTGACGATTCTGATATCTTGAGAAAAATACAAATTGCTGGAATAACTAAGTATGCCAGGCAGCATTTGTGGAAGGAATGGATAGGCAATGTTTCGGGTCAGGACCCTTCTTCAGACTGACTCTGGCTACTTTTTCCTTTATATGATTATCAGTTCCTTCTCCCCATAAATCCATCCAAATGAGTTGACTCAGTATCACATTTTCCCCCTCTCCATTTACGCAACAATCCCAATGGCGTATTGCTACCTCTCACATAGAAAAAATTATCATCAAAGAAGTTCTCTGCAGAGTTAATACTAAATGCAATTGCCCTTGCTTTGACAGTTGATGTAACATCAAACTTTTACAAAATCCTTCTGAGCTTTGTTCAGCGTTCACTCTGTTGAAGATTTAATGCAGAATCCATGGAGATAGTGTATGAACTTTAGTTACCAGTCTGAAGATTGTGTTATAATTATTTCAGCATTCAAATTATGCCGTATGACTTATTTTTGAACTGAGGTCTAAAATAGTTGAATACCAATTATCTTTCTTCACTGTAGAAACTGGAAAACTAATTACAACAGACACTTTTAATCTTTCCACCCTAATCTCAGTCTGTGGCAAGCTCATGAAGTACAAGGTTTGTAATTAACTACAGTAAAATTAAATCCATCATAAGTTCCTGGACCATTTTTTCATTGCTCTGAGCATCCCATTATTTTCAGTCTATATTAGAGTATCGCTGATTCATCTCATCAAGTACAAGACTAAGTCTGAGATACTTGTTCTTGTGCCTTTATAGACTGTATTTTCCAATTGAAAAATGGCAATTAAAAGCTTTTCATGAAATGTGATTATTGAATTAATTTGATCAATCAGTGCAGTGTTTTCTTGAAATGTAGGACTGCGTGTGAGGTTTAGGACTTAACTCATCTGCCTAGTTATGGTTGATATCAAATTCTGTGTGCCTGGTGTTGATAACAACAGTGGAACAGAGATGGGAGTGGGCAGCTGGAGCATCAAGTAATTAAAATTTAATCTGCTGGCCAATGCATTAAACAACCTAGAGTTAAAAAATAATAAAGCATTACAAAAATAGATGCTTTTTAAATTTAATCAGATCACTTTATGATCAGTTGGGAAAACACTGGAGACGGTAATGTGGAGAGAGTCTCGGGGAGGCCAGGTGAAACCTTTTGGAACCCATCTATTGAGTTTAGTTTAGTCTAGTTTAGTTTAGTTTAGAAATACAGTGTGGAAACTGGCCCTTCAGCCCATCGAGTCCACACCGACCAACAATCACCTGTACTCTAGTTCCATCTTACACTCTAGGGACAATTCACAGAATCAAATTAACCTACAAACCTGCCCATCTTCGGAATGTGGGAGGAAACCAGAATGCCCAGAGAAAATTTACACAATCACAAGGAAAACGTGCAAACTCCGTACAGTCAGCCCCCTTACTTAGGATCGAACATGGGTCTCTGGCACTGTATGGCAGCAACTCTACCGCTGCACCACTGTGCTGCCCTCATTGTCCCCAGTTATAGAACACAGAATCATACGGCATAGAAACCGACTCTTCTTCCCAAGTCGTCCATGCCAACCAAGATGCCCCATCCAAACTAGTCCCATTTGTCCACGCCTGGCCCGTATCATTTAAAACATTTTTTAAAATCCAGCTATCTGTCCAAAATCTTTTAGTTTAGTGTCATTTAGAAATACAGCAAGGAAACAAGCCCTTCGGCCCACTGGCTCAGCACCAACCAGCGAACCCCTTACACCAGCACTATTCTACACACTAGGGATAATTTAGAATTCTAACCAAAGCCATTTAACCTACAAACCTGTACATCTTTGGAATGTGGGAGGAAACCAGAGATCCCAGAGAAAAACCATGCAGTCACAGATAGAACATACAAACTCCGTACAGGCAGCACCTGTAGTCAGGATCGAACCCGGGTTTCTGGTGCTATAAGGCTCTACTGCTCCGCCACCATGTTGTAATTATACCTGCCTCAACAACTTATTTTGGGAGTTTGTTCCACGTATGCAAAAAAGTTTCCCCAAGGTTTCTACTAAAATGTTCCTCTCTCACTTTAAAGCCATGCCCTCTAGTTCTAGGCTCCCCTATCCTGGTAAAAAGGCTCTGTGTGTTCACTCAACCTATTCCCCCCATGATTTTATACACTTCTGTAGGATCACTCTTTATCTCCGAACTTCCAATGAATAAAGTCCTAGCCTGCTCAATCTCCGCTTATAGCTCAGGCCATTAAGTCTCGGTAAAGTCCTTGTGAATCTTTTCTGCACGCTTTCCAAATTAATAGCATCTGTCTTTAACAGAGTGACCAAAACTGAACACAATATTCAAACTGTGGCCTTAACTTTCTCTTGTACAACTGTAACATAACGTCCCAACTTCCACACTCAATTCCCTGGTAGATGAAGGACAACGTGTCAAAAGTCTTCTTCACAACACATCTGTAAATCAAACCTCCTTCAGTTCTATCAACCTATCACTTGTCAGGCATTGTCATGTCCCCACATCTCTTTTCTGGCCTCCTTCCCTCTACTACAATCAGTCTAAAGACGGGACTCTGGATCTATCTGCCTGAATTGGAGAGTTTCAGCAACAGAGAGAGGTTGGATGGACTTGGATTGGTTTCTCTGGAGCATCAGAAGCTGAGGGGAGAGTTGCTAGAAATATATAAAATTATAAGAGGCTTAGGTAGGGCAGACGGTCAGAACCTGTTTCCCTGGTTGGAAATGTCCAACACAAGAGGCTATAGCTATAAGATGAGAGGAGGAAAGATTTAATGGAGATGTGCAGGACATGTTTTTTACACAGAGAGTGCTGGAGGCCTCGAACGCATTGTCAGGGATGGTGGTGGAGGCAGACATAATAATGGCATTTAAAAACTTTTAGATAGGTACATAGAAACAGGGAATAGAGGGATATGAGATTAGTTTAACTTGCCATCATGTTCGGCACAAACATTGTGGGCCGAAGGGCCCGTTCCTGTGCTGTACTGTTCTATGTTCTATGGTCTATGTTCTGAATTACCGCCTGTATATTCCCTCCACAGATGCTGCCTGATGTGATGAGTTCCTCCTTCCAGTATATTGAGGTTTGCTCAGGATTCCAGCATCTGCAGTTCCTTCTCTCTCAATCAACCGTCATTGGGACCTTAGAACATTTGTCTTAAGTGTGCACAACATAAACTCCAAAGACCATTTTTATTGATTGAGGGGGAAAAACAGGTATAAAATTAGAATTCCAGCCAACTTGTAAACAGTGAGGAACCACTAATAGAAATAAGATGAACAATGAATAGTTCATCTATTTTGATGTCTTGAATAGAGGAATTAATCATAACCAGGGGACTAGGAGAATTATGGACTCTACCTTGAAAACCCGCAGCAGGATCTTATATACAATACTTGTCCTACCAGGCATGTAGATATTGATTATGTGATTCCATTGCAAACTTGAAACTCCAAGAGAGCGTAAACCTTCACTCGTGTCCAGAAGTATCAACCTGCATTGTGTACCTCGTCTCCAGCAGCTTGTATATGGTCAACGTGATACTGAGGCAAAGACACTGAAACGCCCTGTATAAGAAAAATATCACAGTGAAACATATAAAAGAATAGTAAAAAATCATCAGCAGGAATGTGGGATAGAAACTACTATTCCAGATAGAGTTGATCATCAAATCAAACATGAGGCGAAAGGTGGCCTGAGCTGGAATGCGTCAGATGGTCCAAAACTGTATTTTTTTTTGTTGTAGATGAAAATCAAAGTTTGCATTTCAAAGAAATGAATCTGTCCGTGGACATTTACCAGGCCGCTTTTAGAAGAATGTGCAGTGATCTTATTATAAAATATAGGATCCTAAGGGGGTTTGGCTGAGTAGATGTCGAAATGAATATACCCTAATGGACATTTACAGGGCAGCTTTTACACATCTTCCTGTTTTATTCCACTCGACTCTGGGAAAACAGCCACCATTAATCTCCCGAGTCACGGTGACAAATGTTAATGCCGTCTTACATTTATTTTGTAATTTTTTAACATGGAGCCTTGTCAGTAAGAAGGAGATACTGATACTTACTGACCTAATGGGAATGGGGACGTCCCTAAAGCCCACCGAACAATCTAATTGTCAAGCTGCGTCCAAAGGCTGGAGTCAGGAACAGAATCCGCACCTGCCCTCATGATAATCCCTGATCCCACTCTCTGGTTATCAGCCTTCCCAGCAAAATTATATGGGAATATTCCCTATTTCCTAGAGATCTGGAAAGATTATGAACCAACTCGCTGGATTGTGACTGGAATCATATGGAAATAGCAATTAAAATAATGTTTTGATTTAAATCTTTTTATTTGAATTTCACAGCAATTTGCATACATACAATGATAACAGACAGTGACAGTCAAGGCATAATTGTGCAACAGTATGTAAGCGACCCTCAAAGCCTTTACCCTTACCCACCTTCAACCCACCCGAATCAGGTCGGAACCAAACGGGGACAAACAACACTCACATACATACACATACACACAAATATGGTAAGATAACGAAACAAAAAGTACTAAAAAATTTTTTTTTAAAAGGGGGTCACTAATAACAGTAAATAAGTAAGTAATTAAATAAATAAGTGTGGGGAGGGGGGTTAAGGGGAGAGCAGCTGCAGTAGAGCAGAACAATGGTGGAGAGCACTCAGTCCTCTTCCGATTCCGGGGACAAGTTGAGAGAGTTAACAAGTTCCAAGAAAGGGTTCCATGTATCTAGGAATGTCTTGGTAGAGCCTTTGAGAGAGAACCTAAGTTTTTCAAGCTTTAAATTGTAAAGCACCTCCTTAATCCAGCGGGTGTGTGTCGGGGGATAGGTGAGCCTCCAGTTAAGCAAGATCAGTCTCCGGGCTAACAAGGTTGTAAAAGCTAGAACCCGTTTCACCGCAACAGAGAGGTTGGTGTTGGGAGGGGTACCGAAAATGGCTGACAGTGGGTTTGGAGGAATAGTCTGGCCGTAGGCTCTGTTTATCAAGTCAAAAGCACTCCTCCAAAAGGTTGCTAGCTTAGGGCAAGACCAAAACATATGGCTATGTTTGGCAGGAGATTGATTACATCTGTTGCAGGTGTCCCTAACAGCGGGGTAAATTCTAGATAATCTTGCATTTGTGTAGTGGACTTTGTGAAGGACTTTGCATTGGATTAGGCCATGACGGGCACACATGGAGGAAGAATGGATCAAATCCAAGGCAGAGTCCCATTGCTGGTCTGTTAGTTTCGTATTCAGCTCACCCTCCCACGCAGCTTTTAATGAGGTATGAGGTTTCAATATAACCGACCCTAACAAGTTATACAAAACAGAGATGCATTTCTTCCGGTTGGGATCTAGAGCTAAGATGGTATCGGTCAGGGTTTCAGGATGGCGATTTGGGAAATGGGGGAATGTCTTCTTCACAAAATCCCTAATCTGGAAAAAACGAAAAAGGTGGGAGTTTGGGAGGCTATAGTTGGACGAGAGCTCCGCAAAAGACGAAAAGATGCCATCCTTGTATAGGTTTTTGATACTACTGATACCGTTGCTATGCCAGGTTTTGAATGCGTGGTCTGTACTTGAAGGTTTAAAGATGTGGTTTTTAAGCAGTGGGGTCAAGATGGAAGGGCCCTGTAAACCGAAGTTATTCCTGAGTTGACGCCATATCTTGAGCGAGAGGGACGCAATTGGGCCTGCACCCACAAATGTTATAGGAAGGGGGAGTTGGGAGCATAGGACAGACCACAACGGGAGATGTGAACTCGCCTTTTCCATGTGTACCCAGGTCGGTAGGTGGTCGTAATCATCATTCATCCAGTACAGGAGTTTTTGCAAGTTAGCTGCCCAATAGTATCGCCTAAAGTCAGGAAGTGCCAAACCGCAGTCACTCTTAGGAGACTGCAGTATCGCCTTTCGGATTCTAGCCGGTTTGCTACCCCATAAAAATGTAGATATTGTCCTTTCTAATTTATCAAAAAAAGATTTAGTGATAAGTATAGGAACATGCTGGAAAAGATACAGGAATTTGGGTAGGTCGACCATCTTGACCAGATTTATCCGGCCCACGAGGGATAGCGTTAAAACTGACCAGCGGTCAAAATCTCTTTCAGCTTTCTCAACCAGAGGCAGAAAGTTTGTGCGGAACATATCAGATAAGGGTGTTGTGTAAAATACGCCGAGGTAGCGAAACCCGTCCTCTGCCCATTTGAATGAGGTTAAAGAGCGAGGGAGCTGCTTAGCCAATGAGTTAATCGGTAATAGCTCACTCTTTTGGTAGTTAAGTTTATAACCAGAATACGCGCCAAACCGTTCTAAAATATTCGTAATCACAAGGAGAGAGCTGACTGGGTTCGAGATGTACAGGAGCAGGTCATCCGCATACAATGAGACTTTATGAGTTGTGTCGAACCGTGTAATACCTTTAAAGCCCTTCTCTGAGCGTAACCAGACCGCCAAGGGTTCTATCGCGACAGCAAACAGAAGTGGTGATAACGGGCAACCCTGTCTGGTACCTCTCTGAAGGGGGAAGTGGGGCGACAGTGTGCCGTTTGTTTGTACTGAGGCCACCGGGGACGAGTATAATAGACTGACCCAAAGAATAAAACTGTTACCGAGGCCAAACCTGTCCATCGCCTCATATAGGTACCTCCACTCGACCCTGTCGAAAGCTTTTTCGGCGTCGAGGGAGACCACTATCTCCGGGGTCTCACTACTCGGTGAATGGATGATGTTAAGGAGACGCCTAGTATTGTGGGAAGACTGTCGGCCTGGTATGAACCCTGTTTGGTCTAACGAGATAATAGAGGGCATCACTCGTTAAAGACGGAGCGCAAGGGCTTTAGAGAGGATTTTGAGGTCCACATTCAGGAGTGAAATTGGTCTATAGCTACTACAAAGCAGGGGATCTTTCTCCTTTTTAAGAATTAGGGAGATAGTAGCCAACGACAAGGTGGGCGGTAGGCGACGATGTAAAAACGCCTCATTGTACATATCTCTCAGGACTGGTGCGAGGAGAGCAGAGAAAGCTTTGTAATATTCTACAGTGAAGCCGTCAGGGCCGGATGACTTTCCGCTTTGCAGCGATGTGATGGCTGCTTGGACCTCAGCAACAGTTATGGGACCACCCAAGTCTCTCGTGGCTTCATCGTCAATTCGGGGAAACGTCATACTACGGAACATGTCACCTGCAGTGGGAGGACAATCGGAAACGTACAGTTCAGCGTAGAATTTAGCAAATGCTTCATTAATTCTAAGAGGATCAGTATGAATCTCCCCTAAGCTGGATCTAATGGCTGGAATTAGCCGTGAAGTCGCCTCGGTTCTGGCCTGATGGGCCAAAAGCTTCCCAGCTTTATCCCCAGATTCAAAAAAGTGTTGCCTAGATTTAAGCAGTCGTAGCTTAGCTTTATTAGTAGACGTGAAGTCAAAGTCTGTTTGTAACCTAAGGCGTTCTCTATAAAGGTTAGGGTCTGGGTCAGATGCATATTTGTCATCAATGTCCTTTATTTTTTGTAACAGGTCTGCCGTTTGGGACGTCTCGGTTCTTTTCAGGTTGGAGACAAAAGAGATAAGTTGGCCCCTAATATAGGCTTTTGAAGCTTCCCAGAGTTTACCTCTTTCTATGTCCGGCGAGTCATTCAGCTCAAAATATAAGGTGATTTGGGAGTGCAGGAATTGCATGTAGTGAGCCTCTGCTAATAATGAGGAGTTGAACCTCCACTGTTTAAAGAAGTTAGTTCGTTTACGAAAGTGGAGATCGAGGGAGGTTGCAGCGTGATCTGATATTACGATGCTATGATACTCGCTGGATTTGATTTTGGAGAGCAGTCTGTTATCTAAGAGAAAGAAGTCTATACGGGTATAGGTACGGTGCACGTGGGGAAAAATGAAAATAATTTAGTTGTGGGGAATGTAAATCTCCATAGGTCTGTGAGCCCAAGTTGTTTGGCGAAAGCATGCAGAGTCTTACCTGATTTAGTTAAAGTAGAGGCTTTGTTCGAAGATCTGTCCAGTATAGGGTCTTGGACCAGATTAAAATCTCCACCCACAATGACGTGGTGATTTTCAATATTTGGGAGAGATGTAAAAAATTTGGTTACAAATGAGCTGTCATCCCAGTTGGGACCGTAAATGCTGGCCAATATGACAGGTGTGTCTTGCAGTTTGCCAGACACCATGACAAAACGGCCAGCAGGATCCTCCACAGTTTTCTGTGGTTCCAACATAACGTTCTTACGAATCAGGATAGCAGTACCCCTAGCCCTATCATTAAAATTAAAATAATGTTTTAATGTGAAATTGCAAGTCCCACAATCTCATGATATCCCAGTGTGTTTAGATCAGTTTTAGTTTAGACATACAGCATAGAAACAGGCCCTTCAGCCCTCCGAGTCCGCTCCTACCAGCGATTCTCGACCAGTGATGGAAATGGGGGGTACACGGGGGGGACAGCGTTCCCCTACTTTTCAGTTTCCATCCTGTGCGTGAATTTGCAGCTTTATCCTGGGCTACTGAATCCAAGAGCGAGCGAACGAGCGGACAGACGGACGAAAGCAACGACCATAAAGCAGAATAGACAGTACTAAGGACAAATGAATGGAAGATATGCCTATATCTCCCGTTTCCCTTTCCCTTGACTGTCAGACTGAAGAAGGGCCTCGATCCAAAATGTCACCTATTCTGCTCTATGATCATTGCTTACACACACACACACACACACACACACACACACACACACACACACACACACACACACACACACACACACACACACACACACACACACACACACACACACACACACACACACACACAGAGACACACACAGACACACACAGACACACATCCGGCAGATCGGTGCGGTCCGAGACCAGGAGCAGGGCGAAGAATAACATCAAACGGGTCATGGCAGCTATCAAAAAAGTACAGAAATGGTAAGGGGGAAATTAAAAAAAAAAACACCTGAAGGAAATAGATGTTTAACAAAAAAAAGGGGTCCGGCGATCGCTCCGTGTCAGTGTCGGAGGGAGGGGGGCGGGGAGGAGGATGGAATGTGTGGGTGCAGGATTTTCTAGAGCTCCTTCCAAATGGCAATATTTTGTATGCTCACAGTTAATAAGGAGGACTAGGCAGGAATACCAAAATGATCACCTGCAGCTGAGAAACAAGAAGATGAAGAAGCCATGCCCAAAGCAAAGATTCTAGAGCGGAGACGGAAGGCGGTTACTGAAATGGTGCTGAAGTTTACCCAAGACCCTACCACGGCTTTTTCGTCGAGTGGACTATCTTGCTCCGCTATAGGATCTTTGGTTTCCAGTCTCCATGAGATGGAGAGTGTGGAGGAAAGTGGCGCTGTAAGGGCAGTCCACGTCTTTCACCATCTCATTGGAACTTTTCCCAACTCCATAATGACTGTCTACGAACGTGGCCCTCATCAGACCTGGCGCCTCTCCGCAGGATGGGAGGCGGCTCTGGGGAGTGGGTGGCATTTCGGGTCGAGACTCTTCTGCAGACAATCACAAGTACTCACTGACGAGAGTTCAGTTCAGTCTGAAGAAGGGTCTTCTCTCCAGAGTCGCTGCCTGTCCTGCTGACTTACTCCAGCTTTATGTCTAACTTCAATTTCAAGAGTTAAATAAAAAACACTGGACGGGCTAGGCGGCATCTGTGGAGGGAATGGATTAGGAGTTGTTTCGGGCTAGGGTTCTTCTTCAATAGGAAAGAACTGCAGATCAAAGATACTAGAGCGGATACTAGTATCTTTGCTGCAGATCAGGCTTGATATTCTTGCAATTTAAATCAGAATTCCGATTTAATTGTTTTCATATTTGTCAATTTTTTGTGCCCGATTATTTGGCGGCCAATCAACCGCTGTCTCTAAGGGGGTTGCGTCCAATCACCGACCAGCTTCCCTTAAAATTCCCGTCCAATCAACAAATCGATCTCCTCCCATCCAATCAGCCATTGTCACCAAGGGCATTGTGTCCAATTACATAATGCGCTGGTCACTCGGGGGCCAATCAGACACAGTCTCCGAGGGGCCTTTTGATCAATTACCGACCTGCTTCCCTCACCAAAGCAGACGATGGCTGCAGCCAACACAGAGAGAGAGAGAGAGAGAGAGAGAGATGCAAGAAAGCAGCTATGACATATAATACACAATAAACTATATTATAAATACACAATAAACAAGTTATGCATTCTTGTACTCTTACATGGGTATGACCGCAAATAAAAAAAATCCCCCCCCCCCTTCCTTCCCAACCTCAGTCTCACAAACCTTAGAGTACCCCTAGTTCCTAAAACCCATTTCCATCACTGTTCTCCACCACTAACAGAATCCTACATGCGTAGGGACAATTTACAATTTGTAATTTCTACCAAGCCAATGAAACTACAGACCTGTAAGTCTTTGGAGTGTGGGAGGAAACCGGAGCACCCGGAGAAAACCCACGCAGGTCATGGGAAGTACAAACTCCATACAGACAGCATCCGTAGTCACGATTGAACCCGGGCCTCTGGGGCTGTAAGGTGGCAACTCTACCGCTGCGCCATTGTGTGCCCACATGATTTACGTCTTTAGAATTACTTTGTTGTAGAGCAGGAAAAATGGCAACCAACTTGGGAAATCTCAAACGAGCAGACATAGATTAAAAATAAAGGAGCCAGTCTTTTAAAACCAAAGTATGTAGAAATTTATTTTCACAGAGAATGATAAAGTAGAAGTATTTTATTGGATGAAGGCAAACATTTGAAAGACAGAGAGATCAATGAGTTCTGGGAATGTGCCACAGAACCCATTGAATGCGGAGCAGAACAACAGACAGCCAACCATGTCATCTTTGGGTGCCCACTCTACCACCCACCAAATGGAGCTCAGGGCCTGGCAGACATCAACAACTTGGCTGCTCAACACCCGGCTTGAGATCTAACTATTCCTTTGGTTTATGTTTCATTCGCAAGAAGAAGAAGAAGCCACAGAAGATGAGTAGAGGCCTGGGGCAGATCAGCCATGATTATATTGAAGGATAGACTTGAGGGATATGGTAGCCTCCCAATGTTCCAATTTTCTTGCCCCTTCTTGTTACCTGCCCGTTGGCAAACTAAATAGGTAAATGTAGTTTTACAGTAAGTATTCCTTACAATAGAAATCTGGTTGATAACCACAAACAAAGGATGCTAATTGAATAGGAAAAGACACACAAAGTTCAGGATTAACTCCGCAGTTCAGGCAACATCTCTGGAGAACATGGATGGGTGATGTTTTAGGTCGGAACCAGAAATGTCACCTGTCCATCTTATCCAATGATGCTGCATGACACATTGAGTTACTCCAGGACTTTGTGTCTTATTTTGTCACTTGGCACATTTGTCTGTCTATCAGTAATTGGGGTTACTTGTGTACTCAAGACAGTCAGCCCTCACAACACTAATTTTGGGTGTCTCAGTTCTCTAGTCTCAGGAGCTTTGAGATGATCCATATGAATTATTTTGAACCAGCAAAAGTGCTAGTACATTCGGATGTGTCTTGTCATCTATAATGTGTTTCCATTGTAAATGTGAAATTCCACAAGGTTACTTGTCTTTTTTGGTAAACCAGAATCTGCAGTTCCTGGTATCTGCAGCTTAATTGAACAGGAAACCATTACACCCAGTTATTAACAAAGGGATGACACAAAATGCTGGAGTGACTCAGTAGGTCGCTCTTGATTAGTACGGATGTCAGGGGTTATGTGGAGAAGGCAGGAGAATGGGGTTAGGAGAGATAGATCAGCCATGACTGAATGGCGGAGTCGACTTGATGGACAGAATGGCCTAATTCTGCTCTTATCACTTATGACCTTTTGAACTTATGATCTCTGGAGTGCCTGGATAGGTGAGGCTTTGGGTCAGACCCTTCTTCAGATGGATTGTAGTAGGGGAAATAGGGAGGAAAAAAGAGACTTACAAAATGTAAATTACACAGGGATTTGGCCTGGAACAAATAAAGATTTAGCGATTATGTAATTTTAAACAGCACGTTTAATTTCATGGAATTATGTTATAAATGGTCACGCTGGAAGTGGCCAGGACTTTAGGTTGTTCCAAAGAGTGTCTCCAAAAGGGTCATAGGCCTTCATCAATATTTCATTAATCCATCACTAACAATAAGTAAAACAGAAAGAAGCTTTGCATTTGTTTTCTTTTTTCTCATGCTATTAAAATACACGCTGGTTTGAAGCTCAGACCAACACTTCCAGCATGACGTTGAGTAATAGTATATAAAATTATCATAAGCAACACAGAGATGAATGGGAATGAATTAAACCTAAGAGCTGTGCTTTATAAATAGGTACCTGGTTGAGCATTGAATAACTGCCACCATTTGTTTAGTGCATTGTGGTCTGTCATGCATCAGATACTGCATCTCTTATGATAATTAAGAGGAAAGCACTCCCTTGGTTTTGATGGAAGGGGGTGCAGAAGCCTTTACACTGGCACTGCTTCGAATGACAAAGGTTCTCATGCTTTTACTGCTGATTTTTCATGCA
This sequence comes from Amblyraja radiata, assembly GCF_010909765.2. NCBI lineage: Eukaryota > Metazoa > Chordata > Chondrichthyes > Rajiformes > Rajidae > Amblyraja > Amblyraja radiata. The sequence continues at coordinate 72,963,855 of NC_045962.1, forward strand.
CCGCGTAACAATTGTGGAGCAGCTGGAGCAAAGATGCTATCAAGCTGCAAAAATTACTAATCATTGGTTACACGCAAGCAAATTAAATAATGGAAAGAGCACACTTCATGGCGATACTACAACTCTAAAGATAAGCACGCACTTCGGCAGAAGCTTAAATTCAGTTCTGGATGGCAACATGCACGTCAAGGAGGGGGGACGGAGCTGGCCACAGCTCGTTTCGAGTCCTGCGGGATGGGTGGCTTAGGCCAGACTAAACCATTGATGCTGTGCACCAGAACTAACTCAGAATTCGACACAGCATCTGCTCCTCTTTGACATCCCCCATGGTTTCAGAGCATATTAATGGGGTTTTGTTCTCTCCACAGATAGTTATCCAGCTCAGTATCCATATGTCTGATTTTTTTAATGAGATAAAACCCCAGTAATGCTTTTTTTTTCAATAAGTGTTTTCTGCTAATAAAAAAAATTAAAGTTCAATTTATGTCTTTGAGGGAGAGATGTACAGAGCGCATCCAGAAAGTATTCAGACCCCTTCACTTTCAGACTTTCCACATTTTGTTACGTTACAGCTTTATACTAAAATGGATTAAATTCTTTTTTTTTATCATCAATCTACGCACAATACCCCATAATAAAAAAGTGAAAACAGGTGTTTAGAAATTTTTGCAAAGTATTAAAAAAGAAATAACTGAAATATCACATTTACATAAGTATTCAGACCCTTAACTCGGTACTTTGTTGAGGCACCTTTGGCAACGATTATAGCCTCAAGTCATCTTGGATGTGACGCTACAAGCTTGGCACACCTGTATTTGGGTAATTTCTCCCGTTATTCTCTGCAGATCCTCTCATGCTCTGTCAGGTTGGACGGGGATCGTCGATGCACAGCTATTTTCAGGTCCCTTCAGAGATGTTCGATCGGGTTCAAGTCCAGGCTCTGGCTGGGCAACTCAAGGACATTCACAGACTTGTCATGAGCCAATCTTGCGTTGTCTTGGCTGTGTGCTTAGGGTCGTTGTCCAGTTGGAAGATGAACCTTCGCCGCAGTCTGAGGTCCAGAACGCTCTGGAGCAGGTTTTCATCAAGGATATTTCTGTACTTTGCTCCGTTCATCTTTCCCTCGATCCTGACTAGTCTCCCGGTTCCTGCCACTGAAAAACCTCCCCACAGCATGATGCTGCCACCACCATGCTTCACCGTGATGAGCAGTGCCTGGTTTCCTCCACACGTGACACTTGGCATTCAGGCCTAAGAGTTCAATCTTGGTTTCATCAGACCAGAGAATCTTGTTTCTCATGGCTTTTTGGCAAACCACGCGGGCTGTCATGTGCCTTTTACTGAGGAGTGGCATCCGTCTGACCACTCTAACATAAAGGCCTGATTGGTGGAGTGCTGCAGATATAGTTGTCCTTCTGGAAGGTTCTCCCATCTCCACAGAGGAACTCTGGAGCTCTTTCAAAGTAACCATCGGGTTCTTGGTCACCTCCCTGACCAAGGCCCTTCTCCCCCGATTGCTCAGTTTGGCTGGGCGGCCAGCTCTATGAAGAGTCCTGGTGGTTCCAAAGTTCTACCATTTAAGAATGACGGAGGCCACTTTGCACATCGGGACCTGCATTGCTGCAGAAATTGTTTTATACCCTTCCCCAGATCTGTGTCTCGACACAATCCTGTCTCTGAGGTCTACGGACAATTCCTTCGTCTTCATGGCATGGATTTTGCTCTGACGTGCACTGTCAACTGTGGGACCTTATATAGACAGGTGTGTGCCTTTCCAAATCATTTTCAATCAATTTAATTTACCACTTGTGGTCTCCAATCAAATTGTAGAAACATCTCAAGGATAATCAATGAAAACAGGATGAACCTAAGCTCAATTTTGAGTGTCATAGCAAAGGGTCTGAATACTTATGTAAATGTGATATTTCAGTTATTTATTTTTAATTACTTTGCCAAAAATTTCTAAGCACCTGTTTTTGCTTCTTCATTCTGGGGATTGAAGTGTAGATTGATGATAAATAAAATGAATTTAATCCTTTTTAATATAGCTGTAATGTAACAAAATGTGGAAGGGGTCTGAATATTTTCTGAATGCACTGTATGTGATTCATTCTCTCAATGTGGTTCACTCTCACTCTGGAAGCTAGGTATCATGCCATAGTCACTGAACAACCAGGAGAATCAATATTTTTATTACATGAATAATCTTTTTTTTTAATTAACTGTACTTTGAAGTCCCGATTTTCTATTTCCCATCATACTTTTGTAATATTTGTTATTGATTAATCAGACGAATCATACGATTCTAGTTCAATATTTATTTATTAAATATAACATATGTTCTGCAGAGCACATAGAGACCTCATTTTTGTTACTATCTGCACGTAGCCAGTGTAACAATCAGCCTAATAATGATGACAGATGACACCCCAGAACTGAAGAAACCAGCTCTGGTGATTTGCACATCAGTGGCTTCAGAAACGTGCTACTTAATTAGAGGCAGTCACGCAGATAAAGCATACACGAACAAATTACTTAAATCAGTGTCATTTAGAGGTTGAAGGCACAGAATTTCAGAATTCAAGGCTGGTAAAGTATTAATAAGGCATTCAGTTATTATACCACCTTCAATTATCCTCTTTTCCATTTCATTTATAGAATTTTTACATCTTGGTGAGCCTCATACACAGCTTTCCTCACACTGCTCCAGCATAAACCAAATCCCATAACTAACAAAACATTACATCCATTTGATGCTGTATAAATTATGCTTGTTATCTATTACATGCCTGAGTAGTGGTGTACCATATGTCAAAATATAATAATGGGCACTCATTTCCACTCTTTATTCCACCTTTACTTCAATGCATGTGAGAACTCAATGTCCTACCAAAAACATTCAGCACCCGTCTTCAGCCAGTGCTAGAGAATGTAGGAAGATAATGTTCGAGCACTGCCTTTTCCCCATGTGAATGAAATATGGGGATTGTGAGTTTTGACTGATTATTGACACCAAATTAGTTACACTTCAATCTTTTGTTGCAGCTGAACTCATGCACTATTTGGTTGAAGATTTATAAAATGACTGGACTCGACTAGAAGCCTGGACTATTAATCCAGAGGCATGGGTTCAAATCCTATCATTGCACTGGGAATTTCAAATTCAAATTATTAGAAAAATCTGGAATAAGAAGTTGTGGTGATCACAAATTGCTAGATTATCATTAAAATTCATCTGGTGCACTATCATCCTCCTGGGTTAGAAATCTGCCATCATTGGGTAGTCTGACATATGTAACTTCAGACCATACCAATGTGGTTAATTCTAACTACCCTAACAAATTCATTGCCTTGACAACAACGTGCACATCCTGTGCATAAATAATTTAGAAGCGGCACGGTGACGCAGCGGTAGACTTGCTGCCTTACAGCGCCAGAGACCCAGGTTCGATCCTGACCACGGGTACTGTCTGTACGGAGTTTGTACATTCTCCCCGTGACCTGCGTGGGTTTTCTCCAGATGCTTTCTTACGTTATCTTACTATGAAGTTTTAATGGAAGGATAGCTAAGGAAATTAACAGCGGCAGCCGATATTCCAGAGATGGAAAAAAAATGGAAATGTGGCATGCTCTTCATTTAGCATTGCGCATTGTAAGATGGAATTCTGTGCCATGAGGAACGCACAATTATAATCAGTACTTGGTCATTCTGCTTCACTCAGAAAATGTAACCTAATGCCGAGTGACCCTCCGAGATGCACATGATGACCATGCAATGCTCCTTTTGGAGAACCGGGGGACAAGAGAAGGAAAATACCACACATCCCTATAATAATAATAATCATATAATAACAATTACAGCATGGAAACAGGCCATCTCGACCCTTCTAGTCCGTGCCGAACACGTATTCTCCCCTAGTCCCATATACCTGCACTCAGACCATAACCCTCCATTGCTTTCCCGTCCATATAACTATCCAATTTATTTTAAATGATAAAAACGAACCTGCCTCCACCACCTTCACTGGAAGCTCATTCCACACAGCCACCACTCTCTGAGTAAAGCATAAACACACATCCACACACATATATACACACATGTCCACACAAATATACACACATACACACACACATAATACCACCCATCCCTAAGCATTCACACACATACACACACATATACATACACTGCATGGTTCCAGCGGGAAGTTTTGGTCCACATTGGAGTATTGTGTGCAGTTCTGGTCACCCCATTACAGGAAGGATGTGGCGGCTTTGGAAAGGGTGAAGAGAAGATTGACACTAATGAAGCCTGGATTAGGGGATATTGGCCGGAGGCAGAGGTTGGACCGACTTGGATTGTTTTCTCTGGAATGCAGGAGGATGCAGGGAGACCTGATAGAGGTATAAAAAATTATGAGAGGCGTAGTTCTGGGGTCGACACAGAACCCTTTTCCAGGATGGAAAATTTGAATACTTGATGGCATAGCTTTAAAGTGAGGGGCAAAGTTTAAAGAGATGTGCAGGGTAGGAGGATGGCGAATATCTGCACATTGCTGGGAATGGTGATTGATGCAGAGATGTTATAAGAGACTTTTGGATAGGCATATGGATAGGCAGGGAAAAGGCCTCTTCCTGTGCTGTACTGTTATATGGTCTACATTCTATATATATATATATATCAGTAAATGCTTGCCTTGCCACTGACCAAGACTGGGTTTTTTTAAGTAACATTAACAAACATAGCAATGGCACAGGACTGGCATTGGCTAATCCATTACAGCTAATTTGTTTAATGTTATACTGATTGATGGAACACGCTTTTGGAATTTAAAAGAATAAATCACCTTCCCATCACCATGGCAACACAGGACACCGAGGCTATCAATATTTTTTGGATGCATCACTGCTACAGCATAAATAATGGAGAATATATTAGGTGATGGCTTTGCAACTATAATTCCACCCGTGTAATGGTCCTGACCAGAAACATCACCTATCCATTTTCTCCAGAGAGGCTGCCTGACCTGCTGAGTTACTCCAGCACTGTGTCAATCTTTGGTAAAGCAGACACTGCAGTTCCTTGTTATTACATATATGACCAATATATTACTTGCTGACAGGATGTCTGAGTGATAGATAGAAAATATGTCATCAGTCCCAGAAAGGACAAAGATGGGGCAAAGGAATGGGGTGAAGAACCTCAGCCCTCACTCCTCTCCATAATGAACCTCTTGGGTTCTGGTACAAGAAGGGTGGCATTTTGTGATGGGAATTATCTCCATTTGTAAGGAGACAAGAAGCAAGAGTGACACACACACATATGTTAAACCCAGATAGAGTAATAGAGTCACAGACTTGCCCACACCGACCAACATGTCCCAGTTACATTAGTCCCACCTGCCTACGTTTGGTCTATATCCCCCCAAATCTGTCCTGTCATGCACCTGCCTAACTGTTTCTCAAATTTGGGATAGTCCCAGCCTCAACTACCTCCTCTGGCAGCTTGTTCCATACACCCACCACCCTTTGTGTGAAAATGTTACCCCTCAGATTCCTATTAAATCTTTTCCCCTTCACCTGAAACCTATGTCCTCTGGTCCCCGATTCACTTACTTTTGGCAAGAGACTGTGTGCATCTACTGATCACCACTGAAACAATCCTCCACACTTTCCTGTCTCACTTTATTCGGTTTTGCAACTGAAATTTCATTCTGCGATAAGGAGCCATTTGTAAAGGGAGCAGAAAGGAGAGAGTAAAATGCGCTAAAGTTCCAGGCCGTCACACAAAGTATTGTCTCCAGATAAAGATACCTGCTCACACATGCTCCGACTCCCTGCTCAGACGTACACTGTAATCACAATAATTGCAAGTGCTCCATTTAAATGTTAATAGCTGTTGAGGCCACTGTCGAAATTGGCTAATTTTACAACTTTGTAGGAACAGTGCAGTACATTAGTTTATTTTAAGGTACTCTGGCAAAATCATTTCTGAGTCTATGCTGTTCATTAGTGAATACATAAATGAAAATGACACATGTTCCAGCATTCTGCCAGTATTGCTATTAGTTCGATCATGTGGTGCTAGACATTTTTCTACATTACTATAACTTTTATTATCCTTTTCATCTGTGCATTAGCTCCACTGTGCTCTGCTTTTCCTTCATGTAATATAAAGTGCTGCAAAATGAGAGCATATGTATTCAAGAGATTGTAAAGACCATTAACAATTGTAGTGAGAATTTAACATAGTCTTCCATTTTTGAGGTGATGAAGATTTAGAAATTGGCCTTTTCTCTGTCGTGTCGAGAAGAACAATAAATTGTATTATCACTTTCTATTTAGCTGTTGCTGGCGGGTTAACAATTCACAATATTTCAGCTGTGAGTCCACACAACTGTCTGCGTGAGACCGTTTCATCATTATTGACAGTAATATGCAAGTGAAGATGAATTTTAATGACCCAGCATCATTGCAGCTTGAGTCACAGCCAACATTGCCTCAAAGAACCCCAGCAGTGTCACCATCACATGGACTGCAGCTTGGCCAGATGGAAGGAGTGTGAGAAATGTCCCTAATCACGTCGCCAAGTCCGGACCAATATCAGTGTTCCCTTCTCACTTGGCAGCTGGTTCTGAACATTAATTACCAATAGGAACAAATCAGCCCTCGATGGGCATGGGGCGAGCATTTTAGACTTATTTGGGTATGGATCAGTCTTTTGTCTCCAAAACATTCAAAAATTGTGTTAAACGATAAAAGAAAAATACAATTTTACTTCGGAGTCACGTGAGTGACTACGTGAAGAACCCCGCCAGGACGCATGCATGCCATATCGCTACACGCATTGCAACGAGTCACAGCAGGGGGAACGACGTTCCCCATAGCGGCAAAAATTGAAAGCCGGGAACAGCAGGTAAAGAGACTCTGCGTTCCTTCCACTTACCTTACAGGTGGAGACATGGACCAGATCCACGAAGGCTGCGGGAAAGCTGGCGGGGGAGAACCGCAGAGTTGCGGGCAGCCGGCAGCAGCAGCCAACGGCACGCCAATCTCCCGTAATGGGAACAGCTGTGCCCGACTTCGCTCCCGCACCAGCCACGGCCGGGCGGTAGAGCGAAGCAAAAAACCAACAGAGTGGTTGACTCCGATGAGTCCGACTCTGAATAGCCGCGAGCGGCCAGTGTCCGTGCGCATTGGGGCTGGTTGGAGCGGCTTTAGGAGCAGCCACGAGCGGCCAGTGCCCGTGCGCATTGGAGCCGGTTGGAGCGGCTGGGAGCGGGGAACAAAGCAGCCGCGACGGCCAGTGCCCGTGAGCATTGGAGCCGGTTGGAGCGGCTGCAGGAGGAGCAGCTTCAAAAGCAGCCGCGACGACCAGTGCCCGTGAGCATTGGAGCCGGTTGTAACCATGGAGGTAGGTGGGTCTGGTTCCTTACGAGGTTGGTGGGAGATTACAATTCTATCTGGATGCATGGAATAAATTAACTACCGACACTTATATTTTCAGAAGTATAGGGTTATACCATAGAATTTATATAAAACATAATCCTCCAGTTCAGCATGTACCGAACCGAATATTCGTGCTTACAGGCAAAGAAAAAATCAAAAGCGCATGCTGAACTACAGTGCCCATATAAAAAAGGAGTAATGGAGGATATCCAACATGAATCACAGGAATTCGTGTCCAAAATCTTTATCATAAACTAGATGGTGGTTGCCACATCATCATAGGTTTGACTAATTTGAATACTTTCGTACTATATATTCATTACTAGGTGGGAACCTTTGTTACTGCTAAGCAATTCATTCCTAGGTTACTGCATGGCAAGCATCGTATTAAAATATGCTTATTATACAGTACCCATTAGAGGTGACCACAGATGTTATTTAACACAATGGATCATCTGCGGTACACCTTTAACACAGTTCACATGTCAGTGACTTTGCCGAAAGAAAAGGTTACAGCCTTAATGGAGGCTTGCAGCAAAACAAAACCATCCATCAGACTGGTAGCAAGAATAATTGGCATTATAGTGGCTGCGTTTCCAGCCAAACAAATCGGACCTTTACATTATCAAAAATTACAGAGGGTAAACATTCGTGCACTCAAAAATTATGGGGGTCATTCTGACAGACCAATGAAGCTACCAACAGAGGCCACAATGGAACTAAAATGGTGGAAACATAACATTAGGCATTGTTCCGATCCAAACATTATCAGCTACCCGTCTATGGAACTACATACTGATGCCAGTGCACATGGATGGGATGCTACCAATTCCATCTCCAGCTGTGGGGGAGATGGAATGCACAGGAGGCATCATTATTACAAACACTGGGCATAAACTATCTGGGAATGTTGAGAGCATTCCATGGCTTTAAGTCATATTGTTCTGGGTTATATCACCAGCATGTTAGACTACAAATTGACAACACCACCGTGGTAGCATATATCAACCATATGGGTGGAAACATATCAACATCATGTGACAATCTGGCCAACACAATTTAGCAATAGTGTATCCAGAGAGATATTTGGATATCAGCTACCTACTTACCAGGTAAACTGAATTAGTGCTAGACAACAGGTCACGCTAATTCTATGAAAACACTGAATGGATGTTGGATAAAAAATGTATTGCTGAAATTACAGCACGGTATGGAACGCCAGATATCGACCTATTCGCATCCATGCTCTCACCAGTTATCGAATTATGTTCATGGGAACCAGAACCTGGGACAGTGGCTACAGATGCATTTTCACTGCATTGGGGGATTATTTATTTATGCATTCCCTCCTTCTGCCTCATCAGTCGGGTATTTAGGAATATACAGTAGACTCCGCGTCTGGTATTTTGATAGTACCCGATTGGCCTACTCAACCATGGGTCCCGGTGATACACGACATGGTTTTAGAACCATGCATCACCATCCATCATAGACCTAATTTACTGGTTCTCCCCGCAACAAGGAGTAGTTTCCCATGTCATAATTATATAAACCTATTAATTTATAGAGTTGAAAGCATCTCTACTACACCTGGGACTGACGGACCGAACAGTGGATATTATTTCAGCGGCCCACAGACAGTCCACCAAAAAACAGTACTTGGTGTCATCAAGAAATGGGAAGTACTGTCACAACAATAAACATCACCCACAGATCTATGAACATCCCGTCTGTTCTGCAATTCCTGGCAAGCCTCCTTTACGATGAGAGGCTCAGTCATAGTGCCATCAACTGTGCCAGAGTGCTCTGTCAACATACCTGTGGCAAGGAACAGAGCGGCATTCTGTTGGGACACACCCTGGCAACCAAACTCATGAGGGGCATTTTAATGTTAATCCCCCAAGAACCAGGTACTCCCAAATAAGGGATGTGAGCATTGTACTGACCATGTTAAGAAACTGCTCTCCAGCTACAGCTCTGTCCCTACAGAAACTGACTATGAAAACAGTCATGCTGATGGCCTTGGTCACGGCACAAAGGGTCCAGTCACTACAGAAACTAAGGCTGGACAACATGATTATTTCATCTGGAAATTTAACTTTTCACATCAATGAAATAGTCAAACAGAACAGACAGGGGTCAGCAGGCCTAAAAACAGAATTCAGGGCCTACTCGACAGATGGTCATCTCTGTATTGTAACACACTTACTATTATATATGGAGTATACTAAGATCATCAGAGGGAAAGAAATGTCACTTTAATCAGCTACAAACAGCCACTCAAAACAGTGACAGTCCAGACCATCTCTAGATGGCTAAAAAAGGTCCTAATAAAGGCTGGAGTAGACACTAGCATTTTTAAATCTCACTCCACCAGGGCTGCAGCTACATCGGCAGCTATGAAGTTGGACGTTCCTATGGACCAAATCCTCAAGACAGCAGGATGGTCAACGGAGGAAACTTTCCAACGACTTTATAACAAACCAGTCATTGAACCTGGAACATTTGCAGAAACAAATTTAAGTTCTGTAATATAATTTACCCCATAAATAGGGGCAATAATTGGTGTTAATATATTTATCGTTGGGTTTCAATATCGTATTGATGTCTAATGATGTTAACTCTATTCTCCCCATAATCAAGGCAGATGTGATGCATGGACTCGTTTCCACGGCATGAAATCACAGAGCTTTAAAATCTTCACGTAGTCACTCACGTGACTCCGAAGTAAAATAGTAAGATTAAACGAGAACTTACCAGTTTGAAGTTTGATCGTTATTTTATGAGGAGTAACGTTGAGGGAATACGTGCCCTCCGCTCCCACCCTTGATCATATACTCAACTGGTATCTCTTCTCTAATCTTACTATGTTTAGTCATTACAGTTATCTGTGATTTCACACCGCTGTTTTGAAGAATGACACGCATGCGTCCTGGCGGGGTTCTTCACGTATTCCCTCAACGATACTCCTCATTAAATAACGATCAAACTTCAAACTGGTAAGTTATCGTTTAATCTTACTATTGTGTTTTATTGTTAGTGCATGGACAATCTTTGGAAGCAGCTCTGCCTGGCGATGACTAAAACTGCTTCTTGGTCATACAGACAGTTTATTAGTAACTGCTGGATTATTGTCTTTGTGGTAATGTTAACATATAAAAATGCAAAGTGTTGGAGTAACTCAGTAGGTCAGGCAACATCTGGAAAGGGAATGGACAGATAACGTTTTGGGTTGGGATCCTTCTTCAGAAGTGTCAATTCTGCCACTGTATATGAATAGTACAGTACGCTGAACTGTTGACTGTCCATTCCCTCCAGAGGTGCTGCTCCACCCATTGTGTTACTCCCGCACAGTGCTTTTTTTGTTGTAAATCCGCATCTGCAGTCCCTTGTGTTTAAATGTTCATATTTATTTAGGCTTACAGGAGAAAGTTACTCTTGCTCTTATTTACAGATATCTCATGTGTAACATCATTGGTTAATCGCAGAGTGACCATTTAAACGCCCAAATTGAAAAGCAAATTGGACTCACTAAAATAAGCTAATTAGTGATTTTTCTGCTGCAAACTATACAAGTAGAATTTGTTGCTGTTGAAAGCGAATAAAACAGAGTTTATGCACAAAATAACTTCTAGCCATGGCTAAAAGCAGCAAATGCTAACATTTGAAGAACATTTGACATCAGCTGTCGACAGATCCCAGAAGGATTTAGCGAGTGAAGTATTATTCTTATCAGAGCGACTGGCAAATCACCAACAGTTTTGCTTTAATTTAGAGTAGTGTGAGCATTGCAATCAGGATACACAGAGCACTTCACAGCCTATCCGTTACTAGAGACTGAACACCATTCTTCAATAATGTTACTGCATTATTTTTAGCAACAATGGTGCCTCTGGCACTTTGACAGCTATTTTATTGATGCTGCTTCAGAACATCTGAACGTTATTCCCCTAAACTATTCTCCGTATTCTTTATTCAATACGAGCAATGTGAAAAATAGATGGACATTCTCACAGCATTTTGTTTGCATCAACTCCTGTAAAGTTGGATTACATAATTTTAGAAGAGCGAGGTAATAAAAGCATGAAGAAAGTTTAGTTTAGTTTAGTTTAGAGATGTAGCACGGAAACAGGACCTTCGGCCCACCGACCAGCGATCCCTGCACATTAACATTAAAGTACACATACTAGGGACAATTTACATTTATACCAAGCCAATGAACCTACAACCCTGTATGTCTTTGGAATGTGGGATGTAACCGAATATCTCGGAGAAAACCCACGCGGTCACAGGGAGAACATGACAGTTCAGTTCCGTACAGTTTGCACCCGTAGTTGGGATCGATTCCTGGTCTCTGACATAGTAAGCACTGTAAGGCAGCAACTCTAGCGCTGTGCCACTTGTCCGCCCAAAGTAAAACATTTTGTTCAGTCGTGTTTGTTTAATATATTTTTGCTCCCACCACAATAATCACACATTTAACTTAGTTGCTTTTTTTGTACCATGAAGTATCACAGTGAGAGGATGAACAGAGGAACAGAGAAACAAGTTTGCACATTAACTTCACCAAGATGCTTCAGAAAATGATTGAAATATATAATTACTAATTATAAATTAACATTGCTAGCAGTGAAGAAGGGTGCAATTAATTACGATCTTTATTCTTTGAAGTTATTAGCACCTATATCATTTCTGCATGTTTGACCATAATAACCATGTGCAGTGGTGAATATTAAAAGCAGTAAGCCATTTCTTAGAATCCTCCTGCCTTCTAATCAAAGTCCAACAATTGGAAGACCAATTTACTAGCTAATTCCATATGCATTCTCCCAACTGTAGATTTGTTCAACCTCTCCCTGGCCAAGTCTGTGGTCCCTGCCTGTTTCAAAGGATCCACCATTGTACCAGTGCCAAAGAATGCCTCTCCAGCTTGCTTGAATGACTACCGACCGGTGGCCCTCACCTCGGTAGTCATGCAATGCTTCGAGAGGCTGATCAAGAACCACGTCTGTGCCTTCCTCCCTCGTACCATGGACCCGCTGCAGTTCGCATACCGTCCGAACAGATCCACGGACGATGCGGTCTCCCAGGTTCTGCACACCACTCTCTCTCTCACCTTGACAGCCAGAAGGGGGGGCTATGTGAGGATGCTGTTCATTGATTTAAGTTCAGCTTTCAATACCATAGTCCCCACCAGACTTGCTGAGAAGCTGCTGGAACTGGGGCTGAACACTCCCCTGTGTGCCTGGGTCCTGGACTTTCTCACCACCAGGCCCCAGGTGGTCAAGATGGGGAGACATACCTCCAACCTCCTCACCCTGAACACAGGATCTCCCCAGGGTTGCGTCCTCAGTCCCCTACTGTACTCCCTGTACACACATGACTGTGTGGCCAGGTTCAGCTCCAACTCCATCATCAAGTTTGCTGATGTCACTGTGGTGATGGGCCTGATCTCCAATAACGATGAGAAGGCCTACCGGGAGGAGGTGGCTGATCTGGCACTCTGGTGTCAGGACAACAGCCTCCTCTTGAATGTCACAATAACTAAGGAGCTGATTGTGGACTTTAGAAGGGCTCAACATCTGAGGACGTTGACTGGAGAAAAATGGGGCTACTGTGGACAGGGTGAGCTGCTTTAAATACCTGGGAGTCCACATGACAGAGGATATGACATGGACAACACACACTGCCGCACTGGTGAGGAAGGCAAGGCAGCGCCTTTACCACCTCAGGCAGCTGAGGAAATTCAGTGTCTTTGAGGATCCTTCAGTGCTTCTACTCTGGGGCTGTAGAAAGCCTCTTGTCTGCCCACATCTCAATCTGGTTTGGGAACAGCTCTGCCCAGGACAGGAAGGCTCTCGGCCAATCACACTATGGGAACTACACTCACCCCCTGCAGGACCTATGCACCAGGAGGTGCAGATCCAGAGCCAGCAACATAATGAGGGACCCCTACCACCCCAGCAACGGACTGTTCCAGCAGCTATGGTCAGGCAAGCGCCTCCGCTGTCACGCTGTGAAAACAGAGAGGATGAGATGTAGTTTCTTCCCACAGACCATCAGGACTGTAAACTCTTATCTCACCAGGGACTAATTTACTGTTGTGTTGTGTTGTGTCTTTTTTTAATTTTTTTCTACAATGTAAATACTGGTCCTGTACTATTCTGTTCTGTTGTTCTGATGTTTTTGCACAATCCGCAGGCATTGCCACTTTCATTTCACTGCACATCTTGTATGTGTATGTGAGAAATAAAGTTGACTTGACTTGACTTGTTAAATCCCTTTAAAATCAGAAACCACACTTGCACCATTTCTCAATGCTTTCTGCAGATCAGCCATTGATGTTGAACCTAATAATAATAATCAGTATGTGGAGATTCAATCCTTATTTTTCTGGAAGCAGCAAGAACTGCTGGTCTTAGACCTCCAACTTGAGGCAGGTCTAACATTCTGATCAGTTCATTGCCATCTCCGCAGAAGGGTTGTTAGGTATATTCCTCACTTCTGTGTCCGGAGTACAGCCAAGAAGAAGAAAATGCTGTGTAGGAAGGAAATGCACTGTTTATACCAGAAGAAAACATGTCTGTATAACACTTTGTCACCTACCCCACAGCCAACAATGGACCATTGTGGGCTCCACCTTTCCGTGATCATCGTTGCTTTGCATATCTTTCACTCATTTGTTCTATATCTCTCTCTGTCTCTCATTTCCCTTTCCCCTGACTCTCAGTTTGAAGAAGGGTCTCGACCCGAAGCATCACCTTTTCTCCAGAGATGCTGCCTGACCCGTTGAGTTACTCCAGCTTTTTGAGTCTATCTCCATGCTGATCAGCTCTGTTGAGAGATGGATATCTATGTTTAATCTGACTTAACTGGACTTTATCTTGCACTAAGCATTATACCCTTTATCCTGGATCTGGACACTGTGAGCAGCTTGATTGTAATCATGTATAGTGTTTAGCTGACTGGATAGCATGCAACAAAAAGCTTTTCACTATACCTTGGTACATGTGACAGTAATAAACTAATTTAAATTAAACAATTAAGAACCATTATGAGCAAATCAACACATAGAACAAACAGTCTGCCAAGTTAGAAAATGTAGTGTCTGAAGAAGGGCCTCGACCCGAAACGTCACCCATTCCTTCTCTTCAGAGATGCTGCCTGTCCCACTGAGTTACTGCAGCATTTTGTGTCGGCAGTTGATAAATCCTTTGGAATGCTACAGCATTAGAGAGTCACCATCATCCAACAAGATGATCGCAAAGGAAAGTTGAGTTTATGTACAGAATAACCATTTCTGGTATTGGTTTATTGTTTTCACATGTATCAAACTGCAGTGAAAACCCTTTGCTTTATGTGCTGTACAGCAAACCACGCATTAACACATTAACCACAATTAGACTATAGCATCACATAGGCATGTTATATATGACAGGTAGTGAAAAGAGAAAATAAACTGCAGAATATGTTGTTACAACTACAAAGAAAGTGCAGATAAAAAAGTGCAAAGTCGGCAATAAGGTAGGTTGAGAGATGGTGACTACACCCGTAGCTTTTTAGAGGTCTATTCAGTAATCTGATATCAGCAGGGGGAAGTAGCTGTTACTGAATCTGGTGGTAATGTGCTTTCAACTTTAGTATCTTCTATCAGATGGGAGGTGACGAGGGAATGGCCGGGGTGTAAGTGGTCATTGAATATGTTGACTACTTTTCAGAGGCAATGTGATGTGAAAATAGAGTCGCTGGGGATGAGCCTGGTTTGCATGATAGACTATGATTTGGTGTGGTCTTCTGCAGAGCAGTTGTGATGCATGCCGATAAGATGTTTTCTGTAGTCCATCTGTAGAAAGCGGTAAGAGTCATTGGAGACATGTTGAATGTAATTCGTCTTCCAAAGAACTAAAATGTTGTTGTGCTTGGCCCTGGTGCCAATGTGATTTCATGCTACATTACTATGTTTTCAAGTTGAATAATTAAATTACTGACTATCAGAGTGTACAGGGAGACTTGCTGCTCATAGAATTTCTTGAGAAGGCAGCCAGCATAATCATGGACCTTTTACACCCCGATCACTCCTTCCTCTCCCTTTTCTCATCAGGCAGTAGGTTCAAAAGCCTGAAAGCACATACCACATGATTCAGGAACATCTTCTTCCCTGCTGTTATTAGATTACTGAACGGCCCTCTCAGAACCTTAGAGTATTGTCCTTATTTCATAAACTGCCTCATTGTGACCCTTGCACTTCTTGTTATCTGCAAAGTGGGCACCAGGGGCTACAAGTGTGTACAATGTGCTGGATCCAGCACAATTCAGCAGATTATTTAAAACCTTGCAACAGTCTTATCTCCTTCAGCTGCAAGCATAGACAAGAAAATAAGTCTAATGCATAGGAATGAACTGCAGATGCTGGTTTAGACTGAAGATAGACACAAAGTGCTGGAGTAACTCAGCGGACCTGGCAGCATCTCTGGGAAAAGGAACAGCTGAGGTTTCGGGTCGGAACACCGACAAAATGCATATGAAGGAGCTGCAAATGCTGGTTTATACCAAAGATAGACACGGGTGTTCTGACCAGAAACGTCACCTATTCCTTTTCTCCAGTGATGCTGCCTGACTCGTTGAGTTACTTCAGTGCTTTGTGTCTATCTTCAAAATAAATGTAATGTTAGATTTGGGAATGATTGGAGACTGACATGATTAGTTAAGTTTAGCCTAGTTTAGTCTAGTTTAGTTTAGTTTAGAGATACAGCGTGGTAACAGGCTCTTTGGATGACTGAGTCAGTGCAGACCATACACTAACACTATCCTACACACTAGGGACAAATTACAAATGTTCCTAAGCCAATTAACCCACAAACCTGTATGTTTTTGAAATGTGGGAAGGAAACCAGAACTCCTGGAAAAAAAAACATGGTAATGGGGAGGACATACAAACTCTCTATAGACAGCACCCATCGGCAGGATCGAACCCTGGTCTCCAGCACATAAAGGGAGCAACTCTACCATTGCTCCTCTATGCAGGCGTGATCTCAAAATAAACTCAAATAAACTCATGCATTCTTCTACATTTTACAATATCAGGAGTTCCTAAGTAGCATTATATCTGATTCAACAATTTTGAAATACAGCAGTGTGCAAAAAAAGCACATCTACCAATTCATTCACAACAAACTTCCACATTGATCAATGTGCTAATGACTAGAGCACCTGTTTCTAAGTGTTGGTTAAGAGGTAAAAATATTGGATATCTCACCTGCTCTAATTTGAAATAGCACCATGATATTTGTTAGTTTTGTCTCTGGAAGTGGACAGAGCCGCCAATAACAATTCATCTGAAAGAAAGCATCTCCAGCAGTTTCAAACTCCCTCAGAATTGCACTGGAATGCCAGCCTAGATGTGTGCATTGAAGTCTCTGGAAAGGGATTTGAAATTATTATCAAAAAGCGAAACCAAAGGTAATACTGCAAATCCAAAATAGAAGCAGAAAGTTTCAGCAGCAGCAGTGATGTAGTAGTAGTGTTTACGAAGGAACGGCAGATGTCGGAAAATCGAAGGTAGACAAAAGTTCCGGAGAAACTCAGCGGGTGCGGCAGCATCTATGGAGCAAAGGAAATAGGCAACGTTTCGGCTGAAACCCTTCTTCAGACTGATGGGGGAGGGGTTGGGGAGGGGGGGGGGTCGGGGAGAAGAAAGGAGAAAGGAAGAGGAGGAGCCAGAGGGCTGAGGGAGAGCTGAGAAGGGGAAGAGACAGCAAGGGCGACCGGAAATTGGAGAAGTCAATGTTCATGTCGCTAGGGTGCAAACTGCACAAGTGAGGTGCTGCTCCTCCAATTTCCGGTGGTGCTCACTCTGGCCATGGAGGAGGCCCAGGCCAGAAAGGTCGGATTCGGAATGGGAGGGGGAGTTCTAGAGATCAGCTGACATCTAGAGCAACGGATGCAATAGATGAGGTTGGAGGAGGTGCAGGTGAACCTCTGTCGCACCTGGAACGACTGCTTGGGTCCTTGAATGGAGTCGAGGGGGGAGGTAAAGCGACATGTGTAGCATCTCTTGCGGTTGCAAGGGAAAGTGCCCGGGGAGGGGGCGGTGCGGGTGGGAAGGGAAGAATTGACCACGGAGTTACGGAGGGAGCGGTCTTTGCGGAAAACAGACAGGGGGGGGGAGATTGGAAGATGTGGCGAGTGGTGGGGTCATGTTGGAGGAGAACTATTTGTTGTATGTGACGGCTAGTGGGGTGAAAGGTGACGACTAGGGGACTCTGCCCTTGTTACAAGTGGGGGGGATGGGGAGAGAGAGCAGTGTTACGGGGTATTGAAAGGACCCTGGTGAGAGCCTTATCTATAGTAGGGGAGGGGAACCCCCGTTCCCTGAAGAATTAGGACATTTCTGATGCCCTGGTGTGAAACACCTCATCTTGGGAGCAGAAGCGGCGTAGACGGAGGAATTGGGAGTAGGGGATGGAGTCCTTACAGGAAGCAAGGTGGGAAGAAGTAGTAGAGTTGCTGCCTTACAGTGCCAGAGACCCGGGTTCGACCCTGACTACAGGCCCTGTCTGTGCGGAGTTCGTACGTTCTCTCTGTGACCACATGTTTTCTCCAGGTTCTCCAGTTTCCTCCCACACTCCAAAGACATACAGGATTGTAGGTTAATTGGCTTTGGTAAATTATAAATTGTCTCTAGTGCGTCGGATAGTGCGTACAGGGATCGCTGGTGGGCACGGATTCAGTGGACTGAAGGACCTGTTTCCTCATTATATCTCTAAACTAAACTAAACTAAACTAAATGTGCCGGGGATGGCCATTAGGTCAAGCAACATGTGTGGAGGAAGAAAAACTGTTGACTTTTTATCAAAACCTGAGAAGTGAAAAAATAAATATGTTTTATGTTGCTGAGAGGGAAAAGGGGAAGAGAACAAAGGGGATAACTATAAACAGACATTCTTTTTGTTAACTCCACACCTTTCTCTCTCTCTCTCTGCAGTTCACAACTCACTTCACCATACCGATAAAGGATCATTGAACTGAATTGATATCTCTGTTTCTTTCAGCACAGATGCTGCGTGACCTATTGAGTGTCCCAAGTACTTTACAAAATGTAGAACAGAGCACAGAATTGAGACCAGATCAGCATGGGAACAGGCCCTTTGACCCCACAATGTCTATGCCAAACATGATGCCAAGATAAACTAATTTCCTTTGCATGAACGTGATCCATATCCCCCCCATTCCCTGCGCCTCTCCATCCATGTGTCTCTCTAAATGGCACTATCATATCTGCCTTCTGAGCACGCACCACTCTCTGTGTAAAAAAAACACATCATACATCCTGCACATTGCCTTTAAACGTTTGCCCCTTCTCACCTCAAACCTACGCCCTCTAGTCTTTGACATTTCCTCCCTGGGAAAATGGTTCTTATTATCTGCCCTATCCATGCCCTTCACAATTTTATATATTTCTATCAGGTCTCCCCTCCAGAAAAAAAACAATCTGCTTTTGTTAACCTCTTGCTCAAAACATTCTTGTTTTGGAAAATTGCTCAGTGGCTATTAGGTTTTCATATTGCTTTGACGCCATAATCTTTGTACTTAGAACAATTTTCATTGGTACTTCTTTTTCCGATCAGCATGATCAAAGTCACTCAACTTAAAAAGGAACAAAAAGAGTCTAATGTCAATGAAACATAATCAGGTGTAGAGATGTTCCTTCCTGAAAGGTTGAGTTACAAACATTACTTTCATAATATCTTTCTCAGGCATGTATTGGTGTACAATCTTGAAATTGTTATGTTATCCTGAGAACTGGAATCTGAGTTCAAATCCCACAGCGAGAGTTTCAGAATTTGGATGAAGTTCCAAATGTCTCAATTCTATGACTCCAGGAGGTCAGCCAAGCTGCTTCTCTCTGTACCTCTTTCATGGCTGCTTTGTTCCCTTTATGTATTGGAGATTGCAGTGAATGACTTTAAATTGTGCTCACCATTATCATCTAACTGACCACAAAACGTCAGTCAAAAGTCTGGAGAATGTTGCCCAAGCAAATTCTTCGATTGTGTACGGTATCCTCTGAAGCCACCACAAACCACAAAAACAGGGATACAGGGCCTCATTCTAATTTCTCATCCAAAAATCAGCCATCACTGACAATGCAATACTCTTTATAACGCATACTGAAGCACTGTCCATGTATTATACGTTCAAGAATGGAGTTCAAACCATCATTCTCCTGACGCAGCAATGAACACTAAACTCAGTAATTTCCTTATCGAAACCGTGTAATTTCTTATCCTTTAAAACCCCCCTTTCATTCCCCCTGACCGCAATGTTGAATGGCTGAACTTCTCCTCTGAATCACTGAATTTCTCTTCTGAGAAAGTCAGTGACTCAGAGCTTCCAACTAAGCCAAGATGATAAGTAGCAAACACAATGTACAAAAACATTTAAGAACTCATGATTTTTTTAGAAGAAGCCACAAATAACTGCAGATGTAGGAATCTTTAGCAAATCACAAAGTGCTAAAGGAACTCAGCAGATTAAATTGTATCTGTGGAGGGAATTGACAGCTGATGTTTCTGGTTGGGACCCTTCTTCAGAATGATTTTTAGGGGATGTTGACTAGACCATAGTTAGAGTGCTATGCAGTTTGGGATAATTGAATTGCAGCCATGGAAAGTGTACAGGATTGATTTTCTTGAATAATGACTGAGATGGAAAATATGGTTGTTCCATTTGTGTGGCACAGTGGCGTAGTGGTAGAGCTGCTACCTCATGGTGCCAGAGACACAGGTTTGATCCTGACTACAGATGATGTCTGTGCTGTGTTGCGTTTGTACATTCTCCCTGTGAATCAGTGGGCCGAAGGGCCTATTTCCACACAAAAATTATTTTTCAAACTAAAATTCCTTTAGGGATTTGTAAATTACTGACAAGGCCTGAATTTAGGCTGAAGCTTGGTTTCTGGTCCAACCATAATTGTGTTTGAGAATATAGTGTTAAATCACCTTCCTGAAGCATGACAATCTATCCAGTGAAGGTATTATTTGAGGCACCCTCGGGGAACAAAAGGCAGGTGGGAGAAGAGAGAGAGACAATGGTTCGATGGTCGATCCAAGCATACAAGGAAGTCGATTGCTGGAGACCCACAAAAGCCTGGGGCTTGCCTGGAACGGGGCAATACTAGAGGGCAGACTGCAATCGGAAATTGGTACCAAAACATGGCTCCTCTTGAATGCAGGATCAGTAGACTATTTCCGTACACTTACTAATCGCAGATTGAGGGGGGATCTTATAGAAACTCACAAAATTCTTAAGGGGTTGGACAGGCTAGATGCAGGAAGATTGTTCCCGATGTTGGGGAAGTCCAGAACAAGGGGGTCACAGTTTAAGGATAAGGGGGAAATCATTTAGGACCGAGATGAGAAAAACATTTTTTTACACAGAGTGGTGAATCTCTGGAATTCTCTGCCACAGAAGGTAGTTGAGGCCAGTTCATTGGCTATATTTATACAAGAGGGAGTTAGATGTGGCCCTTGTGGCTAAAGGGATCAGGGGGTATGGAGAGAAGGCAGGTACAGGATACTGAATTGGATGATCAGCCATGATATTGAATGGCGGTGCAGGTTTGAAGGGCCGAATGGCCTACTCCTGCACCTATTTTCTATGTTTCTATGTCTATGTGATTCAGTATGGGAATATTGTACTGGACTATGTAAGAAAATAATTTCACTGTGCATTTGCACACCATACTTACTGTATTATTCACATTGGTCTTTCCCCGATCTCTCCAGCTGCGGGCAGCTTGATTCATGTCAACTCTCATATCCAATCCATTTCTGCCGCAGTCACATCACAGTGTAAAGTAGCTCAGCAATGTGGCGTGTCAGTTCTTAGAACAGTCCTCTGGGCATTCACTTTCAAAGCTGAACAGTTCCCATCTTTAGGTTTTACTCTAAAATTAAATTTTAAATTAAATTTCTTTATTTATATAGCACATTTTTAGTCAACTTGCATTGACCCCAAAGTGCTTCACATAATTACATCCACACACACAGGCAAAGGTGGGTGAAGTGTCTTGCCCAAGGACACACACAGGCAAAGGTGGGTGAAGTGTCTTTGCCCAAGGACACAACGACAGTATGCACTCCAAGCGGGATTCGAACCAGCTACCTTCCGGTTGCCAGCCGAACACTTAGCCCATTGTGCCATCTGTCGTCCCAGTACTATCTGGGTACTATCCTACACACTAGGGACAATGACAATTCTTACTGAAGTCAAGTAATCTACAAATCTCTACGTCTTTTGAATGTGGGAGGAAGCCGGAGTTCCCTGAGAAAACCCATGTGTTCACAGAGAGAATGTACAAACTGCATATAGACAGTACCCATAGTCGGGATCGTCCCCAGGCCTCTGGCACTTCTGTTTCTCCTATCCACATCATATTCAACTCAGTTCTAAACATCTAATATTTCTGATGAATAGACTGGTGACCTTTCCAAATAAGCCTGCATCATTTTAATAGCCACATTTTCTTTGCCTAATCCAACCCTAAGTAACAGGCCGAAAAGTTGAAGGTATTATTAACTAATGTTGCAACAAGTAAAACAAACCAGCTTACCTCTCATTGCATTGTTGCATTAGCCCCCTGGAAGTTTGTGGCTATGTTGTAAACATTTGAACACCTCCATATCTTAATTGAAGCTCAGCTCTCAGAATGCTTGTGCATCTGATCTCCCAAATATCTCCCAGCTGTTATCAGGCAACTGAATCGTCCTACCACAGATATCAGTGCTGAACTACTTGTACTGCTTTGGTGAC
Source organism: Amblyraja radiata (assembly GCF_010909765.2). NCBI lineage: Eukaryota > Metazoa > Chordata > Chondrichthyes > Rajiformes > Rajidae > Amblyraja > Amblyraja radiata. Next base: position 72,986,115 of record NC_045962.1, read on the forward strand.
CCTTGGACTTCCCTTGATCAGACATTGCTGGCTTTACCTTGCGCTGTGTTATTTGCTTAACATGTAAATGGCTCCTTGTAATCATGTATTGTCTTTCTGCTGACTTGATAGCATGCAACAAAAGCTTTTCACTGTACCTCAGTACATATAAATGAAATTCTTCATCTTGTTTGTGCCCAGGTTGTGTTGACCATGTGTCAACCTGGTTTTCCCATCTTCTTCCAAACGCTAGGCTACAGCCTTCCCATTTTCCCTACTCACATTTTCCCCGTCGAGACAATAAACATCTTCCCGTCGCATTCCCACCAAAAACAACACGAGAACCTACCCATTTCGGGGAAAAAAGATGACATCACAATGCTCCACTCCAGCAAGGAGGGGGCACTTCAGCGCTCCAACGGTGACGTCACAAGGTACTCGCAAGGCAGGACGACCTGCTCCGGGAAGGAGGGGCACTCCAGCAGCGGTTTGCAAAGCACAATGGGACAATCCAGGAGGGAGGGGCACTCAAGCGCTCGCGGGACAAGCCTTGGTCCAGGACGAGCCCGGAGATGAAGTCGGGGCCTGCACTGGAGTCCAGGCGACTGCCGAGCTGATGGCTGGAGTTTACAGCCAGGGTCGGGCAGGGTACAAGAACCAGGCCGAGTTCCAGGCCCTGGTGCTGCTCTACGACCTGGGTAGTTCCTAGGGCAGCAAACAGGTGTGAGGGGAGAAGGATGAGGGAAATGAGATAGGATGAGGAGTGGGGTGGAGGGAGAGCTCTCTTTCCCCCCCCCTCCCCCACACACGCTCAGCTCCCTCTCTATTCCCCTCCCCCTCCCGAGGGAGGGTGATGAGGAGGGAGTGCTGGGGTATGAAGAGAAATGAGCCGCACCTGCGCAGTTGGGGGCTTTGAGTGTGTGGTGCAATATTGCGTTGGGGGAAACGGGTGAGTGGTGGAATCTTGCATTGGGGGAACAGACCCAACGGGCCTGCACTTGGTCTAGTAAACTATAAAACCTCTATGTAATGAAGGATTAGCTAATCGCAGCCTCAAACAGAAATTTTCTTCCTCCACCCCAAATAATAGAAACCAAAGTGTGATCAGTTTTTTTTTTATTTGGCAAAGAAATAAGTATTCTTTGTAATAAATCATAAGCTTTAATAAGCTTAGATTAAAAATACAGTTTAGTGATACGGTATAGAAGTCTGCTTACTATAAACTGCTTGAATAAATCTAAATGGTGGCTTTTAAAACGAATTATTGCAATAATTTACATCAATACTTGATTACATTTTCCAAAAACTATACCTCAATAAATACTGCCAAAACATTAGAATGGACTTACAAACTTCCAACATTCAAAAAAATTGAAAAACACTACATTTTGAAAACATAATTTAAAGTACACAATACCTATTACAGAGAAGCTTTTGCCAGCTGTTATATACCACCCTAAAGCATCATGATGCACCAATCATACAGCATTGTTTAGTGAAGAAACTAATGTTCAGTGATGTAAAAACACTGGAATGACCTCATTTCTGCAATAATGGTCAAAGTGCAACTACAGCTTGTTACATGTTCAATATTATGTGGAGATTATTGGCCCCACCACTGGATCTTGGAAATATATCCTCAAGAACAAAGGATGGTGTTAAGTTTGCTTCCAGGTTTAACAGTTTCCTTTGCTTGCCCTCCCCTCCAATCAGGCCCGCATGCCTCATTTTATGGGTACAAGGCCTTTGCAAGTCTAACCTGGATTCCCTTAGGATTCCATCTCACTAATTCCACTGGCAGCATCTACACCCAGCTTTTTCTAAGCCAGGTCATTCCACTCTCTGAACCCCAATGTCGCACACATGAAAAGGTGAAGGATATCTTTGCAAAGGCGATTTGAGACACACTGGTATGTAAATGATGCTGCATTCTGCACGGAGTCCTTTCCTGTTTTGTCAAAATAGCCTTTCATTTCATGTCATTGTAACTTTAAGCTGATCTCTTTCCGTTTCCACTGCCCAGCCCCACCGTCTTCACATCACAGTGCAGCTTCGTGCCTTGTCCTTCCGTAAATCAGGGGACACTGAAGACAGTTCTGGTCTGCTGGGCACGTGTGAAATTCGTTTTGTAGCTCGCTTCGATTGGTTACGTTTGACATTTTTGTTTGGTTTGTTTACACAGGCCAGCGTAGCCACGTGAAAAATGTCTCTTACACTGTTCTCCGATGACAATGATGAGCATTCAATATATGTTGCTGCTCCAATCTGTTTGGCCATGTTGGTACCCTGAAGAGAAAAGAGTCATCGATTAATAAAGAATTGACAGAGTGGGCAAGATATTGTTATGTTTAATGGATCTGCATTTAAAATTTGCTTTACATTTAAAGGCTTTTTAAAAATCAATGCAGCAGTTCGTAGTCATCTTCAAACTAAGTGTCTTTGGCATAAACCATATTTTATGATCAATGTATGTGGAGAGGAACTGCAAATGTTGGTTGATACTGAAGATGGACACCAATAGCTTGAGTAACTAAGCGGGCCAGGCAGCATCTCTGGAGAAAAAGGAATTGGCGATGTTTTATTAATATTGGCGTGGAGTGCCAGATACTAGGATCCATTAAATGTATATTTTGTTTACAATACAGTCTCAGGACTGCAATTATATAGCATTGATATTAGATACGCAGATCAATTATAAGACCAATGCATTTTCATTGGTATTTCATCAGCATTTTCATTGGTCATTTGCTCTGGTATTTTATTTAATTCACATGTTTAATCAATAATGTTTTATTATTGATGTTTAATGTTTAACGCGACATTCCTAACCGTCACTGTATATCATGTTGTCACTTGCAGTCGGAGCACCAAGGGAAATTCCTTGTATGTGAATACTTGGCCAATAAACATTAGTTCATTCATTATTTTACTGCTATTAAAATTATTTTGAGTTCAGCAAGGATTTAGAGTACACTGGTACTTTTGAGCTGTGTGCCACCTTGAAAGAGAAGTACACCTATCATGCTCTTTTGTGCCAGAAAAATGGAGATCACCTAGAAGTGGAAATCTACCTACCTGATCATAAGACACTGGATTCTGTCGGTGATTGGACAACTCCACTAAGGTGGTCAGATCAGAACGCAGATCAGATTTACAGCCAACCAACAAGGTTTTTGTGTTCGGGCAAAATTCCTGGATCTCACCTTTCCACTGAAAATTCAAACAAAGTGGCAAGATTATTTATGGCAATATAGTCCATCAACCTCTCCCTCGAAAGGCAGCTTGTTAACACAGAACACAGCCGTTAAATGTTAAACCAAAGAGTATTAAGAATAATTTTATTACAGAAGACAGCAGCATGCTAACAGTTAGGGCAATATTCTCCAAGGTGTGCAGATATAGTTCAACCATGAAGGATATCCAAGGCTTGGCTGTTTATATATAACAGGACAGAGAGCTGCTGCTCTTTAAAGCATTCCAGAAGACAGGGAAAGACTGCACTGCATGCCTTCGTGCTGAGCAGGCCAAGTGTGCAAATCAATTTGCTTTAATCATTTACCACAACTCATACGATGCACAGCCAGATTAATAAACATTTTAAATGTCAGCAAGTTTCCTTTCTTATTTGTTTGCTGCCTACAAATTTAGAAATCACAATTGAAGAGTTACAAATGATTATCTTTGTTGCTCCTGCAAATGGAATCGAATCACAGAAAGAATTGTTTAGAAATGAACCAAAGATGGACACCAAGTACGGGAGTAACCCAGGCCAGCATCTCTGGAGGGAAAAGGCCTTTTTGTCCCCCGGAGAGCAGAGTTACTCCAGCATTGCGTCTCTAGGGCAGGCATTATTTATTTTAATATGTGCATTTGAGAGACTTGAATGATTTGTAGTTGCCACTCAAGATCATGGATGACTTGTTTCCACTCTGGGTTTGCGTGTCAAACTCATGCAAAAGGGGAATGAGGGAAGCTGGAGAAAGTCCACTCCTTCTGCAGGGAAGGATGAGACTCCTGACCTCAATGCATGGCCAGGGAAACCCAATTCTATCCTGCTGCTGCACCGCAGATTGGATCAGTCATGGGCCAGACGTTCCCAGGAATCAACGAGAATGGTTCAAGGAAAATTAGAATACACACTTGAACCCTTTTCTCTGCCTGTCTAGTAATCCCTTCCTCTGAAAGTCAGATTAGCATCTGCCTTGGGCTACATCTGTTAAGGCATGCAAATGATGCAGGCTACCTAAAGTAGCAACAAGGTAGGAACATAGACCCAAGTATCAATTATGACAACCTGTAATAAGATGGCACCTTTACATTGAAAAATGCCCCAACACACTTCATGTTAACATAATCAAACTGAAGGAATAAAAACTTGGGCCTGGAGGTAGAAATGTAGAAAGCCATCTCCAGGAAGAGCAAGAGAGGAACCTCCAGAGCTCAAGACCTAGTTTAATGATGGGCTGAATGCAGTGGGTGATTCGTAAAAGGTTAGGTGCAAAATGTTGTGCTGGAGAGGAAGTGAATCTCTGTCAATGTCCTGAGGTTCATAAGCTGAGACGTTGGATGAGTTGGGGTCAGAGAGAAGGATTTGAACACAAGGATGCAAATTAATGTAAAAATCAAGGTACTAATGACTATTGGATTTTAAGCCAGAAAGGTCAAGGTAATAGGGTTCAAGGTGTTGAATTTAACAAACACCAAGGTTATAAGCGAAAAACACAAAAGTGTATTCCGATAAAATGCAAGGAATCATGGGATTTGTCAAAAGTCACAAGTGATAAAAACTCTCGGCAGCCGTGCCGCACGTGGACACAGACTTGTGCCTCATCTGCATCCAGGACCGAACCCGGGTCTCTGGCGCCACAATCGCTGCCGAATCGCCACTGGACCATCCCCGTCCCCTCCAGAGTGTCCTTACTTAACTACAAAGTCACCAATCTGTCTGTATGCATGCTGGCTTGAATGTTTTGTTAGTCCTTCCTATTTTATCTAGGGCCCTTACATTTTCCCTTTGCTTCTACTGTTTCAAAGAGAACAATTGCAGCATATCCAATTTTTCTTCGTTTGACATTTTATCATCCTCAAAGACACTAATATTTCCTAGGGAAGGTACAAAAGTGTTCACAAGCCACTAGAGCAGTGGTTCCCAACGTGGGGCGTACACCCCACAGGGGGGCAATTTTATTTTTAAGGGGGGAAATTGAGCGCGACTGAGGAGGTCTGGGTCCAAATTTTCGATTTTTATTTTTTGGGATTTTCCATCAGGTAAACATATGTAGTTTATGTTTCAGATGTTATTTTGAGTAAATAATTTTTTGGGGGTAAAAGGGGGGGGGGGGGGCATCAGGATTTTAGAGGTGATTAGGTGGGGCATGGCCAAAAAAAGGTTGGGAACCGCTGCACTAGAGCAAACATTAAACATTTTCATATCTTCCTAGGAATTGTTAGAGTATATTTGAGGTTGCCACAATGAGAAAATAGTGCAGAGCGACTAAAATAATGACCAACACATGGATCACTACTACAAAGAGCCAGCGTAACTAGTGCAAATTGACAACGACTCCATTTAATGAGCATTTTTCACACACTGGACCAGTTATCACTTTTTAAATGATCAATCATTAAGCATTGAAATTCCTGCACTCTTTACAATTCTGCTCCAGAATTTTTCATTAAATCATAATTAATAAAATGATCAGCAAAATGATTAAAACAACGCTCCATTCAATATCCCACTGAGCCAGAGCCAGTGCAGTTGTAATACTAATTGTGTTAGGTATTGCCTCTATCTTTCAACCCAAGATATTGGTTATGCATGAGGAAAACAACATGAAATGCAATCGTAGTGGCAATAAAGCTACAACCAGCCTCCACCTAGACTATCTCAATGGGAAGGTGAAAGATAAAAGAACACCAGGGATTTGGTATATTAATTCCCAAGCCAATTGGATTTATAAACAAAAGAAACAACAGGCTGGCAGGAGGTCACCCCCCAATAATATTTTATGTTGGATCAAATGTAAAAGCTCAAAATCCAGACTGAGCAGAATACCAGCAACTGGAGAAGCTTAGAACGTTAGTCAGTGGTCTCGCAACCACTATAACGGGCTATAACACCAACTACACAAAATGAACCAACTCTGGTTTTTACACATTTTCCCCTTTCAGATTATATTATTCCAAATAATGGAAACATTGCATGGGACTGGAGAAATGAGCCAAAGGCGAGACAGTATTTTACAAATTGTTTTAAAGTTGGGTCAACTGAGTGTTGATCCCAGCTTCTATCAAATTAGTCATATACATCCCCTATACAAATTTGAATGCACAGCGATACCCAAGACCAATACCAAAGACCGAGACAGGTCTGGCACTTCCTGCTTATTACCCTTTATGGCCAGTCTCTTTGCAATCATCCTCGTGACTCAGCAACTAATCCCAGGCCTTGTGAGTCAAGTTTTTACAAGTATGCAAAAGACTGCAAACAAATTCAAGCCTCTCCAGCAGTCAAGTATTCCAGATAATGTACACAAAGCTGCTATTCGATTGCTCATTTAAAGAGATACAGTGCCTTCTATAATGTTTGGGACAAAGACCCATCACTTATTTATTTGCCTCTGTACTCCACAATTTGAGATTTGTAATTTAAAAAATAAATGTTTTAAATCACATGCAGTTAAAGTGCACATTGTCAGATTTTATTAAGGGTCATATTTATACATTTTAGTTTCACCATGTAGAAATTACAACTGTGTTTATACAGTCCCCCCATTTCAGGGTACCATGTTTGGGACACATGGCTTCATAGGTGTTTGTAATTGCTTGTATCCATTTTGTTTAATGGTTAAATATTGCAAACAAGCCTAAATAGATTTCCAAAATGTAGAACACAATAATCTAAGTTAATCAACATCAAAGTTAAATTGGTAACAAGCCCACAACAAAGTGCCTCTGGCTGTGTTACTCAGTGTAAAAAACACAGGGAATCCAAATGCTCTTCTTCAGTACTCCTAATATTTCTTAGCTGTTAAAAAAAAGCTAAGGTTGGTAGCTTGAAGGCAGACACAGCTGTGTTGACAATTCTATTCCAATTACATCACCATGTTCCTCCAAGGTCAACTCATTTCCGGGGCGAACTAGTCATTGTTCATATCTATATAGTCATTGGGCCGGGCACTATCAGTCACTCAAGCTTCTTTTAGTAAATGCATCAGTATCAGCTTCAAATGAGAGCATTCTCTACATGGTCACAAGCATTTTGACTTGCCAGGACAATGTGCAGTAGATTTAGAAAAAGGGTATATTTTCAACATAAACATAACAGCATGTGTATATGTGTTTCAAAAAACAAACCCTAAAGATGGCTAACGAAGGAGTTTCAAATCAAGTTATTAGTCCAAGATTGGAAGTTCATAGGTTCTAGCGTAATTAGGCCATTCAGCCCATCAAGTCTACTCCGCCATTCAACCATGGCTGATCTATCTTTCCCTCTCAACCCCATTCTCCTGCCTTTTCCCCATAACCCCTTAATACCATTCCAATGAGGAAATTGGTGTGAAGATGTGAAATCAGTTCCTCTGTGCATCAGGATACAAGGCAAACCAATTCTTTGTTCCAAATATTTATCCCCAAGTCATAATTAAATATCCTGAATGTTAAATATGGAAAGTCCCTTCTTTATCACACCTACCTTCTTAAGCACACTGTCGAGGGTCTCCGGGCGACTTATATCAAAACAAATCAAAACGGCATCCGAATCTGGGTAGGAAAGTGGTCGGACATTATCGTAGTAGGGTGAACCTGAATAAAGCAAAGACAAAACATCAGTATCACAATAATCATTTTGCACAAAGTATACACATCAAAACGCAGCTAGCAGACAAGATGCAGAAATCTGGAACAAAAAACTGCTAGAAGAAATCAGCAGGTGAATCTGCATCTATGGAGGCAAAGGGATGGTTGATGTTTCAAGCCAGGATCCTGCATCCTGCTCTCAATTATCCCTTTTCCTCCATGGACGTTGCATGACCCACCAAGTTCTTCCAGCAGCAGGATCACATTAAAATGGAGCATGAAAATCAGTCTTCAGTTTCTTAATTGAATAAGTTTCAAGTTGGGAAATATTTTTTCCTGGTAGCTCAAATCAAGCACAAACGTTTGTGAAAAGGAACACACTGCAGTTTCAATGAAGTTATAATTACCATCTCTATGGCTGGTAAATCAGGAACTGTGGGGACTCATTACCATAGAAGCAGATAAACATGTTAGTTTAACACCACAATACATGTGCCTCCAGTGTATACATGGCATTTCTTCAAATAAATGAATTAATTGATGAAACCTTTCAAAGTCAATCCGTAAAGAATGATGACCTTCTCAACCAATATTCACAAGTAAAACTACTTGCATTTTACATAGAAAAATCCTGTTTGGGATCATGGACAAAGTCTCCTGCAATTTAATCCCTGTTGCAATTGGGGTTACTAAACAACCCTATCCAATCTCAAAATCTCCTAGTCCCAGAGATTACTTCAACATTTTCTAACAGGAAACCACAAGCAACTAACTTGACTAGAAGACTGAATAACTTGAGCAAACATTAGCATTTGCAGACATGCAGATATGAGATCAAAGTTCAAGAAGGAACTGCAGATGCTGGAAGATCGAAGGTACACTCCGAGATCAAAGTTCAATTGGTTTCACCACAGCTCCCAATTACGTAACCAAATAGCCTCCTTTAGCAATGTACTCAGAAGGATGAATATCAACCATCTTCAATATATGGCACACATGAATCCTTTATGTCACTTGAATGGGCAACAATAACCTGGCATACCTTTGTTACCCATGGATTGACTATCCCAGGGTCCCTCAGGCCTAGCTCCAATCTTCCATAAATTTTGTGCAAGAAAGAACTGCAGATGCTGGTAAAATCGAAGGTGTACACAAAATGCTGGAGTAACTCAGCGGGTGAGGCAGCATCTATGGAGAGAAGAAATGGGCGACGTTTCGGGTAGAGACCCTTGTGCATTTAGTAAAAATCAGTGAAGAAGTCAGCTGCCTACATTCCCATATACCCACTAGCCTTGGACACGCTGATCTACTTTGGTGCCTGCCATTATCCAGCTCCATTTTAAAATGTAAAAAATATTTTTCAACTTCTCCAGCTCTGTCCTCCTCCATCACTCCCACCCTCTGATCTCCATGGTCTAGTTCTGGCTCCTTAAGCACTATTTTTGATTTTAACAATGGTAGCTGTATATCTAGCAGTCTAAGCTACAACCTCCTGTCCCTTCACTAAATCTCCCCCCTCCCCCCATACTCTTTCAAACCTCACTCTGGGCCACTTCATTTCTACATGTGGAATGACGTCAAAAATGTCTCTTGATAATACTTGGCCAGCACTTGGGAATACTTTACCGCAATAAGGAGACCTACTAGTTTCTGATAATGACAGGTCTTCCTTCACACCAAAAGTGAAGGAACAACCTTGATTGTGCCACTATCTCCAAGGTGCACTCACATTCAAAGCCATGAGTGCTACCACCAACTAGTAATTAAACAAAAATAGTGAAAAATAAAGCATTCTAATAACTAATATGAACAAAACACACTTTCTACAATAACTAACCATATACCTCTCTCCAGTTGAAGAGAAAAGCAATAATGCCTTTGGTACCAAACGAATAGTCAATGGCATTAGAGCAGAAGATCCTCCTACCAAAAAGTTGTGAAGTTTACAAGTAATTTGCATGACATCATTTCTAATGAGTAATGAGTGAGAAGGAAACAAAACAAAATCATGAGGAATAGATCAGGTAGATGCACAGAATCTCTTGCCTAGAGTAGGGGAATCGAGGACCAGAGGACATAGGTTCAAGGTAAAGGGGAAAAGATTTAATAGGAATCTGAGGGGTAACTTTTTCACACAAAGGGTGGTGGGTGTATGGAACAAGCTGCCAGAGGTAGCCGAGGCTGGGACTATCCCAATGTTTAAGAAACAGTTAGACATGGATAGGACAAGTTTGGAGGGACATGGACCAAAGTTGGGCCAAATGGTGTTTCCACACTGTATCACTATGACTCTAACAAAGTTTGGTAGCTTAACAAGCTGTATTGAAACTGGCTTAATATCTTTGCCCTGCTGACAGACCTCCTATGGAGATGGCAAAACTGCTAGCCCTCATCTAGTCACCAAGTATCTTAGAACAGTTTTATGTCTATCTACAACAGCTCAAACAGACTTTGCAACTGGACAGACAGAATCACTTATGCTGGCCTAAGTCACTTCTGTCCACAACTGCACCCCACCAACAACTCAGTTTGTTCTCTCAGCCAACCCAGTCACTTCCACTGGTTACAGAGTTATTTAAATGAATTGATTCTGGGGACAACTGCATTTCTACAATTGTCATCTCCACTCACAATGTTCTAAGTGCTCCATTTGAATGATGTGCCTGTACAGTTGTAGCTGTGCCATTTCATAGTGCAGCTGAACACATTTAAAGCCCTTTTCAGAAAGTGATAGCATTAGATTTATGAACAAAGAAACAGGGACTGAATGAAGCATCAGCCTTGCCATTTGGTGAAGCAGCAGGTGTGGGTCAAGAATGAAAGACTAAAATCACAGTGAAGTCAAGCTCTGAAAGGCTAGCATTAGCCATTAAATGCAGCATTATCACTTCAGCACAATAGGATCAGCTTAATGTACTGAGCTTAGAATGCACATTAAAATGAAGCAAGTTATTAACTACTGACAAAGGCCTCTGAATGCTCTACCTTCGTATTCTCAGAGTTTTCCATTCATTTTCTGACAAGTACTGCCCTGTGCTGTAGCTTTGCATTGTAATACCCATCAATCAAACCAATTGGGCTGGGTTGAAGGCTACAGCAGGAGAGAGCAGCTTCCTCATCAACCCACATTCAGTCGGGCAAGTCAACCTGGTGCAATTAGTTTGCTTTTTCTTAAAGAAGATTCAATCTCAACTTCCCAGCGTTCCTATGGCCAGTACTGGAATAATGAACAAAGCTAATGTGGCCTGACTGGCTCTTTCCAAATTGAGTTATCATCTTTGTAATGCATCAATGTACGAGCAACTAGTAGGGATAAACAGACGCAATTGATTTAATTGCCATCCCCTTGGAAACAGACAAAATCAGTGAGAATCTCCTACCATAAGAAAATCCAGCAGGTATGCAGACTACTTAAATTAAGGTATCTACTGCCATATGGAATTTCAGAGCTGTGAATCCAATTCCATATTAAGGAAGTGTCCTTTACTGGATTGTATCAAGTTTTACACCCCATATCACACAATGCTCGACAAGAGAGGACAGAGGGAAAACATTTATATTTCAGACCCATAATCTTTCTTCAAACATGCCTTTGCTAGAAAGTCTCCAAAGGATGCTGCCTATCCTGTGATCACCATTTCTGATCTTATTGCACATTTCAGGCATCAACAGCATTATTAATGCAAGTTATTCATTAATTCAATTGCTTCCCTCAATTAAGCCACTTTCAAATCTTGCACACTATTACATTTTGTCCACATTATCAACCACTTTCCCTTGCACACATATTGGTGAACACTCATGGAGTAAAGTGCTTGGAAAATAATAATAATAATAGGAAGATCCCAATACTAATGTTGCTCCACATTGTAAAAAAAACTGCTTTCATGTTCAAGAGTGATCAACGCATGACCCAACAAATCTCATATTTCCATTTCTCTGGCAATAGTTGTAATGAATATTTAGTTTCATCTTTAAATGTACTGACTCTTTTTCATTTGATAATTAATGCAATCCTTTCTGGTTCACATATAGCAGTTAGAATTCCCACAGTGAAACTAAAACTAATTTACTTCTCAATTTCACAGACATTCCCATGCGAGATTAACTGTAACCCAATCGCTCATTACTGATCATCCAAGAACAGTATTTAATGCAGTTGCACATGGACACCACAAACACTTTTAGTAATGAAAACTCAATCCAAGGGGCTGTGGAAAACAGTGATCATTTGCAGTATCTCACTGTGGAATTTATCATCACAGCTTGCAACTAAACCCTGCCATTCAGGAGCACCAGCAAGATTCAAGCATAAAGGCAGCAGTGCTAGGCCCAGAGCATTGCGTTTAATCATGACGGAGGTTTGAGGGATCATGCACATGTTGAAGCTAAACTGGGATTTAATTAAGTAATGGGAGAGGATCAGTAGAAGTCACTAAACTAAATCAAAATGACTGCAAAGTTCAGGAAGTATCATTAGTTTGGGAATTGTTCCAGTAGCTAAAATAGGTGGCAAGTCTCACCTTGGCAAAGATCAATGAAATGCAGTTCGGTTCTTTAGTACTTGGAGCATAATTAGAAGCCAAGGTTAACCTCACCTGATAATTCTACTGATAGATCAAATGAAAGTGCCCAACTCGCTAAGGTCTACAAGTCAGTATCTAACAATATCCCTCCGGGGATATGGATGCATGTTGGTTTGTACCAGTTTTTTTTTTTAAAAAGACAACAACAAAATCACTCATCTAGAGACGTGTTCAAATCCCATTCTAACAGCAATAAAATTAATCTCAAATAAAGGAAACATCAGGGTCAGAAACAGTGACCCCAGTGTCATTAAACACTTCCGATGCTCTAATGTCTTTCAGGAAAGGAGTCATAGTGCGACAGTGTGGAAACAGGCCCTTTGGCCCAACTTGCCTACACTAGTCAACATGTCCCAGCTACACTAGTTCCACCTGCCTGTGTTTGGTCCATATCTCTCTAAACTTGTCCAATCCATGTACCCGTCTGTTTCTTAAAAATTGGGATAGTCCCATCTCAACTACCTCCTCTGGCAGCTTGTTCCATACACCCACCACCCTTTGTGTGAAAGTTACCCCTCGGATTCATAATAAATCTTTTTCACTGCACCTTAAACCTATGTCCTCTGGTCCTCGGTTCACCTACTCGGGACAAGAGACTCTGTGCATCCACCCAATCTATTCCTCTCATGATTTTATACACTTCAATTAGATCACCCCCTCATCCTCCTATGCTCCAAGGAAGAGAGTCACAGCCTGTTCAACCTCTCCCTATAGCTCAGACCCTTTGGCCTTGGCAACATCCTTGTAAAAGAGAACTTGTATTCCTTGTTCAGTCTGATGTACATGGTCACTGGCAAAGAAGCATGATAGACTTAACTACCCACTCAAACAAATAAACAGGACAATATGTGATGGACACTGGTCTTGACAGTGATACTCAATAATTAAGCCTAAACAGCTAAAATGAGTTGGTGAGAAAAAATAATTAGATAGACAATTTGAATTTCACTGCATTGCACACCTGCTCACACAAGCTACATTATCACTGGATACCTTCAATCCTAGCTTTCATGATCACATTGAAATGAAGTTGTACTAAGTCACCAGGTGCTTGCGGTCTACAAAAGTATTGGATTTCCTCAACTTCATATTGTTCTTGAACTTCAACTAGTTAATGAAATTCATGATAGTCTACTAGAGCAGCTGTCTCGTCTCATCTCATCTGTCCCACAAAAATATGTTCTTGGAACTGACTATCAAATGGAACAGGCATGCACCCAATCTAGCTGATATTCAGTGCACAATCCAAAACTAATTTAGCATCTGCAGTTCCTTCTTGAACACTAATGCAAGTCGGTTGGAATTAATTGTACTCGGTACGCGAGTTGTAATTCATGAGGGGAACACAATATCAATAATTATGAATTTAAGAACATGCCCCATTATGTCGCATTAGCAAATTATAAACAATATTAATAATGAAAAGGGATTAGCACGGTTATAAACTATTTAATTGTTAGTGTTTTTAAATTATATTAAGCTATCATTAAAGCATTACACAATTTCATTTTGATCCATTTAAAAGTAATTAAAGCAAAATGTATATTATTTTTTGATGATACAAACATTACTACAGAACCCAAGACAAATAATCTTCACCAGAACTCCAATGCCTAAAGAATAGCCAGCACTTCCCACAAAAGGATGTGGATCATATATCTTTCACCCATCTTGTTAGAACCAGATAAGGAAGTATTGATTTGGAACACCATTTTATTAATCCTGGTTGAAACAAGGTTAGGGACCCAAGTCCACTGTCAACAAGATAAGTTCATCTTTACAAAGCACTGAATCAGAGAACCTGTTTAAAATAATGAGTGGTGGCCCTGAAAAAGTTGTGCCCTTCATACAATGAAATGCATTTGGCTAAGAGGCCCCTCTCTAAATGTAAATTGTTTGCTCCCATTCCAATTTGAAAATTATAATCAGTCACTGGAATTATGCATTGAGTATCACCTCTGGCATCACTACTGCATGTTCCAACAATAGGACACTCAACCAAAAAGGACAAACAATTCAAGTTGCCAGCTAAGCTTAATGTGTTTATTACTACATTCCATCAAAAAACCACAGCTTGCAGTCAGTAATGAGAATCTAATGAGAATTTTACTGTTCCAAAGTAAAATGTTAATCCTGTACTTCACAATCCAAATATTGCAATCAAATCTTTTTAACAAAGATTTACTAATGAAAGTGGTTAACTATTCATCCAAACTAACTTTAACGGAATCAACAGACCTAACTGTTGAGCCCTCCAGAGGCGTTGTGGCCCTTGCTCAATGAAACACCAGCGAAGTGAGGAGCCCACCTGATAACCCCAATGAGTTTGTTAACATGTGGGTAACTTATCATTGCATATGGAGCTAGTCACTGTCCTTAGCACGTGCGTATAAGCAGTTTAGATTCAACCTTGGCCTTGTCTTGTTGGTTGAGCGCTTATCCTGGTGTTATAGCACAAGTACTTTGTGTGTTAATTGTAATTTGAAGGCTCCAACAATAATAGCTTGAGATTGGGCCAGAACTGTCACTACCACCAATGTTGTAGAAAAAACTAGTTGTTCTTTCCTTTCCTGGACATTGAATGGCCCTGTTGACATTAGGCCAACAATGTCTAGCTGTGGATAGTGACGGTGCAGAATTCAGTAATAAAGAGCAGGACAATTTTATTTATCACCGAAGGACATTTTTCAGTTCACCTCTTGGAAAAAAAAAAAAAATCAGTATTAGTGCTCAAGTAAAACCAAGACACTGGGGTGCAGAATTGAAAGCCCCAGACCCATGGAAAAGCTATTTTGCATTAGCAGGCAAACAATTTTAAAATAATCAACCAAAACTTCAAAAGGCTATTTGAAAGCACTCGCTTTGATTCAGTGGGGAACACAATGTTTCAGATTGCATAGCTGGTACAATGGTGCAACATTGGAGAGTGACAAGTAATCAATTGGCCTGGAATAAGGAGCTGAGTAACTAACTGCCCCCTCCCCCACCAGTTGCAAAAGGGTTGCAGCCATAAGTAGGTTAGCAGCTGGCGGATTTAACCAATTGCCACCAAATAAAGTTGTCTGATAGAATTCTTATTTTTTTAATGCCATTGAAGAACACCAAAGTTATTGGAAATTCCTAACATTACTGAAGGAAGAAAAGCAACATTTTGATGAAGCTGCTACATCATCAAAATTTGGCACGGGCACTCAAAATCCATTCCTCATTTTAATGTCATAGAAAACATTAAAATGTGTAACTGTTAAGTTGCAAGTTGATGTAATGACTAATGAAATGTTTCAGAATGCACTGCCCAACCAGTTAGCTGCTGGATAGATGCCCTTTGATCTAAAAAATCCAATGTAATCACGAGGGTAAAGATGTGTAATTTTAATAGATACCATCTATTTCCTAATGTGTTGTATTTCCTAATCCGATTTTAGCACCAATCATTCTTCAAATGCATCCACCGTAACTGGGTACAAGACTGGTTGTTATTATTGGTTATAATTGGAGTTTCAAAATGTGTGCGAAAGATAGGAAATGTCACCAGCTTCATGAAAATTAGACTTCAACATAACTATCCCTTCATTTAAATAAAACGGACAGAACGATATCAGTAGTTAGGAAACATGCGTCCAGTCACAATCTCTCTCTCTCTCTCTCTAGAGAGAGAAAAGCACAAATGGTAACCAAATTGTATAGGGGGCGATATTCTTCTCCCGCTGTTTCTGTTAGTAAAGCGATTGATTTAAGCTCCGGACAGTCTTTATGGGTTGTTAGCGCAATTCCTGGCATACCAGTCTGGAAAGGGAAAATGCCAGCGCTCTCGCCAGCAGCGGCCTCTGCAGTCCGTCTGCGTTTTTATTATTTTATGTCTATGTTTTAATGTAGTTTTTGTTATTTTTGTTGGGGTATGTGTGTGGGGGGGTGGGGGTGGTGTGGGGGGGAGGGGGAAACTTTTAAATCTCTCCCTGCACGGGAGACCCGACCTTTTCTTTGTCGGGTCTCCGTTGTCGTTGGGGCTGCAACGAGGAGCGGCCTCCAACAGGAAAACCGGGGACTCCAGTGCCGAACTCACCTCACCGTCGCGGAGCTGGCCGAGTCCAGAGCGGGTGGAGCTGTGGTGGACGCTGCTGCGACCCGACCCCCGGAGATTCGGTGGCTGCAACTGCGGGTTTGGCGGACGGCACCGGGAGCCCGCGGGTCCCTGCTGGGTGACCGCTTTTCGGGGCTTCCGCAACGGCGACTTCTCCCGCCCGAGTTGCGGGGTTGAAGAGCTCCTGGAGCGGGGCCTTACAGCACCGCCCCGCGCGGCTTGGAATGGCGGCGGGCTGCGAGCGCGCGCCGGGGGCTCTAACACCAAGACCCGGTGCGCGAACTTGCATCACCCGGCGTGGTTTAATGGCCACGGGACAATTCGCCATCGCCCGCCGGGGGCTTTGACTTTGACTCTGACATGGGGGGGAGAGTGCAGTGGAGAGAGAAGTTTTTTTGGCCTTCCATCACAGCAATGTGATGGATGTTTATGTAAAATATGTTGTGTCTTGGGTCTATTTGTTGTAATGTATGGCTGCAGAAACGGCATTTCGTTTGGACCTCACGGGGTCCAAATGACAATAAATTGAATTGTATTGTATTGTATTGTATTGTATATTTGAAGAATGCCTGATGGACACAAACTTCTGCAAGCAATTAAACTCCCTTGGTGGTTATCTCGGCCCTTTGATGTGCCTTAATGACAGCACTTGCATTCTGTCTTTTAAAAAGACAGCTCAGTCCCGAACAGACTAGCTAAACATTTTGTGCCATCTTACACGCGGCGATTGCTCTCTTCTTTAAATACAACATAACCACCGCATGGAATGCGCCCACACAGCGCTCCGTTAAGTACATTGTGTGAGCTGGTGGTAACCGATTTCAGCGATTTGATATACAATTAGATCCATATATCACAACGAGCATGGTTTTAATTAACCAACTCAATGTACATTTTAAATCCATTGCAGGAACGCGGAATATTTGAGAAAAGGAAATGTATTCAGTATACAATCCACTTTCCTCATCTGAGGCCGGAGTTGAATTTCATTGGAAGTATCATTGAATGCTTGGCTTTTAAAATGATCTACGTTTCACCGAGAGCAACGAGGAGAATCTTTGTTTCTTCCCGACATCACGTTCCCCGGTCTCCCAATGCCTTTGAACTGAAAAGCTAGATAACAGCAGGGAGAGCGGACACACAATTCCCCGCTGTAATATACTTTATCACCACCCCCACCTCCAAACTTTCGCTCATAAAGTACTGGGCAAACAAGGCGTGGGTTTTATCTACCTGCGTTCCTTCTAAACTGGCGTCATCACCGCGCCCTTCTTTAATTGAGGAAACCAACAAAACCAAATTCCAAATTATATCCTAAGCCACTAAAAATAAATTCTTCTTGTCCAGGGGAAATCCTTTGTTGCATACATTTTTGGAAGGCAGGGTGGTGCGAGTCTAATCGACAATGAAGATAAAACGCCCCGAAACATTTTACTCCTTTCTTTAAAATAGCTGTGCGATAAGCCAATGAGACGTTTATCTAACTAGTAGCCGGTTAGGAAAGAGATCCAGAGTTTACAGATGCAGAGTTGACTCAAAACCGGAAAAAAAAAAATCGCAGACACAAAATAACTGGGGTAACTCAGCGGGACAGACAGCATCTCTGGAGAGATGGAATGGGCGATGTTTCGGGCCGAGACCCTTCTTCAGACTGGAAAAAAGATCGCGTCCGATTTAATCCACCACATAACGTGAACTCCCTGAGAAAGACAGAGTTTGTAACAACGCAAATCCAGAAGCTAGGAGACTTCTTACCTGAAGTATCCCAGAGACTCAGCTCTATTCTCTGCGTTTCAATTTCAAAGCTTGCTGTGTAATTTTCGAAGACGGTGGGTACGTAACTCTAAACACAGAGAATGTGAAAAGCTTTAGAGTATATAGACTTAAATATTTAAATTAAATTAAGCTAGTCCAAGCACCGGGGAATGTTTAACAATTCAGTAGCGAATGTAATCACTAAACTTAAATTAAAATTAAATTTAATCTTCAGATTAAATCACTAAAAAATATACGTGAAATAGTTTAAAATAAAGTTCAGGTAGTAGCCCTACAGCAATCATTACATTAGGAAATGTTAAAACATAATAAAATGGGTGTAATTTTCATGCAGGTGCACCTCAAAATTCAGTAATCAGCCAGACTGAGGAAACCGGATTGGTAACATACCTCCGGGAAACAATCCTTGGCGAAAACGTGCAGCAAAGCTGTCTTTCCACATTGACTGTCGCCCACCACAACTATCTTGCATTTCACGGTTTGATTATCCATCGCGTTTTTGGTGAGTTTCTGGCTTGATCTTCTTTCCTTCATTGACGTGGATTTGGAAGGTGGGTTAGAAATAATTAAATTTCTCGCTGGGCTGCTTGCTGTAAGCGTGCGGCTGCCTTCACAACAAAGACTGGAAACAGGAGACCGATTCCTCTCCCCTGAAACAGCGAGCCCCGAGAGCTGTTGCTGCTGCTGCCTTGACCTGTGCAACTGCCCAACACGGTTCCTCACTCTGGCGGTGCGCACCTCCTGATATAACATCTCGCTGCCAATCAGTTAGTCTCCGCCTACCTTCCATATAAGGACTGCCTTCGTTCCATTCGTTCCATGGAGTCGCGATGGCTGCTGGGACTTGTAGTCCTGTGTGCAACTTCGGTCGCTGTCTGCCAAGTGAATGCGGACTACAGCTCCCGAAGCCACCCTTCCCTACCAGCCACCGCCCTTGTCCCGCCCCCACCGTGCGTTGATTGGCTCTCCGTTAATCGTCTTGCAGTGCCCGCCCTCCGAGTGAGCCGTTTGGCTACCTGGCCTGTCAATCATACCACAGACGCTGCTCCTGCAATTCCAGATCTATTTCCCACCACTGGTCGTGCATGCATGGAACTTTAAATGTTACCGATATTGCAAATGCAAAGAGAAAAATCTGCAGTCAAAATGTCATTCCCGTTGTTCCCACCGAGGCGGATTTTTTTTTTCATTTTGTGATGATTATTGCTCACCTTCGTCTCCTCACTTTCAATATTTCCACTCCCACAGTTTTCTTTTATTCCCCTCTTGTGGAGATGCTGGTTTGGATATACGCAGACCGTGTTTGCAGTATCACATAATACCACGGAAAACGGTTCTGCAGAACATTGAAGGAAATGTGTATGTTTGTGGCAAGACGAGTCTTGATAAATCCTCATCGAGTGATGCACAGACCAATACTAATGTATTTCCTCTCAGATCTCCCACATACCAAGTATTATGCGCCTAATAATTTTGCCCGACACTGAAAAATGCATGAAAGATTTGCATATATTTCATTAATTTATTCTGTATCTCTCCATATCAACGTCTATACCTCTCGGTTCCATTTCCCCTGACTCAGTCTGAAACAGAAACATAGAAAAATAGGGGCAGGAGTAGGCCATTCGGCCCTTCGAGCCAGCACCGCCATTCAATATAATCATGACTGATCATCTAAAATCAGTACCCGTTCCTGCTTTTTCCCTATATCCCTAATTCCTTTAGTCCGATCAGCTAAATCTAACTCTCTCTTGAAAACATCCAGTGAATTGGCCTCTACTGCCTTCTGTGGCAGAGCATTTCACAGATTCACAACTCTCTGGGAGAAGTTTTTCCTAATTTCAGTCTTAAATGGCCTACCCCTTTATTCTTAAACTGTGACCCCCTGGTTCTGGACCCCCCCCCCCCTCAAATCGGGACATTTTTGGCCTGCATTCAGCCTGTCCAATCCTTTAAGAATTTTATATGTTTCTATAAGATCCCCTCTCAATCTCCAACCGAAACGTCGCCTATTCTTTTTCTCCAGAGATGCTGTCTGACCCGCTGAGTCACTCCATTTTTTGTATCTATCTTCGGTTTAAACCAGCATCTGCAGTTCCTTCCTACACTGAAAAATGCAGATCACTTGTCTCCAGTTTTTTTTTATGTTATCAGAACAGGGCGACTTCTTTCCATAAAGCAAATTTGAAACGTAACGCAGAGGAGGGATTGCGAGGGAAATAATCTTATATGTGAACATTTTAAGCATTTGCAACAATAATAATTGTATTTGAAATGGGACCGATGCAGATCTGCGGGTCATTTCGCACAATGTGGGGAGGCGAACATGTAATTTACAGGGCAAGTTGCTGGTTGTGCATTCGACGTGTGAAACCGGTTTAGAGATGAGTAGTTTGCCTAGACATGTTCTACCTTGGCATTCGCAAGGATGTGGGAAATAAATGGTCCCGGTTTTGGAAGGGAATCTGTTGGAAGGCGCCCTCTTCTGTTGAAGATCGTTGCAGGAGACTGGAAACATGAGACGTGTTGTACAATGAGACCAGCCCGGCGCAAGCAGAATTATGAAAGGAGCTAAGTGCAATGAAAGCCGGGCGTCTGATATTAGTTTGGAATTCAGTGCAAAGAATGAAATTACAAGTACGATAAAATAAAAAAATCGAGCAAGAAATAATGACACTTAAAAATGCACGGCAAATATATATTTTTAAATGAGTACTTTGGGTTAGGAAGCGTGAGATCAAAGAGACTTGAATGCACATATTAAAACAGGAATGTGGATCCTGGAAGCAGCAGGGACTGGAAATACCCGCCACGAGGTCTGGGCGGGAGCATTCCTGGAAGAAGAAATTGCTGTTTCCACATATAATGGTGCACGGGTGTAGGGTTAATTGGCCCGTGTTCCGTGTGTGATCGGACGAGGTGCGGAGGAGTTGCAATTGAAGTTGCAAACAAAACGAAACGAAAAATTAGTCGAAGATAGACACAACAAATCGGGTATGTTTCATACCGGTCAGTTATTGGTTTGTTTAGGAAGGAACTGCAGATGCTGCTTTAAACTGAAGATAGACAGAAAAAGCTGGGTCAGCGGATCACACAATATCTCTGGAGAAAAGGTGACGTTTCGGGTCGAGACCCTTCTTCAGACTGAGAGTCAGGGGAAAGGGTAACGAGAGATATTGACGGCGATATAGAGAGATATAGAACAAATGAATGAAGATATGCAAAAATGCAACGACGATAAAAGAAACAGGTCATTATTAGCTATGGGCTAGGTGAAAACGAGTTACAGACAATGAAACTCACCAGGACGACATTGAAACAAGTACTTTAAGAAGGAACTGCAGATGCTGTAAAATCGAAGGTACACATAAATGCTGGAAAAACTCAGCGGATGCAGCAGCATCTATGGAGTGATATAAATAGGCAACGTTTCGGGCCGAAACCCTTCTTCAGACCCTTCTTCAGGTTTCGGCCCGAAACGTTGCCTATTTTCTTCGCTCCATAGATGCTGCTGCACTCGCTGAGTTTCTCCAGCAGTTTTGTGTACCTATTGAAACAAGTACAACGAGTCTGAAGAAGGGTCTGACCCTAAACGGCACCTATTCCTTTTCTCCAGAGATGCTGCCTGTCCCATGGAGTTACTCGAGCTTGTTGTGTCTATCTTCGGTTTAAAGCTGCACCTGCAGTTCTTTCCTGAAAATACCCCAATAACTGATTGGTATGAAACATAAACTGTAAATGCCGGGAATATCCAGCAAGTCTGGCGGCATCTATGGAGAGTGGGATGATGGAGTTGAGGTTTTGAGTCAATGATCTTTCATGAGAATTGGGTATGGTAACTTAGAAGTAAAATGTCATTTACAGCAAAGGGGGAACAAAAGTCTCAAAGGGATCTAACCCACTGAATAATGAAAGGCCTAGATAGAATGGATATGGAGAGGAAAGAAGATGGGGAATTTCTTTAGTGAGGGGGTAATGAATCTGGAATTCATTGCCACAAATGGCTGTGGAGGCCAAAGTCAATGGAGTTATTTAAGGCAGGGATTGCCAGATTCTTGATTAGTAAGAGTGTCAGGGGTTATGGTGGAGAAGACAGGAAAATGGGGTTGAGAAGGAAAGATAGATCAGCCATGATTGAATGGCAGAATAGACTTGATGGGCCGAATGGCCTCATTCATCCTAGAAATGAAGTTTCCATTAGTGAGAATCTAGGACTAGCGGGCACAGCCTCAGAATAAAAATACACTTTTAGTATGGAGATAATGAGCAATTTCTTTCGCCATTAAATTGGGTATTTTTAAAGCGGAGATTGGCAGGTTCTTGATTAGTAAGGAGGTCAACAGTTATGGAAAGAAGGCAGGAGAACATAGTTGAGAAGGAAATATAGATCAGCCATGATTGAATGACAGAGTAGACTCGATGAGCCAATTGACCTAATTCTGCTCCTAAGACATGAACTTATGAAGAAGTCCTCCTTGGATATAACCTTTTATATCTGTTGGAGAGAGTTGCACTTGAACTTTTATTGTCTGTCATCTGTTACTTAATGAACAAATAACTGAAATAAATTAATTTCAACTGGAAATTAGTGAGCTCCTATAGATGCATTTTGCTAGAGGCAACTGCATCTTCTTATCTCGCTGAGCCCGAACTAGCACGGAAATGTGCTAAGCACAATACACTAATTATTTTCTCAGAAGGGAGTATTTTACTTTAGTTTTATTAAAATTCACCATCGCGAAGAGCAGTGATGTGCAATTATATTCTATTTACATGTAAAATATGTGGAATAGGCATTCAGTGTATGACCTTGACAAGAAAATTAACTACATTTACCCGAGAAAGGCACTTTCAGCTTAATTAGATAAATTGACATGGCTGACTACAGTGATACGTTACATTTGATGGTAAAGTGTTTATCTTGTCACTGGATCAGGAATTTACTCTGGGAAGCTCTTGGATAACCTCAATACTACCATTCCACAGTGGGAACTCAACCACTTTGATATCGACACTGCTCCATCATCGCTGAGCTGTGGTTTGGAGATCTCCAGCGCGGCCGGCGCTGAATAACATCGCGGAGTCCTGGGACACTTTGCCGAGGGCCGCCAGCATTGCATCTCCGCCCAGCGCGGCCTGCGGACTTCGGGAGCAGCGGACTCCGGTACGAGGTGCCCGACTCGGATTTCCAAGCCGCTGAAGAGGTCCTCCAGTCTCGACGTCGGACTTCCATCACCCCGGCGAGCAGGCTCCAACATTGGGCCGCCCGGAGCGGCGAGAACGGGGGGTTGGTGAGTCCCCCTCCGACCACGAGAGGACAACAGAGGACGACTGAATGTTTGGAGCCTTCCCTCAGAGTGGGAATTTGATCCCGTTGTGTGGGATGCCTGTGTTCAAAAACAACCTATCGTGTCCTGTGCTCTTTATTATTTATTTGTATGGCTGTATGGCGATCACACATGTCACTGTACCAATTGGTACATGTGACAAATGAATGTATCTAGTATCTTGATTAAACACATATGCTGCATGACAAGCAGGAAGAAGCAGGGAGAAGGAGGAAGAAGGCCAATTTAGAGAACAAGAAAGTGGTTACATCTTCTGGTGGGGTAAACTGAAAGAGGAATGGTTTCTTCATCAAATTAGCTTACTGTAAGAATAAACGAGTTCATCAGCTCAGCAACCCACCCCGCAGAATTAGTACACACCTTTTGTTCGCTCTAACGCAGAATCAATATGCTATGGTCACCAGTACATACAGTTGGCGAATTCCAATAAAATCCTTCCCTTGAATGCACGTGAAACACCGCCTCATCATAAATAACAATTTGTTTTGTTAGAAAGACAAGCACAAGACATCATTGCAATAGCATCAGGCCAAACAAAACACCTGCTAGATTAGATCATTGTTCAAGTGCGGGACTGCAAGGGCCTTTGCATTACGCACACCATAACAGTCATGAGTTAAGGAAGTTTAATTGTCATATGTACAGGATACAGAACAATTAGATTCTTACTTGTGGCCACTTTGCAGGCACATTAACGCAACAGCTCAACAAATAAATATACAGTAATACAATAAATCACCAGTTATATTACGTAATGAGGCCATAACAGTGCAAGCTGAAATACACGTTGCCGAGGTGGGGTTATGGCTAGCGTGGTGCAGTATGATTCAAGATAATTGATGGGAAAAAACTGTTCTTGAACATGGCTATTCTCAGGCTCTTATACCTTCCTGCACTGGCCTTTCTGAAGTTAATGATAAGTTCCTTGCTTCTATTGACTCGAGCAAGAGGTTGTTGTTGCAGCAGCACACAGCTAGGTGTTTTGTCTCTCTCCTGTATGCTGACTCATCAGCGCCTATGATTCAGCTCTCAACAGTGGTATTGTTGGTGAATTTATAGATGACGTTAGAGCTGTGCTTAGCCACACAGTCATCGGTGTAAAGAGAGTAGAACCGGGGACTAAGCACTCAGCACTGAGGTGCACCTTTGTTGATGGTCAATGAGGAGGAGATATTGGTACCAATCTGCACTGATTGAGGTCTGCCCTTTCTGTTCACTCTCACCATGTTTACTTCATCTAATATCTTGCACTGCAATGAGGGATAGTGCTTCCTGTGGGATTATTTGTATTTCTTCATGGTGTGACTGTAATGCTATTGGGAAATCAAAAGCCAAACGGTGCCTCAAACCCTGAACCCCCAGCCACCGATTCCAGATCTTCTCCAGATCTTCTCCAGAGATGCTGCCTGACCTGCTGAGTTAATCCAGCATTTTGTATCATCGATTTCATACCCTCTTTCGCCAGTGTTTTATACAATATCATGTACATTCTCACTCTTCTATATGAACCAGAGCTGAGATTTCAACCCCTTATTCTTCTGACCAATGCGACCCCATTTCACAGCTGTAATCACATTTCTGTCCCAGCTCTTGAGTTAGTTGTCTGCAGACGTGACAAATCCACATCCTCTTGGCCAGCCTCCTCTATTTTTCCACCCATGCATTTGACCCCATAAAAAAAACGTCCTCAATCCCCTTCCTCAATCATCCTCACACTGCTGACCTACATTGTCTCCCAATCCACTAATACCTCAAATCTACAATACTCATCCCTGTGTTTAAAACCTTCATGCTGAAACTTCTTTATACCTCACTGCTCACCATCTATTTGATCAGATGCAGCCTCACAGCCTTCTGAGTTCCTTGCTCCTCCAGGTCTGGGCTCTGAGGCAATCTTTCATCTTTCACCAGTAATTGGTAGTCGTGCCTTCAGGAGTTTCAGGCTTTCCTTCATAATCGTCCCAATCAATCTCCCGATCCTCCTTCAAGATGCTCCTTAAAATCAACCACTGCAAGGTTTTGCTTTCTAATATAACATTATGGGCCTCACTGTCGAATTATGCTGGATAATATCCTGTAAAGTGCTTTGGGCATTTTACTGCATTAAAGGCACTCCACACATATACCTTAATGTTATTCATTCTCTCAGACAAAGGCAAAGCATGATTTCCTGATTTTAAAATTACCGAGAAGAAATCAGATAACTCGATCCAATGAGTCGGACATTCCGAGCGAAGGGGAGAAAGGTTGTCTTTATCCACAGGTTAATGAACCTTTGGAATTCTCTGCTCTAGAGTCCTGAGGAGATTATCACTGAGTCTATCCAAGACAGAGATCAGTTTGATATTAATGGAGTCAAGGGATATGGGGTTAGTGCAGGGAATATCACTAGGATAAATCTCAGCCATGATGGGATTGAATGATGGAGAAAGTATTAGGAGCTGAATGGCCTACTCCTGCTTCAGTTTCTTCTTAAGTCAGTGCAAATGATCTGACTGTCATCCAACACAATGTATTGGTCGTACCTATACCTCCTCCTTCAACTCCATCCAGGAACCCCAACAGCCATTTCAGGTGAGGCAGAGGTTCACTTGCACCTCCTCCAACCTCATCTACTGTATCCTCTTTTCTAAGTGTGGTCTCCTTTACATCGGATACTCAGACTGGGCGATTGTTTTGTTGAACACCCTCGCTCAGTTCGCCTTGGCCTGCATGATCTGCCGGTTGTTAAAAGCTCTAACTTGCCCTCCCATTCCAATACTGACCTTTCTGTCCTGGACTTCCTCCACTGTCAGAGTGAGGCCAAATGAAAAATGGAGGAACATCCATTTTGCTTGGGCAGCTTACAACCAGCAATTTGATTTCTCTAACTTAAGTAAACCGTGCTTTCCCTCTCTCTCCATCCCACCCCTGCCATAGTTATCCTACTAGTTTCACTGTCCTCCTGATTAATTTTAATATTTGTATGTCTCGTTGTCAACTTTCCCTCAGGATGTCTCGATGTCAACTTCCTCCCAAAGGATGTTGTTAAGTTGGAAAGAATGCAGAGAAGATTTACGAGGATTCTGCAAGGCATTGAAGGCCAAAGCTATAGGGAGAGGCTGGGCAGGTTAGGGCTTTATTTCTTGGACCGCAGGTGTCTGAGGAGTGATGTTATAAAGATGTATAAGATCGTGAAGAGAATTGATAGGGTGAATGCAATGAGTTTTTTTACCTAGAGTAGGGGAATCATGAAGTAATGGACATAGGTTTAAGATAAGAGGGGAAAGATTTAATCGGAACCTGAGGGATAACCTTTTCTCACAGAGGGAGGTGAGTATATGGAACAAGCTGCCAGAGGAGGCAGTTGAGGCGAGTACTATAACCACATTTAAAAGACATTTGGACATGTCCATTAACAGGAAGGGTTTAGAGGGATATGGGTAAATACAGGCAGGTATGACTAGTGTAGATGTGGCATCCTGCTCAGCACGGTCTGGAGTATTGCTCACCACACCTGGAGTATTGTGTACAGTTTTGGTCTCTTAATCTGTGGAAAGACATTCTTGCTATAGAGGGAGTACAGAGAAGGTTCACCAGACTGATTCCTGGCATGGCAGGACTTTCATATGAAGAAAGACTGGATAGACTCGGCTTGTACACGCTAGAATTTAGAAGATTGAGGGGGGATCTTATAGAAACGTACAAAATTCTTAAGAGGTTGGACAGGCTAGATACATTTATACATGTTCGGAATGACTTTCCATTAGCCCAGTTCTCAGTAAAACTTAATTCTACATGTGCAATATTCTTTGCAGTTCACATGTAAACATGAAAAAAAGGAATTAAACATATTTTTCCATATTATTAATCATGTTTATTCCTTCAAAGTTTACATATTTTTTGCAGGTAATGTCAATTATTGATAACAATTAAGAATAACAAAGACATGGGCGGTACAGTGGTGCATCTGGTAGAGCTGCTGCCTTACAGCGCCAGAGGCCTGAGTTCAATCTTGACCATGGGTGATGTCTGTGTGATCTCTGCACATTCTCCCTGTGACCTTGTGAGTTTCTTTTGTGTGCTCTTACATCCCAAAGACCTGTGGATTTGGAGGTTAATTGATCTCTAAAATTGCACCTAATGTGTACATAGTGGATGAGAAAGTAGGATAACACAGACCTAGTGTGAATGGGTCGATGTGGACTCAGTGGGTCGATAGTCTTGTTTACATGCTGCGTCTCTGAACTCTTAATTAGTCATAGAGTGGCGCCACCAGGGGCGCCGAACAATTGGCAGCCCCGCCAACAGTCTGTCTATTCTTTCGTCTTTTTTAAATGTTAGTACATTTTAAAAGTCTGTGTAAATGTTCTCCGGTTTGTTTGATGTGGGGGAGAGGGGGAGGGGATCAGTTTCTTACCCTGCCGGAGATGCAATTGTTTTCCGGGTCACATCTCCGGTCACTCTGCGGCCTCACATCGTTGAGCTAGAGGCCTTCACAGACTGACCTTGAGCCCCACAGCGGGGCGTCGACTTACATCGGAGTCGATCCCTTGCCTGGGATCACTCCAACCACGGCCTGCGGACTTTACCATCGCGCTCGCAGTCTCAGGAGAGGCTAGTCGGGAGCTCCAACGACGCAGAGGCTCGACCAGCCCCGGCACGGTGGAGCTGACATCCCCCTGATGCAGGAGCTGATCGCCCTGATGTGGAGGGCCCAAAAGCAACCTTCACCCTCTGCTTCGTTATAAGAAGGTGGCCGATTAGGAAAAGGGGAGATGCAACGAGACCTGGGTGTCATGGTACACCAGTCATTGAAAATAGGCATGCAGGTGCAGCAGGCATTGAAGAAAGCGAATGGTATGTTAGCATTCATAGCAAAAGGATTTGAGTATAAGAGCAGGGAGGTTCTACTGCAGTTGTACAGGGTCTTGGTGAGACCACACCTGGAGTATTGCGTACAGTTTTGGTCTCCTAATCTGAGGAAAGACATTCTTGCTATAGAGGGAGTACAGAGAAGGTTCACCAGACTGATTCCTGGCATGGCAGGACTTTCATATGAAGAAAGACTGGATAGACTCGGCTTGTACACGCTAGAATTTAGAAGATTGAGGGGGGATCTTATAGAAACGTACAAAATTCTTAAGAGGTTGGACAGGCTAGATGCAGGAAGATTATTCCCGATGTTGGGGAAGTCCAGAACAAGGGGTCACAGTTTAAGGATAAGAGGGAAGTCTTTTAGGACCGAGATGAGAAAATCATTTTTTACACAGAGAGTGGCGAATCTGTGGAATTCTCTGCCACAGAAGGTAGTTGAGGCCAGTTCATTGACTATATTTAAGAGGGAGTTAGATGTGGCCCTTGTGGCTAAAGGGATCAGGGGGTATGGAGAGAAGGCAGGTATGGGATACTGAGTTGGATGATCAGCCATGATCATATTGAATGGCAGTGCAGGTTCGAAGGGCCAAATGGCCTACTCCTGCACCTATTTTCTATGTTTCTATGTTTCTAAGCCAATTTTCTATTCATTAGTTATCTCTCCTTGGATCCCATGCGATCTAACCTTCCAGAGCAGCTGACCATGCCAAACCTTGTTGAATGCTTTGTCGAACTTTTAATTCATCACACATTTAATGTCCTACAAACCGACAAACGCACTGTGGTAGCGTTGCTTCCTTACAGCGCCAGACACCTGGGTTTAATCCTTACTAAGGTGCTATCTGTTTGGAGTTTACACAAACTCCCTGTGACTGTGTGGATTTTCTCCGGTTGCTCCGATTTCCTCCCACCTTCCAAAGACGTGCAGGTTTGTGAGTTGGCCTCTGTAAATTGTGCCTAGAATGTTAGGATAGAA
Organism: Amblyraja radiata; assembly: GCF_010909765.2. Lineage (NCBI taxonomy): Eukaryota > Metazoa > Chordata > Chondrichthyes > Rajiformes > Rajidae > Amblyraja > Amblyraja radiata. The sequence continues at coordinate 73,015,515 of NC_045962.1, forward strand.
CACGTGCATGGGTGATTGCTGGTCGGCATGGACTTGGTGGGCAGAATGGCCTGTTTCCATGCTGTATCTCTAAACTTAATCTAATGTGTATGACAATAAATATACCTGTCATTTGTAGCCAATCGGCAGCATCTCCAGCATTGTACAAATTACAGATCAAAATACTTTATGAAATTAATGTTTGGATAATTCTCTTGATAATGCAATTAGCGTTTACATCTTTTTTTCTGTTCTTTTCATAGACAGGATAAAGATGCACAGGCAATCCATTAGCCACGCTCAAATGTCCACAAAATGTCAGGCTTACTAGGCGTTTTCAGTGAGTCATTCACGGATCATGAATATAGCTTGCAATGCCAGCATTTATTATCCATTCCTAATTTACCCTAGAACATTTAAGAGTCTTTATACTTTTAGACTTTAGAGATACAGCATGGAAACGGGTCCTGTGGTGCACCGAGACTTTGCAGATACAGCGCGGAAACAGTCCCTTCAGCCCACCGAGTCCACGCCGACCAGTGATCCCCGTGCACTAGGGACAAATTTACAATTTTACCTAAGCCAATCAACCTACAAACCCGTATGTCTTTGGGAGGAAACCAGAGCACCCGGAGAAAACCCACGCGGTCACAGAGAGAACGTACAAACTCTGGACAGACAGCACCCGTGGTCAGGATCAAGCCTGGATCTCTGGCGCTGTAAGGCATCTACTCTACCACTGCCCCGTCCATTGTGTCGTGAATATTGGTGGCCAGGCAGTCACATACAGGCCAGCATAGTAACAAAGTCAGGTTTCCTATGCTGAAGGATATTAATTAATTGAAAGGACACAAAGTGCTTCAATAACACAGCAGATCTAGCAATATATCTGGAGAACATGGATAGGGTCGGGACCTTCTTCAGAATGATTATAGGGGTGGAGTGGGGGGGCGGGGGGGGCTGAAGAAAGGTGGATGAGAGGAGAGGGAGGACAAAGTATGGCATGTAATCGGTGGGGTTTGATAGGCAGATCACAGCACAGTGGCGTAGCGGTAGAGCTACTGCCTTATAGCGCCAGAGACACAGGTTCGATCCTGGCTATGGATTCTCGTCTGTATGGAGTTGGTACATTCTCCCCATGACCTGCGTGGGTTTTCTCAGAGATCTTCAGTTTCCTCCCACACTCCAAAGATGTACAGGTTTGTAGGTTAATTGGCTTGGTATAAATGTAAAAAATTGTCCCTAGTATGTGTAGGGTGGTGTTAATGTGCGTGGATGAATGCCGGACCTGGTGGGCCGAAGGGCCTGTTTCAGCGCTGTTTCTCTAAACTTAACTGAAAAGATGGTTGAAACAAAGGATTTGAGCAGAAAGTGTGAGACAGACAGGTTGAAGAGTTGAGAATTGTGAAGCCAGAGGAAGGAATGTAGGAGGAAGGGGTGGGAGAGCAGAGAAAGAGGTGCAAGTCCAGGTGGTGCACATGGGAGGGGGGGGGGGGGGGCAGAAGAAAGGGAAAGGTGTAAGGTAGAAAGGAGAGGGGGAGGACAAGGTTGTTAGAGGTTACCTAAAATTGGAGAATTCAATGTTCATACTGTTGGGTATTTCAGGACAGGGAAGCAGAAACCTGCCATATCAGTGCTCGACAATGCACTGGTCATAATGCAACCGCTGCCAGCTTTCCCTTTGTATGAGGAATCCTTACGGTCCACACGATAAATGGAGAAACCCTTGAGAGTGCGTAGCGTCAGGTGAGCTGTGTTGGAAGGAAATGCAAATAGACACAAAAATCTGCAGTAACTCAGCGTGACAGGCAGCGTCTCTGGAGAGATGGAATGGGTGACGTTTCGGGTCGGGACCCTTCCGCAGATTGGTTAGGGATAAGAGAAACAAGAGATATAGACGATGATGTCGAGAGATAAAGAACAATGAATGAAAGATATGCAAAAAATTAACGATGACAAAGGAAACAGGTCATTGTTAGCTGAAAACGAGAAGCTTGTGTGACTTGGGTGGGGGAGGGGTAGAGAGAGAAGGAATGCCGGGGCTCCCTGAAGTTAGGGAAATCAATGTTCATACCACTGGGCTGTAAGCTGCCCTAGCGAAATATGACCATGGGCAAGCCACCTTTTAGTGAAACAAAGAACACATCTATCCCTGACCGCCATTTGAAACGGCAGCCTTGCTGGAAGCTCTTCAAGCCTCTGCTCGAGCGATTGAATGTTAGAGTGAAGTATGGTGGGGAGGGGGAGCCAGGGTCGCAGTCATTTCATCCGTAAGTGGAGCCATCCCCCACTCCACCCGCAATTACTGAGCTTCTGTGTTTTGTTAGGATTCTCAGCTGTGTCAGCAGCTTCAGGTCTAAAAAAGATCAGGATTTAAGAGAACTCCTTTGATTCAGCAATGATTGACACCAGGCTTTAAGTGCTGGGTCTAATTACTTGATCAGCCCCTGGAACGGATAGATAATAAGGAGAAACAATCATAGGAGGCTGCATTAAAAAGAGCTTCACATGTGAACTGTCGCCGTGCTGCTGTCATCCGGACAACTTTGGTTTTTGCACCTTATCAGGCTCGTTCCCCTTGTTCTCTCCGCCCATCGATCTCTTTGTGGCCACAAACATGTTTTTTTTGTGTGTAGGAAGGAACTGCAGGTGGTGGTTTAAACTGAAGATAGACACAAAAAGCTGGAGTAACTCAGCGGGACAGGCAGCATCACTGGAGGAAAGGAATGGGTGACGTTTTGGGTCGAGACCCTTCTTCAGACTCAGAGGAAAGGGAACGGAAAGATATAGATGGTGATATAGAGAGATATAGAACAAATGAATGAAATTTAAAGGAAATTCCTTGAACCAAAATGAGAGCTCGGCCTTTCTCTCTCCACAAATTTGCTTATTCTGCAATCTTAATATTACAGGCAATTTGTGATTTTTAATCTTGTCAGCATTACTTTTGATTGCTAGTGTTGCAACTTAACCACCAGATGACGGCTTCCAAAGATCTTCTGTTGTAGCTGTATTAGGTGACTTGAGGAACCACGGCCTCTAACTATCGCCCACCCCACAGAGATGCTACTTCCTTCTATATGCCTTTCCTCATTCCTGCAACTGATTTAGAATAATTGTGTTGCTATGATGAGTGCTGGCGACATAATTGGGAAAACTAACGTAAAAGAGCGACTGAATAATAGCAGAAGGGAGATGAATGAACCTGCTGCTGCTGCAATGACACCTCCTGTAGCATCCTGGGTTAATGGAACAGCTGATGTTAATTCAGCTCCCACATTGCGAGACCTGTCAACCAGGACATCATTAGTCAGTGTCAGTTGCTTAACTCTTTAAAAATATTAGTGTCTGTTGATTAACTCTTTAAAATTAAAAGTGTGGTAGAAATCAGGAGACACAATACTGAAGCGAGTCATAATTATTTGCAAATTTGGCTTCCAGTAACAGCCTGCGGTTAATCCATATTCCATCACAAGGAAAGAAATAAACAATCTTAGACATAAGTACCCCAACACCCTAGTGTTAAACAAGTTATAATATATTTTAGTTTAGAGATACAATGCAGAAACAGGCCCTTCGGCCCACTGAGTCCGTGGCGACCTTTACATCTTTGGAGTGTGGGAGGAAAGCGATGCTGAACTACTATCTACCTCTTTGGTGACCCTCGGACTATCCTTGATCAGACTTTGTGTTTAAGAAGGAACTGCAGATGCTGGAAAATCGAAGGTAGACAAAAATGCTGGAGAAACTCAGCGGGTGCAGCAGCATCTATGGAGCGAAGGAAATAGGCAACGTTACAGGCCGAAACCCTTCATCAGACTGATGTGAGGGTGGGGTGTGGGGGGGGTGGGGGGGGAGGGGCGGGAAGAAGAAAGGAAGAGGAGGAGCCATAGGGTTGAGGGAGAGCTGAGGAGGGGAGGAGACAGTAAGGACTACCTGAAATTGGAGAAGTCAATGTTCATGTCGCTGGGGTACAAACTGCCCAAGCGAAATATGAGGTGCTGCTCCTCCAATTTCCGGTGGTCCTCACTCTGGCCGTGAGGCCCAGGACAGAAAGGTCGGATTCGGAATGGGAGGGGAAGTGCTGAGCCACCGGGAGATCAGGTTGGTTATTGCAAACTGGCGATTGCTTCGCCGAACACGTCCGCTCGGTTCGTAATAACCAACCTGATCTCCCGGTGGCTCAGCACTCCAACTCCCCCTCCCATTCCGAATCCGACCTTTCTGTCTTGGGCCTCCTCCATGGCCAGAGTGAAGCCCACCGTAAATTGGAGGAGCAGCACCTCATATTTCGCTTGGGCAGTTTGTACCCCAGCAGCATGAACATTGACTTCTCTAATTTCATGTAGTCCTTACAGTCTCCTCCCTTTCTCAGCTCTCCCTCAGCCCTCTGGCTCCTCCTCTTCCTTTCTTCTACCCGCCCCCCTCCCCCCACCCTCACATCAGTCTGAAGAAGGGTTTCGACCCGAAACGTTGCCTATTTCCTTTGCTCCATAGATGCTGCTGCACCCGCTGAGTTTCTCCTGCATTTTTGTCTACCTGGTTCAGACTTTGCTGGCTTTACCTTGCACTAAACGTTATTCCTTTATCATGTATCTATACACTGTAAATGGCCCAATTGTGATCATGTATTGTCTTTCTGCTGACTGGTTAGCACGCAACAAAAGCTTTTCACTGTACCTCAGTCCACGTGATAATACACTAAATTGAACCGCTGAGAAAATGGGGAGAAGGTACAAACTCCATGTCACAATCACAATCACAATCACAATAATATTTTATTAGCCAAGTATGTTTTGCTACATACGAGAAATTTCATTTGCCAAGTCAGTCATACAAATAAAAAGCAATGGAACACACAAATCACATTTTAACATAAACATCCATCACAGAGACTCCTCCACATTTCTCATTCTTGACTCCCATAGCCGGTGGTGGGCCCTCCGCATCGAGACGATCAGCTCCTGCATTGGGCGGATGTCAGCTCCCCCACGCTGGATGATCTAACCCCGGGTCGTGGTTGGTCGAACCTTCCGCGACATTGGAGCTCCCAACATCCATGGCCTCTCCCGAGACTGCGAGCTCCCAATGTAAAGTTCGCAGGCCGCGATTGGAGCGATCCCAGGCAAGGGATCGACACCGAAGTAAGTCCATGCCCCACGGTCAGTCCGAGGAGGCCTCCAGCTCCATCGATGGTAGGCCGCAGAGCGACCAGAGAATGCGATCTGAAAATTAATCGCATCTTTGGGGCAAGGTAAGAAACTGAAAAAAAAGTTATCCCCCTCCTCCTCCTCCCACATAAAACAAACTGGAGAACATTTACACAAACTTTCAACACACACTAAAAATTAAAAAATGACAAAAAAACAAACAGACTGTTGGCGGGGCTGCCAATTGTGCGGCGCCCCTGGTGGTATAGACAGCATCCCCAGTCAGGATCGAACCCGGGACTCTGGCGCTGCAAGGCAGCAACTCTACTGCTGCACCACTGTGCCACATACATATAATGAGAACACTCTTATCCCCATCATATTGGATCCCCTTTATTGTTTCACTATTAATAAAATGTGTTGTGCAGTGACAATCATATTTAGGAAAAGCTGATCAGTACTTTCGCAGCATTACACAACAGATAAATCGAAGCCGCAACATTTATTTATATCCAATATTTCAACTAATATACCTGTAATGTGGATACGGAAATTAAGAAACAGAATTTTGTTCAAGGATTTGCATTGGAAATCATGTTTGCTGCTGTCACATCATGTGTTTAATATATTTGTAACACTACAAGGGAGTTTAAATCATTTATTTTTGTCTCTCTATATCCGAAACTGGATCCATCAGCAAGGATATATGTTCATCTATCACATGTTAGAAAGGGGTCAATCATGCTATAGAGACCCTGGCAATTCATGCAAAATGAAATGCGTTATCTCACAGTTGGCAAAGTATTCGGAACATCATTAGGAATAGAAGGATAAAGAAAGACATTTGAATATCTAGTAAATTCATGGGACCTTGAGTTCATCACTCCTGTAGAACCATTATGTCATGGATGATTTGCACTTTACCTCATTTACCCACCCAGGCTCCATTACCTCAGAACAATTATTCAAACTCACTGATTCAACATCTGCAATCTTTTTGAAAATGCCTTTCAGATTTCTGCAGTGTGTGCGCAAATCGTTTTTCTGATTTCTCCACCCAATCACAGATAATTTCCCTCTCTCTCCACCCCTCCCCCACCCAAGTCACACCAGCTTTTAGCTCTCACCTAGCAAACAGCTAACAACGGCCTGTTTCCTGTATCATTGTTACTTTTTTGCATATCCATCATTCATTCGTTCTATATCTTTCTACATCATCGTCCCTATCTCTCATCTCCCTTTCCCATGACTTTCAACCTGACGAAGGGTCTCGACCAGAAAGGTCACCCATTCCTTCTCTCCAGAGATGCTGCCTGTCCCACTGAGTTACCACGGCATCTTATTCTGTCCTCCCCCTCTTCTGGCCACAATATAAATCATGTTTATTTGATCACGTTTCTGCTTCTGATGAAAGGTCATTGACCTGATATGTTCACCTTGTATCTCTCTACACAGATACTATCTGGGCTGTAGAGTAGCTCTAGTGTTTGCTGCTTCCGTTTTCATTTCTGATTTTCACTTTCCGATTACAATCCTGCGTGGCTGTAATAGAAAGATTCACAGAATCGTAGAAACACACGACACGGTAACACGTCCTCTCAGCTTGGCCCGTCCATGCAGACCATGAAGCCTCTCTATGTTAATTCCATTTGCTTGAATTAGCCCCATATTCCTTCGCACATTTCCTATCCGTGAGGAGCGATAGGAGGGTGGTATTGCCTCCAGCGCCTTCAAGGTCGGCTGCAGGAGACGGCCCAGGAACACAAAGATGGACGGGCGAGGAGAGGAACGTTGGTTCCAGTCCGCCTAAACCCGCATGATCTCCCAGTTGTTAAACACTTTAACACCCCCTCCCTTTCCCATACTGACCTTTCTGTCCTGGGCCTCCTCCTCTGTCAGAGTGAGGCCCAACGCAAATTGGAGGAACAGCACCTCATATTTCACTTGCACCCCATATATCCCAGCAACCCTGCGACCCAACAGTATGAATAGCGACTTCTCTAACTTCAAGTAGCCCTTGCTTTCCCTCTCTCCCCATCCCTCTCCTATCCTAGTTCTCTGACCAGTCTGACAGTCTTCCTAATTAAATTTTATCTCAATATGATTTTAGTATGATTTAGTATGTGTTTATCTTCAGTGTAAACCAGCTTCCGCAGTTCCTTCCTACACAAGAATCTATCAATCTCTACCTTCAAAATATCCATTGACTTGGCCTCCACAGCCATCTGTGGCAATGAATTGCCACCTCAGTTATGTGACGACAATCGTTTTACTCAATAGAAAGCGGTGCAACAAAAATGAAAATAATGGCCTTGGTGTCATGATTTGGCAACATTATTAAAACATTGTTAAAATTACCCAAGTGGGAAGTTTAAAAAGTTGCTGGGATATTCTTACTGCTCTTTCAGCATTAAATTCCATTATAAAATATAGAACGGTTTGGCTGTCAGATTTGGTTCTATAAATCTATAAATCACCCATTATTTGAAAACTGGTTACCTTAACTTTCATTCACAATGTGGGCTGGGAGAGGTTGGGCGGCGCGACTCTCGTCAGCAGCGGCCTCTGCAGTCCGTCTGCGTTTTTACTATTTTATGTCTATGTTTTTATGTAGTTTTTGTTATTTTTTGTTGGGGTATGTGTGTGGGGGGGTGGGGGTGGTGTGGGGGGGAGGGGGTAACTTTTAAATCTCTCCCTGCACGGGAGACCCGACCTTTTCTTTGTCGGGTCTCCGTTGTCGTTGGGGCTGCAACGAGGAGCGGCCTCCAACAGGAAGACCGGGGGCTGTGGTGCCGACTACTCACCTCACCGTCGCGGAGCTGGCCGAGTCCAGAGCGGGTGGAGCTGTGGTGGACGCTGCTGCGGCCCGACCTCCGGAGATTCGGTGGCTGCAACTGCGGGTTTGGCGGACAGTGACACCGGGAGCCCGCGGGTCCCTGGAGGGAGACCGCTTTTCGGGGCTTCCGCAACGGCGACTTCTCCCGCCCGAGTTGCGGGGTTGAAGAGCTCCTGGAGCGGGGCCTTACACCATCGCCCCGCGCGGCTTGGAATGGCCGCGGGACTGCGAGCGCACGCCGGGGGCTCTAACACCAAGACCCGGTGCGCGACCTTGCATCACCCGGCGTGGCTTTAATGGCCGCGGGACAATCGCCATCGCCCGCCGGGGGCTTTGACTTTGACTCTGACATCGGGGGGGGGGGGGGGGGGGGGAGTGCAGTGGAGAGATAAGTTTTTTTGGCCTTCCATCACAGCAATGTGATGGATGTTTATGTAAATTATGTTGTGTCTTGGGTCTATTTGTTTGTAATGTATGGCTGCAGAAACGGCATTTCGTTTGGACCTCAAGGGGTCCAAATGACAATAAATTGAATTGTATTGTAATTGTATTAACACAAAACAGTTTATTCAATCTCCATAAGAGATATTTGCGTGAAATCAGGTGAAGGATATAATGCATGTTTCATTGATGTATGCTGGAAACATGCAGGATAGGCTAGTTGCCATATTAATCTTGTGACAGTGCTGATTTTATGCCAAGTGGACTGAGATTATCTCGCTATCTGTAAGGGCAAAGGCAGAAGTTTAGTATTATGGTGGAGAGTTGGGTTGAGATGTGTGTATGGTTTTACCATCCATTGTTTCTAACTCAAAAGATAGCTGGGAGTTGTGATTGAACTGTACCTGTGGATGATTAGGTATGAAGATACCATTATCTTTTATAAGGCGAAGGAATAGGTGATGTTTCGGGTCGAGACCCTTCTTCTCGACCTGAAACGTCACCCATTTCTTCGCTCCAGAGATGCTGCCTCACCCGCTGAGTTTCTCCAGCATTTTTTATCTACCTTTGATTTTCCCAGCATCTGCAGTTCCTTCTTAAACATTATCTTTTATAATGTTCCTCCCAGAATGAGCCACAATTCCATCATGACTCCCTCCATTATGAAGAACCCACTCTTCTGCAAGGGTGATAGGGGGATGCAGCTACTGCACTTAACACTTACCAGTCTTTCAATCCAAGCATTGAATATGCACATATGCACAACAAAGATCCCTGTTTCTGAGTGCACAAATATTATGTCTGAATCCTGTCCTATGGACATTGTTTGATCGGTGAGAGGTGTTGGTATTAAGCACATCTTAGTCCTCTTCTCTCACACTTCAACCACTACTTCAATTACCTCCGATTTAGAAACTATGCATCATATAACCCAGCATCCCACCTCAACCCAACCTCCTACCACAGCTCGACCCACTTGTGCCTTTGCCCTTTCAATGCTTCTCTGTCACCACATGTACCAAGGTACAGTGTAATTCGTATTCTGCATACTGTTCAGTAAAATTATTGCCACATTAAGTCCAATCCCTGATTAAGTACAGAATAGAAACAGCCAACTGAATCCATATATGCACGACTCTCCAGACTTAGGCTGCATTTTCAAAGTCACCAGTTGGAGCTGGCTATAAAGGCCTCCATCAGGGTCGTGCAGTCAGTGCACCATCGTCTCTCTCCTCGCCCGGTCACCTTCAGCCTTTGTGTCCTGGGGGTGCATCCCACAGCTAACCTTGAGGCTGCAGTAGGTAGGACCCCCAGTTCTTCATACCCGCCCTTTGTACTTGCAAGACAGTGTTTCCCATGTTGGGGAGTCCAGCACCAGGGGTCACAGTTTAAGAATAAGCGGGAGGCTATTTAGGACTGAGATGAGGAAAAACTTTTTCAGCCAGAGAGTTGTAAATCTGTGGAATTCTCTGCCACAGAAGGCATGTGGAGGCCAATTCACTGGATGTTTTCAAGAGAGAGTTAGATATAGATCTTAGGGCTAATGGAATCAATGGATATGGGGAGAAAGCAGGAATGGGGTACTGATTCTGGATGATTAGCCATGATCATATTGGATGGCAGTGCTGGCTCGAAGCACCTATTTTCTATGTTTCTCTGTAACGTCCGCCGCCGTCGCTGACTCCCTCCACCCTCCTCTCCAGTTCCCTGTCCTTGGGGGTGAGGTTAGGAGCTGTGCTCAATTGCTTCCTTTCCAGGCAGGTTCCTGGTTCCACAGTGGGTGAGCCACGCCTGCCTCCAGGATATGGCAGCGGCCCACGGCATGTCGGGAGCTTCTGCCCTTTCAGGCAAATGAAGATGCCATTACCAACCTTGACATTACATGGAAGGTCATTAAAATGTTTGCAGCACTGCGTTCAGGATTTTGGGGCATTCATTTATCGCATTGACCTGAACAAAGCTCTTGTGCAGTTCAGAAGCTAGTTAAAACATGTATGCATTAATCACGCATCATGAGTTCTGTGCCTGTTTTGCAGCACTGTCCAATTTAGCCCTGGGTAAGTGGTTACCAACTTGACTAAGGCATCGTTCCCTTCAGGCTGCATAGTCAAAGCAATTATTTTCTGTCTCTACTCATATCAGGTACTTGTGTTGACAGCCGCTTTTTGTAGTCCAGATCCTTCAGCAATGCCAGTAGCTATCAATTAGCATGGGACGTGATCAGTGTGAAACATCAATGGATACTGCACACCTGCTTTGCAAGGACAGGTTAACATAAAAGAATAGATAAATGGAGAAAAGTTAGTTGATATCATAATAACATCTTTAAGACTGTATCATGGAGATACTTTACATACTCATTGAAGAGTTTTTTATTTTCTTTGAACTTCGACATACAGCACGGAAACAGGCCCTTCGGCCCACTGAGCCAGCGCCAACCAGCAATCCCCATTCACTAGCATTATCGTACACACTAGAGACAATTAACAATTCTTACCGAAGCAAATTAACCTACAGATCTGCACGTCTTTGGAATGTGGGAGGAAACCGGAGCTCCCAGAGAAAATCCACGTGGGCACGGGGAGAACGTACAAACTCCGTGCAGACAGCACGGAGTTTGTCAGGATCGAACCAGGATCAATGGCGCTGTAAGGCAGCAACTCTACCGATGCGCCACCGTGCTGCCGGAGGGTTTTTTGTTTTGTTATTTCTTAAAGCATGCTCATATTTAGCAAATCTGGTAACTCAATTAGAAGGTTGGCAGTAATTCCAGATAAGGTAACACTTTCCAGCACTTTTCGCAGTCTGAAAAAGGGTCTCGACCAGAAACATCACCCATTCCTTCTCTCCAGAGATGCTGCCTATCCCGCTGAGTTGCTCCAGCATTTTGTGTCTATCTTCAGTTCAAACCAGCATCTGCAGTTCCTTCCTACACTTTACAGAGGTGATTTGTTACATTTGGTTTTTCACGTGATAATTAAAATAATGCTAATGTGAAATAATGATGTTGTGCTATACAAGGATCCCAGCTGAAGCCATATTTTGCAATTTCATTCATCACAGCGCTGTTAATTATTCTGGCTCTGAAGAGGTCAAGAAAATAGAAAGCATCAGTTAAAATTTTAAAAGCTGTGAAATATACAGTACCCACTTAGTATCAAAATGAATCAGTTAACTGGAGTACAGCTTCTTCTGGGAACTAGAGCTCAGTTCCATCTCCTTGTGGTTGACAGATGCCTGACTGACATAAGAAATGTATTTTGGAAAACTCCAGTTTTTTTTAGAATAAAACTCAGTAAGGTTTTTAGTTTTAACATTGTGTGTAACACCGTTTGAAGTAAAACAACTAATAGAGATTATTCACTGTCCAATATGGAAAATGTAAATAGTAGGGATTGAAAACAGTTGGTGATTATTTGGCGTTGTTACTCAGAAACTGGTGGCAAAAACTTTCCTTGAGCTTCCTCCTTTGTCTAGTGCATGGACTTAGTTTAGTTTTGATTAGAGATACAGCATGGGAACAGGCCCTTCTGCCCACCGAGACCATGCCGACCACTGATCCCCCGTTCACACAAGTTCTATGTCATCCTACTTTCTCATCCACTCCCTACACAATAGGGGTAATTAGATATAAATTCTTCTCTATAATGAAACACATTTTCACAGTCTGGTATATGGTATTTGATAGGAAAGGAATAGAGGCATATGGGCCAAATGCAGGAAAATGAGATTAGCTAGGATGGGCATCACGGGCTGAAGGGCCTGTTTCCATTTCCTTTGACTCTATAACTCTATAAGAACAAGTTACAGACTCTATAGTCTGCAGCAAATGGCTCCTGATACTCCAGAGTCCACTAACTCCAAGGAACAGGTCTGGAGTGCAGTAGGATTATCTCTAGAAACACAGATATGTGTAGCTCCAAAGAAGTTCAACATTATCCATGGAAAAGCAATCTACGTGACAGACCAGCCAGTGGTTGCAGTGCGTACCATCTACAGAATAATTTACAGTCTCATCTAAGCTATTCCAACGACAACTCACAAAACTTTCACCTCGACCATTAAGAAAGACAAGGGCAGATGGAAGCATCATTGTAAATATCACTTTATCTTCACTGGATCTAAATCCTGAAATTCCCTTCTCAACAGTACCATGAGAGTACCTACACCAGAAGGTCAGTAGCTGTTTAAAATGATGGGTTGACACCACATGGTTAGGTTTAATGGCTAGATTTCCAATGTTTGCTTTTTATTTCAGATTTCCTGCAGTTTTTCTGATTTTCAATACTGGTTAGTGTGTACGATGTATTGTATACAGTTCTGGCAATACTGTTATGTCTGAATACAATAGATAAATCGAGTTCTAGAGCAAAGGACCCTTTGGCCCATCTTGTCTATGTTGAACTTTTACCCATCCACACTAATCCCATTGGCCCACATTTCAACCATATCCTTCTAGGCCTTGCCTAGAATGTCTGTCTAAACACCTCTTAAATGTCATTATTGGATTTTATTCCTTCGCCTTCTCTGGCAAAGCATTCCAGATTATCAACCACTCACTGTGCAAAATAAATTCTTCTCAGATCCCCTTTTAAAACACCTTTCTTTTATCGCGTGCCATGGCCTCGTGTTCAGGAATGTTTTTTACTATGTACTGTAACTTTATTCCTCTTGCATAGTTGTATCGGACCAGCCTTCAGCTTCTTTCACTCTAGGGAAAACAAGGCCAATCTCTTCCCACAGCTAAGGTCCTCCAATCCAGTTAACAACCTGGTGAATCTTCTCTGCACTTTCTCTCATACAATAACACCCTTTCTGTAGTGTGGCAACAAGAATTGCAACTCTAACCATTGTTGTAAATCAGAAAAACCGCTGATGCTAGAAATCTGAAATGAAACGTTAATTCTGGAAATAACCAGCAGGTCAGGCAGCATCTGTGGAAAGTGATAGAGAGTCAATATTTCACTTCAGAAGCTCTGGACCAGGGAAAGAGCTTCTGTCAGGGGACCCCTAGCATGAAATTGTATCAGGTTTCCAGAATTTACAGTAGTTCATTTATATTCACTGGAAGTTTCAAATTATGGACAGCATCAGTCATTCTGCACAAACCTTGTTCAATATTCAGAGGTCTTCATACCAGTATTTTAATGATTTCTTTCCCTCCCCATTCAGTATCATAAGTGCTGCCAAAAGGAAATACAAATTAGTAAATATTTAAAATCATTTAAAGAGACCTAAATAACTAACCTACATAACTAAGGAAGGATTGCAATGAAAAGGGACAAATACATATATTACAACAGAAAAACACCAGATAACCAAATACTGCTCCCTTACGAAATACATTGCAAATCCCAGTTCTATTTGACTTTCCATTCAATCTGCCATTAAGTTAATAATAAATGGAGTCCATTTTTTGCTTTATCAATGATGTTACAATGGTTAGAGTGCTTTGTGACCCTTTTCATAAGTAAATGTTTGTAATTGGCTCTCTGAGAGGCCTCCATGGTACCATATTCTGATTACATACATTTTCAATAGTGGCAATGAATCACGAGAATAAACAGATTTTTCTGCAAAGTTAACATTTTGAAATAATTCTATCTCTATCATTGTTATCGACCAAAAGAAAGACTAACTCCACGAGTTCAACCTGGAGATATCATAGTTTCTATGACAAGGACTGAATGGATTAAGAGTCATTAAAGATGACCTCACAAGGGAAAAAAAGTTAGAATATTTCTTTGTTTTAAAAATCTGTCATGCTGACATGGTGTTAATATAAATTAAGTATAAATCTAGCCAGACAATTGAATATATCAGCATTGTATTTCCTAACTTATCATCTCTCTTTCCTCTACAATATGTCCATCAGTTAGTCAGTGGAGTCAGGTGAGTGCAGTTAAAAGCAACGTGTATATGTTATGAAAATGATTTCATCAAGAGGTCCACTTCCAAAATCAAAGCTAAGAAAAATGTTTTAGTTGTGGCCAAAGACCAAAATGTTAAATGATCCATCTTGGAAGTATTTTCAGGCTCTGCAGCTTCTCTGAAGTGAAAAAAAATTTCTGCAGGGAGTAGGAATGCATGACGCATAAAGACAAACACCAGTAGTAACGCCGGGTCAGCGAATGTGGGGATGATATTTTTGTGGAAACTAGTAACCTCAAACTCAAGGCAATTATGGAATTATAGAATTACCCAAAATTTGATGGTGCCAATTTTCCATTTTTACAATAGGCATCAGACAATACCTTATGAAGTATGTACTCTGACCTAATGCAAAAGAGTAAGGATGCTTCGGTGTATTGCCAAGCTGTGAAGTGGCTTCACATGTTACACCCCTCATGATGCTGAGAAAGTTATGTGCAGAATTGATCTTGCATTCCTCAACAATTTGCCACCAAGGCAGAAGGTGGATATGACAGAAAGAGTGCAAGGCAGCTCAAAACAGAGATGGTGAGGGAAGTTGGGTCACTGTGAAGAAGATCAGGAAGTAGGAAAAGTTGGGTGGTGAAGATTAGGCCAGTGGGGAAAGGAACATGAGAAGAAAGCAATTATAAGGATAACATTTGGGGAGAAGATGAGGAGATTTGGAAAGAGGCCCAGAGTAAGAAATGCTGAGCAGGGAACAAGGAGGGGAATGGAGAAGACTGAAGAGTTAGGTGGGGAGTATCAGGTGAACACACTGGCTTCAAGGGAGAGACAATTGGATAATAGTGAGCAGATTATTGCTGAATAGATGATTCCAGAGCAGGGAGAAGATGAGGAGCATTATCCACTTGTTTCTCCCCGCACCCAGGAGATCTGGAGAGGGGTTCACATTAGAAGATCAGCAGGTTTGGTGAAGTGGGGGATAGTTTGAGGAAGTGTGATAGATCTAAAAGATAGTGATGGGAGTGAAGGCCAGTCGCATTATGAAGATTTACTTATTTATGAAGATAAAAGGTGAATTTACCTTGAGGAAGGCAAATACTTATTCTTCCTCAAACTATCATCAATCTTTTAATAAACACAGGAGATGACCATAAAAAAATAGCTTGAGGCCTTCTGCATATTTAAGGCATGTTGCATTCATACAATTTATGTTCCTGGTTGTACATTATACAATTTATGTTCCTGGTTGTACATTATACAATCATACGTAATACCAATTGACATTATTGTTGGGCATTTGCATGCAGGAAAAACGTGATCAAATTTATAGATGTACACTACACAAACACAAAGTGCTGTGATCGTATTTTAGATAAAACTCTGACGTATATTTTGTTAAAATGTTATGCTATGAGGCATTATTTCTTGGCCAAAGGTTTTATACGTATGGTTTGTTCCAAATAAAATGTCACTATATCCCTTCAAAAGTTCCTTTTAAAATTAACCCTTTCTCTGTGATCAACTTTCGTGTCTTTCACACATAGGCAACCATGACGGAAAGAGTTTCAAAGACAATGAATATTCCAAAAAGTAAACAAATAATGTCAAATTTTGAATGAAAAGATTCACTAGTCACCCTGCAACAATGACCTTAGCCACAGGTCACCAAGACAGGTCACCAGGTGGTCCACCATTTTGATAGGCGAGAGGGGGGTATTTTACCTAGAAAGTCTCACAGATTGGTACAGGGAATGCCGGAATATCGATATTCAGGGAGATTCGAGAATCTTGCGCCATTGTCCAGAGAAGGCAAAGAGTACATTGGATAACTGCATCGAATATCTTTGGAGTAATTATATAGAAACTCTTTCAATTAGGTTATTAGTTCATAAATGACAGTAGTAGAATTAGGCCATTCGGCCCATCAAGTCTACTCCACCATTCAATCTTGGCTGATCGATCTCTTCCTCCTAACCCCATTCTCCTGCCCTCCCCATAACCACTAATCAAGAATCTATCTATCTCTACCTTAAAAATATCCATTGACTTGGCCTCCACAGCCTTCTGTGGCAAAGAATTCCATAGATTCACCACCTTCTGACTAAAGACATTTCTCCTCATCTCCTTCCTAAAAGAGCGTCCTTTAATACTGAAGCTATGACCTCTGGTCCTAGACTTTCCCACGAGTGGAAACATCCTCTCCACATCCACTCTATCCAAGGCTTTCACTATTATGTATGTTTCCATTGGGTGAAGGATTGTTCAGAAGAGAGCACAAAGCAATTGGCAAAAATATATAATTGGGAATTTTATTTTTAACCCAATAAGGAATTAGAATTTGAAATGGACTCCCTCTAGCGGTGCAGGTTCCACTGTTGGCTTAAAAAGGTGGAATTGAATGAGTACTTGGGGAGAAAAAAAACTGCAGGAGACATGAGAGAAGGATGAACGGGAAACGTTTTGGAGAGCTATGGCCTAATTGGGCTGAATAGCCTTCCTCTGTGAGATGCTGTTTTCCATCTTGTGCCAAAGGTCATTTAATTTGGAGGGCTATGATGTTAGCGTTTGGATCATAGCATTGTTACCGCACACAATGAAGTGATTTGAAACATTGAATCTGTGCTGCCATGAGGGGAACAGTATGTAGATCTTGGCTTTCCATTTGTCTGGGGATGCTACATGGCTGGAAGTAGGGAGGAAGGACATTATTACTCTGCTATCTTAAACATGATATTTATACTGAGAGGTGGAGTAGACTGAACAGAGAGAGGATCTTCCCAATGAAATATCCAAAATGCTGCATGTTTGTGCACCTTTAGGTTTGAAAGACCCTGAGAACTTCCCACCGCCAGTACCTCCCTAGTTATGTGATTCAGAAATGTTCAAAGACTCAGAACACTGCTTCAGGGTTGATGTATTTTTAGCTTTCAAAGGAACAATTAATTTTTCATTTCAAATATTCTATACTTCCATGGCTCTGGACTCCAGAGTCACAGACAGTATCAATAAGGAAGGCTTTTGAAAAATCTGTTTAAAGATCGACTCATGAATTCCACTGTGCAGTTCAACATTTTTATATGCTTCACAACAGAACTTTATCAGACCCTAGTTGCCAAATATGATCAGTTACATTGTTCAAGCATGGCATATCTCTGCGACCCAGTACCGTCACAAGGACAACGGGCCTTTATCATATGGCCAAGTTAAGATTACATTTTTAGCAACGTTGGACTTAAATCATACAAAGTGGCAGCAGAAATGTGGCGTGTCTTGTGCACTCTCACAGCGCAACTACTATTCATACACTCTTGTACTTAAGTATGATGGTGCCCATGCATAGTATGATTTTTACTGAACTGTATGCAAATAAAATAATTTCTCTGTCCCTTGGTATATGTGACAATAAAGAACTATTCAACCATTGAACCAGTGGCATAGCACTTTGTACTATGCCTTAGATGCAGCTGGACATATGCCATGTCTTCATTCAGAGTATTACATATGATTGAAGTCACTTGTATGATTTTCTAACCAGATGTATATCACTGATGAATGGCATGGGTTTCCATCGCATAATTAAATCTTAATGGAACAGTCAAGGCTTTCTTCTATGTTAGTTAAAGAAGGTCATGGAGCTTCAGGGTATGTTTCTAATTTTCCCAAATATTCTGATAGATTTCTCTCTCATACTCCCATTGCAACGACTCAACTTTTTTTCCCCCAACGTCCATTCAGATTCATTGCAGACCACCATATCCACCCCCAGGATCATCTCCTCTGGCCACCAATCTTCTCTCTTATTCCCTATTCTCCTCCACAATATCCTTCTCCTCAGCCCTCTTCCAATTTCCTTTCTGCTCCCCAATCGTCTCTCCCCACTCTTCTTCCCCACAAAGCTCTTTATCTTCACTGACTATTCCACTCTTCAATTCCCATTCTACACAATTACATCTGAGATTTTCTTCACCACTCTCTGCAGGTTCAGGTAGCCACAAGCAGAGCAGCTGCCATGCCACATCGAGATGCAACCTGTCTGAATACTTTCTAGAGTTGCATCTGCAGCAGTTTGAGAAAATTCTCATGGACATGTCAAATCTTCTCAGAAGCTTAAGAAAGTAAATGCCCCAATGTTTTCTTGAAGAAAGCATTAAGATGCCTTCTTAATCACCGCATAAGTGGGAAGGGACCAGGTTAGGTTCCTGGTGATATGGACGCCCTGAAGCTCTTGACCACCTCCACAGCAACTTTCTGTTGATCTCCCCTCTGCTACAATGGGAGATTGTGGAGGAATGTAGTGCAAGCATTTCTGGCCCGAGTACAAACCTGGCATTTTCTGATTCTAACGCATACAAATTCCATGGACTTTATACATGGGTTGAAATTGGCTCATCAACACTTTCTGAAGAATCTCCAAGCCATAATTTAATAAATATTTGCAGCACATTAAGGAGTGTTCACTGCTCTTATTGAGATGTAATCAATTTATTTGTCTCATCAAATAGATGTACTTAGGGTGATGGTGTATCATGTAAATATCGAACTAAATACACTTTGTAAGGCATGTCTGATATTTCTTTCTATGCTGTTCAATAGAAATTGTGTGCATAATGGATAACTATAGCCATCCAAGCCAATTTAAACTATAATCTAAAATTATAATTACCATTTACGTGTTTCCACTGATTCCAATAACATCTTTGTTGATATAAATGGAGTGGCATTCTTCCAATTAGTATTCATATTATTGTCTGTTATGCTCACTCTAGTAAAACCGAAACGGTGTTGGAGTCTGCTTGGAATCATTCGAAAGAGAGATTTTCCTATTAAATGTCATGATGGTATTTCGAAATATCTTTGTTTTTCACTGTGGTGAGCTTACAGTCCTCAAGCAATCACATTCCTGAACCTGTGTTGTTTTTCTCTAATTATCTTGCTGATTGAATAATAACTATTTTAATGCACTGTTTGCTGACCTAACCTCACACAAGCATCGTTTGTGCTTGGAGGATCTTGCCATGAGCTTTCTTCCTCAGTAAACCAATGTCAACATCACAAAGACACAATAGCAGAACAGGGAATACACACAGTACTTTTTGTAATTTGGCAGTAAAAGCTGGTGCTGTACTTACTGTAATGTTAAGCACATACATATGTGTTAAGCATATACAAAGACCCTGAAGAAGGGTCTCGATCTGAAACGTCACCTATTCCTATTCTCCAGAGATGGTGTCTGTCCCGCTGAGTTACTCCAGCTTTTTGTGTCTATCTTCAGACTGTGGAAACCAGAAACAAGAAACTGCATGTTGCATTACGAAAAAATACATAAAGTGCTGCAGTAACTCAAATTGCTGGAGAACATGGATAGGCGACGTTTCAGGTCGGGTCCTTTCTTCAGACCATGTCCAGATGGTCATGATGAAGCCGTACCCCTTACAAACTGAAGAATGGGCCTGAGCCGAAACTATTGAGTCGTCCTTGATTATACGAGTAGCCTTGCCATGGCAGAGTGGTGTTGATGGAATTAATGGAAGGGAAGGTGGTTTGTGTGGACATGTAGCCCAGTCCATCAGGCAAACCAACCTTTCTTCTATTGACTCCATTTACACTACACACTGCCACAGCAAGGTCACCACCATATTCAATGACAAATCTCATTCCCTCTTCTCCCCTCTCCCATCAGGCAAGAGGTACAGAAGTTTGAAAACACACAACTCCAGATTCAGGGACAGTTTCATCCCACTGGTCAGACAACTGAACTATCCTATCACTAACTAGAGAGTAGTCCTGTCCTACCATCTACATCATAGGAGACCTTTCCACTATCTTTAATTGGGCTTTCCAGGACTTTATCTTGCACTAAATGTTATTCCCTTTATCCTGTATCTACACTGTGGACGGCATCATTGTAATCATGTATAGTCTTTTTCCGCTGACTGGATAGCACGCAACAAAAAAGCTTTTCACTGTATCTCTGTACATGTGACAATAATAAACTAAACTAAACTAAACATCACTTATTCATGTTCTCCGGAGATGCTGCCTGACTCACTGAGTTCCTCCAGCATTTTGTGTCTATCCCTTAAGAACTTTGATGGCCAGTTTATTTCACTTAATATCTTCTCGTAATGAGGTGGTTGTGGTACAAACCCTTTGGTGTAAATCTCATTCCTACTGGCAGATGGAAATTTTAGAAAGCTGCTTACTGCATATGCTCAAGCAATTATTCCAAAGGCATAAATTATTCTTTAATTTTGTGCTTTCTTAGTTGTTGTGCAAGTTCCAACACAATGACGCATAATAGTCCTCCATTGTCAAAATGTCGACATATGGAAGAACTGAATCCATGTTAATCAATGGTTCAGTTCAAACAACAGTATTGAGGTGGTAGTCAAAAGAAGGGGGGCAATGGATCAGCGTTCTCGTCGCGCCCCCCGTCAGTACCCAGGCTCGCCTGGGGAAGCCAATGATCCTCCCAGCAGACTAAATTCTACAAGACGACGCCTGAGAGCCAAGTCAAAGAATCCTAGTCATTATCCCAACGCCGAAAGCAGCAACAACGACCAGCCTCAAGAGCACCTAGCAGTTGGACCTGCTCTCCGAATACTACAACTGAATGTTGAAGGCCTCTCTGCAGCCAAGCGACGCCTCATCGAAGTCCTCGCCCACCAACACTCCATTGACGTCATCTGTCTCCAAGAGACTCACGTTGGGCACAGAGGAAGCGGGCCGTTACACCATCAATGGCTTTGATCTTCTTTGCTATTCAGGACTGGACATGGCCCCTGCTTGGCCAGCCTTCACAAATGGGGCAGCAGCCCAACCCCACGGTGTGCTTGTGGAGAGCAGCAAACAATGCAACACATCATTGAAGCATGCCCTCAACAAAGACTCAAAGGAGGACTTGTCACCCTTCATACAGCAGATCAAGAGGCAACTGCTTGGCTAAAGGACTTTGCATTCGCTAAATAAATAGTCAAAAGAAGGGTCTAATCCCAAAACGTCACATATTCATGTTCTCCAGGGATGCTGCCTGACCTGTTGAGTTACTCCAGGATTTTGTGCCTTTCCATGAAGTAGTAATCGGTGGTGCTGGAGACACTTATTTCTCCTGTGCCCATTGTAGTGCGTGCACTGGTGAGTGTACAGAGGAATTTGCTCGGGCAATGCCAGAAATTCAGAAAGGACATCCTTGTGATTGAGGAAGGACATCCTTGTGATTGAGGCAGTGCAGCGTAGGTTCACGAGATTGATCCCTGGGATGGCAGGACTGTCATATGAGGAAAGATTGAAAAGACTAGGCTTGTATTCACTGAAGTTTAGAAGGATGAGGGGGAATCTTATAGAAACATATAAAATTATAAAAGGACTGGACAAGTTAGATGCAGGAAACATGTTCCCAATGTTGGGCTAGTCCAGAACCAGGGCCCACAGTCTTAGAATAAAGGGGAGGTCATTTGAGACTGAGGTGAGAAAAAACTTTTTCACCCAGAGAGTTGTGAATTTATGGAATTCCCTGCCACAGAGGGCAGTGGAGGCCAAGTCACTGGATGGATATAAGAGAGAGTTAGATAGAGCTCTAGGGGCTAGCGGAGTCAAGCGATATGGGGAGAAGGCAGGCACGGGTTATTGATAGGGGATGATCAGCCATGATCACAATGAATGGCGGTGCTGGCTCAAAGGGCCGAATGGCCTCCTCCTGCACCTATTTTCTATGTTTCTATGTTTCTAATGACTCACTGTGGTGGATGTTAATATGTGTTTATTGTTGTTTTTTATTGTATTGTATTGTATGTATGACTGCTTCAATTTCATTCAGACTTCGGTCTGAATGACAATAAAGGCTATCTAATCTAATCTAATCTAATCTAATCTATCTAATCTATGTAATGTTAGCTGGTATGAAGCATAAGTGGGCATTGGTTTCTTGGAAACAGGGGTGATGTAGTTGAGATGTATGGAATTATGATGTACCCTAAGCCTAGATAGAGAGAATAGGAAAGGTTTTGATAGAAGGATATGCGTCAAATGCCAGAAAATTACACCAACTTTGATGGGCATATTTATTCATATGAACATGTTAGGCCAAAGGGCCTGATTCCATGATGTATGACGTTTCTATATTCCGGTTGCAGAGAAGTCAGTAACTGGAGGACATAGGTTTACGGCAAATAGTGGAGAGATTGATGGGAGATGGGATCTGTAACTATGCCTGAGAGGGTGGCTGAGGCAGGAACATTTAATAGAAATAAAAATATGCTTCCAGATGCACTTGAGCCAATAATTTACAAAGAACTGGAAAATGAGTTTGAAAAAGCTGTTTCATCTGGCAGGGAACATAAAGGTTCAAGTAGTTCTATGGGACAATCAATCTCTTTTGACCAGGTCAACAACATACAATGTGCGATTGTTTTCTACCAGTAATGGCTGTCCATTTGAGAATGCTAGAAATTCTTCACACCTGTGCATTCCAGACATATTCCAAGATTGACGACATTACTGTTGGTATTGTTGAGTTACCGATGAAATTTGGCTGCATGGCAGGCCTACATTCTTGTCCTATACAGAATTTGATGAGAAAATGATCCTCCAATGATGACTACATGAAGTGAAGTTTCAACAAATGTCAACATGCGGAGTGGTGGATAATGGAGCCAGATTACCTCAGAACGACTCCTTTGTTGCACTAAACAACCGTAATTTGAGGATTAGAAAGCGCAATTTCAAAAAACATTGGAATGTTGTGAAGGGAAAGCCAGAAAAGTACAGTTAGAAGTCACAATTGTTCCTGCTTCGGTTTTGCTCTGGTCATAGATTTGGCTGCTGACAGTTATGCTTGTGACAAGCTGCCAGTCTTTACCTTCTGTTTACTATGTATAAAAATGAGTACTCCTTTGATACTCCTACCAAATCTAAATTCCTGCCCCATAGCCCCATAGTGATAATGGACTGAATTATATTTGAAAATTTAGCCTATTAACCTCATTCCATTGTCTCTATACCTTTCAGCATCTTTTCTTTTCCTTCCTTTCTTTCTTCCCTTTTATCATCAAATATGTGCTTGAAATTTTTTTTCATCAAATTAAAACGACAAGCAGCTGTTAAAAAAATATTACCACATTTAAACTAGACTCAAACCTAACTAAGAATGTGTAGTACAATACAATGTGCTGGTGGCTCAGTCAGCACTGAGGTAAGGATAGGTAGAGGGAATGGATAGGTAACGTTTTGAGCCTGGACTCTTCCTCAGACTCATGTAGTTGGAATGTAGTAACTTTGGTAAGAATAGCAGTTCCAGTACTGTCTGCATAAACTAAATACAACAACGGACATTCTGAATGGTTTAAATTCCCCCTGGGCGTGATACTTTGACCCTGCTTTTCTGATTGTAGAACAAATTGCAAAATAAGCAAAATTGCAAAATTGCTAAAGAGTAAAAAATAACCAGAATTCATTATTTGCGTTGGAAATAACTGAGATCAACAATTATCTTTGCAGTTTCCCTTTTAGAACATCTCATTGACCCCATGAACATTGACACCAGCGTGCTAACAGTCAACAATGAGTCAGCATTGATGCAACCTATTGCATACATTAAATATTACGTATTTGCCGTGGGTCAGGATTTGTAATGATGTGATTTGGCATGGATGTTTGTTGTTGCTCTCATGTTCTACACTTGTCCTTGAATACTGAAAGCATCAGCAGTGTAATATGTGCCCTTTATGTTAGTTTAAATGTCAACAATTTACTTAATGCAAGGAGTGGTATCGGCAGTGCATAACATTTTAATTCCATTAGAAGAAACCAAAGTGCTGGAGTAACTCAACGGATGAGGCAGCATCTCAAGGGGACATGGATAGGTGATGTTTCTGTTCTAGACACATCTTAGGTCTGAAGAAGGGTCCCAACCCAGAAAGTCGTCTATCCATGCCCTCCCACTTTGACACTTTGGCACTTTGCATTTTGTTTTGTTTTCCGATTTCTTCCTTACCTCTGAGTGGAAGAAATAATTTCTGAGGCAATTAATCTTGGAAATGGTGGAATGGTTATTATGGAAGATTGAATCGTAAATTAAAATTTGTGAGGATTTTACAGAGAATTGCCCCCACCCCAAAATATGTAAAATCGAGATTTAAAAAAATAAATTATTACTTAGAATTCAATTAAAAAATCGAATGATGAGTTTGTAATAACTGGAAGGCAACTGCACTAGTTTAAATATTATGTATTTCGTATTATTATCTTGGAGACCCCTTGAGTATATTTGAATCCTTGATGTAAATTGAACTTCAGTCATAATTACTTTTTCCATTATTATCTTTACTTTCCTCTAATTGAAATCTTAGTTGTTAGCCTGGGCAGTAAATTCTGTGCTCGATCACTTACAGAATTCGAATTGGTCTTTTACTTTCTCCTCCTGAAAGATTGCAATAATAAGTGATCATACCAAGAAGAATTGGAAATAGCCAATGATTTCTCTGGTACAAAAAAGTGCTGGAGAAACTCAGCGGGTGCGGCAGCATCTATGGAGCGAAGGAAATAGGTAACGTTTCGGGCCGAAACCCTTGATTTCTCTGGCTGTTTTGTTCATAATCTTGATACAGAAAATATCAAGTGATTGTGATTGTGTTCCCAGTCCTGGAGGTACGGAGGAGAGGTATGCTGGTTGGTGGGCCGATCCGGTTAAAGGTGATGGAGGAGTCCCTTCAGGAACCTGGGACTTATCGGGATCAGGAACTGCTCCAGTAGACCGAGCTTGCAGGCAGACTGGACTTTGGAAATGGTGGCATAACATGGCGGCACCAGCATGTGTAAATATGCAAAAAGAATTTAACTGCGCAGTTGTACAACTGACAAATAAAGCACCATTGAACCATTCATTGTGTGACTCTGTTCCCTGTCCCGCAGTCCCAGAGTGAGAGACTTTGCTCCCAGTCCCAGACTGAGTGAGTCCATTCCCAATCCTGGAGCAAGTGAGTCTGTTCTACCCAATATACAGACTATCAGTACTGGACTTCGATGTTTCTATATAATTTTCCCAGCGCAAAATGCAACCCACAAGGATGAGGAGTAGACACGAGGAAGTACAGATGCCGGTTTACAGAAAAAGACACAAAATGTGAGAGTAACTCAGCGGGTCAGGCAATATCCAAGAAAGGGTGGCATGGTGGAACAAAAGGCAGCATGGTGGCACAAAGGGTGGCATGGTGGCACAGCAGTAGAGTTGCTGCCTTACAGCTCCAGAGACCCAGGTTCGATCCTGACCACGACTGCTGTCTGTACAGCGTTTATACGTTCTGCCCGTGACCGTGTGGGTTTTACCCGGGTGCTCTGGTTTTTTCCAAGATTGTAAATTATCCCTAGTGTGTAGGATAGTGCTAGTGTTTGGGGATTGCTGGTCAGCGTGTACTCGGTGGGGGAGGGCTTGTTTCCACACTATATCTCTAAACTAAATCTAAAAAAACATATAATAGGGGACATTTAAGATCGGGGCCCTCCTTTCACATTTTGTATCAAGCTGGAACTCTTCTTCAGACTGAAGGTCCATATCTGAAAAATCACCTATCCATGTTCACCATTCTACAAGATTCAAGACTTGGACATTCTAAGATGAATGGTTCTTTGCCTGGTTAGATGCATAAACCTGAGATTTTTCAGTCAGAAGCATGAACTGCTAGCTTGTTGTTGATTCCAGCTTGATTGAAAATTATTTGGAATGCATGTCTACTGGAATTTTTGGAATCCTTCCTGGTGAGAAAGAACAACCCTCACCCAGAACCATAAGCCCTGACCACGATTCATCACCTATAAGTGAAGTACAACATAGGCAATCAAAAATGTACTGACATTGAAGGGAAAATTTAACAGGAAAGTGTGGCGTGAAATATTTTGCAAGGGAAGATACTGAGGATAGCCAAATAGTACAAGTTTAATAGAAAGATCTGAGGCTGATAAAAGTAAGTAAAAACCTATGAAGGTGAAACAAAAAGATTATTTTTTAAAATTGGGATTGTTGGCTTGTTATGAAAACCAGTGCAAATGCAGGAAAGGTTTGCAATTCACTGTGGATGGTTTGATTGGCATCATGTATTGTCTTTCCACTGACGGGTTAGCACACAACAAATGTTTTTCACTGGTACACGTGACAATAAACTAAACTCAAATTAAAACTGTAAAATATACGTTGGGTCTCAGTTGGAGTATTGTACTCAGCTCGAAACAAAATATTTTGGGATAGAAAGGGCGGAGAAGAGATTTCCTAGATAGTCCTTCAGAATGAGAGACTTTAATTCTAAGGAGTGATTGGGAATGACAGGGCCATTCTCCTTAGAATGGAATATGTTATTAGATGACTTTGACAAAAATGTTAACATCATGAATGGTTTTAACAGAGTAAAGGAAGAGGAAGTGGTTTTACCAACAGAAAGGAGGGTAAACAAAGAGTGTAGATTGAAATCAACTAGCAAAAGAGCCAAAGATGAGACCAGGGATTATTGTTACTTTGAACTGGAAAGCTTAGCTTGAAAGTTGTTTGATACAGATTCAAGATAACTTACAATTGCTAAAGAAAATTGCATGAAATCCTCAAGTGTAAAACCGGTATAGGTATGGGGTAAGAAAAGGGGAGTTGATCACCATCAAAACTGCCAGAAGCATTGTGGGCCAAATGGCCTCCTGTAACATTTCATGCACGTGTGATTCAATGACAATGATTACAGTCAGAGAAACATGAAGTAGTCAGAAAAGGATCACAGCTGTTAGAAATTGTAAACTTGAAATGCGTTCAGAGAATTACAAATAAAATGTGGTTGTTTAGAATCAGATTAGCTCAGTGTTAAGGGATTTTCCTTATTTTTCTTGGTGTCCTAGTGCATGTAGCAAATGTTTTATCTTTCAGTGTTTTATTTTGTTCTTTAACATTTATTTTGTTCTTTAGCACCCTGCGACATGTCGCCTTTAGCATCGTGAGTAGTCGCCAAAAGAGTCGTACCTTTTTCTGGTCGCCGCTGAATTTTCAACATGTTGAACATTTTCGGCAACCTGCTGCGACTATGACAGGTACCGGCAGTCGCCGAAAAACAGGCCCTTTTGAAACACCTCTGGCAACCTCCCACCACTCCTACAGGACACATCATTAAAGGACCAATTCAGTTGGTAGCAATACTACCCTGTGGCTGGAAGAGTGTTATAGAGTCATCAAGTCACAGAGTCATACATTGTCAACATGTCCCAGCTACACTAGTCCTATCTGCCTGCGTTTGGTCCGTATCCCTCCAAACTTGTCCTATCCATGTACCTGTCTAACTGTTCCTTAAACGTTGGGACAGTCCCAGCCTCAACTACCTCCACTGGCAGCTTGTTCCTTTCAACCACCACCCTTTGTGTGAAAAAGTTACCCCTCAGAATCCTTCACCATGAACCTATGTCCTCTGGTCCTCGATTCCCCCACTCTGGACAAGTGATTCCGATTTATTCCTCTCATGTGTTGTGTCATTGTGGTGGGTCCCTCTAAGAATTAGCTGTAAAGATTGCATCTGTTCAGCTATATGCTGATAACTGTGAGAATGTATAACACATCACTAGGGAACACCAGGCTAAAACTGACACTGTCAGTTTCAACGTGGGAAACTTTGACAACTCTGTTCTGTGAAGTTCCTGCTCTTTATAGGACTTTCACATCAAATATAAGCCACCGCATTGAGCAATTTCAAGTCCAGTGTGTCGAGAAATTCAACCTTGGATGGCAGCACCAAGTAATGGCAGCAACTTGTTCCACCTATGAAATTTGGTTCCTTAATTGTTGCTATTGTGATGTATGTTTGGCGCGGCTGACAGGAATGAATTCTGAGACAGCAGTCAGTGCATTTTTCACTTGGCAGTTCTTTTCTGTCGCCAAAGTTCTAACTGAAATGATTTCCGATGAGAAACCTCTTCACAGAACAGTCACGTCATCTGTCAGAACTAAAAATATATGCTTTTGATAAAAACGCACCAGTTTTGGAATGGAGGTTTAAGTAGATAACTTCCTCTGAAGTGTTTGATATTAACATTTATAAGAAAGTACTGCTGCCTGTGGCTTGTGTTGTTCCATAAAATTCTATTTCTATATCTCTGATGTTATGCATACTCAAGGCAGTCCCAGTTTAGTGCCACTAAATAAAACACCACTGGGATTTTAACCTGTCATATCTCATATGCATCAAGATACAATCTGATTCAACTAAATATCATTCTGCTTGGCTGAAACCACTGACACAGGGGATCAGGCAATAAACTTAGCTTTGCCCCTTCATGGTCTCGTACTTTTCAAGAGTTTTTTATTGTCATATATCTCAGATAGAACAATGAGCGTTAGATGGCACTGGGTCTGTTCTCGCCAGAGTTGAGGGCGAGGGGGGACATAGAAACATAGAAACATAGAAAATAGGTGCAGGAGGAGGCCATTCGGCCCTTCGAGCCAGCACCACCATTCATTGTGATCATGGCTGATCATCCCTATCAATAACCCGTGCCTGTCTTCTCCCCATATCCCTTGACTCCACTAGCCCCTGGAGCTCTATCTAACTCTTTCTTAAATCCATCCTGTGACTTGGCCTCCACTGCCCTCTGTGGCAGGGAATTCCATAAATTCACAACTCTCTGGGTGAAAAAGTTTTTTCTCACCTCAGTCTTAAATGACCTCCCCTTTATTCTAAGTCTGTGGCCCCTGGTTCTGGAACATTGGGCATGGACCTCATTGAAACATGCAGAACAGTGAAAGGCTTGGATAGAGAGTGGTTGTGGAGAGGATGTTTCAACGAGTGGGAAAGTCTAGGATTGGAGGTTGTAGTCTCAGAATTAAAGGATGTTCTTTTAGGAAGGAGATGAGGAGGAATTTCTTTAGTCAGAGGGTGGTGAATCCATGGAATTCTTTGCCACAGAAGGCTGTGCAGGCCAAGTCAGTCGATATTTTTAAGGCAGAGATAGATAGATTATTTATTAGTATGGGTGGAAGAGGTTATGGGGAGAAGGCAGGAGAATTGGGTAAGGTGGGAGAGATAAATCAGCCATGATTGAATGACGGAGTAGACTTGATGGGCCAAATGGTTTTATGATCTTACGAAATTCTTACTTGCAGCATCACAATAGAATATGTAAACATAGTACACTGTAAACAATATAATCAGGTCCTGTTAAATGTTTGTCAATACTAAAACTCACTGCATTTCCTCTAGTCCTGTATGAACAGTCTGCACAGTTTAAATTCCAAGTAGAGGGTAACTACATTCACATGTAGTGGCTGATTAGGAAAAGGGGAAATGCAACGAGACCTGGGTGTCATGGTACACCAGTCATTGAAAGTAGGCATGCAGGTGCAGCAGGCAGTGAAGAAAGCGAATGGTATGTTAGCATTCATAGCAAAAGGATTTGAGTATAGGAGCAGGGAGGTTCTACTGCAGATGTACAGGGACTTGGTGAGACCACACCTGGAGTATTGCGTACAGTTTTGGTCTCCTAATCTGAGGAAAGACATTCTTGCCATAGAGGGAGTACAGAGAAGGTTCACCAGACTGATTCCTGGGATGTCAGGTCTTTCATATGAAGAAAGACTGGATAGACTCGGGTTGTACTCGATAGAATTTAGAAGATTGAGGGGGGAATCTTTTAGAAATGTACAAAATTCTTAAGGGGTTGGACAGGCTAGATGCAGGAAGATTGTTCCCGATGTTGGGGAAGTCCAGAACAAGGGGTCACAGTTTAAGGATAAGGGGGAAATCATTTAGGACCGAGATGAGAAAAACATTTTTCACACAGAGAGTGGTGAATCTCTGGAATGCTCTGCCACAGAAGGTAGTTGAGGCCAGTTCATTGGCTATATTTAAGAGGGAGTTAGATGTGGCCCTTGTGGCTAAAGGGATCAGGGGGTATGGAGAGAAGGCAGGTACAGGATACTGAGTTGGATGATCAGCCATGATCATATTGAATGGTGGTGCAGGCTCAAAGGGCTGAATGGCCTACTCCTGCACCAATTTTTCTATGTTTCTATCCCCAATCCCAGTGGGATTCACTGACTTTTGCTTCCAAGCCACATTTAGACCTGGCTCTGCACAAACACAAAATTAAAATATTTGTATTAAGCTGACTGATTTGACAAATGAATTCATGCATTACAATCTTACTTACTGTACCTACTTACACCAATGCAGGAGCAAGATCACTTTGGATCCATGCCAGCTCCCAGCAGAATATTTCCTTTTGCAAATGTTTTCCTACTCCAGGGATAATTTATAGTCACAGATCGACCTTCCTGTACCTGGGAGGAAACCAAAGCAACCGACAAAAGGCAATGGGAAGAATATGCATACTCCACCCAGGCAGCACCAGAGGTCGGAATCTAATCCAGGTGCCCGGAGCTGTGTGGCAGCACATGGGAGGAATTGTTGTCCCACTCCAGCTGAAGACACAGAGTGCTGGAGTAGCTTAGTGGGTCAAGCAGCACCTCAGCATGACATGGCACAGATAGGCGATGTTTCAGGTCAGGACCCTTCTACAGTCACTCCAGCCATTAGTTTGAAATCAGTGTGAAGGAACTGCAGATGCTGGGTTACACTGACGCTAGAGTATGCTAGGAGTAATGCAGTAGGTCAGGCAGCATCTCTGAAGAAAAGGAATAGGTGACGTTACGGGCCAAGACCCTTCTTCAGACAGAGTCAGGGGAGAGGAAAACTAGTCTAAAATCGGTATTGTATTGCAATGTCATGAATGCAGTTATAGAGTCATAGAGTTACGTAGCGTGGAAACAGCACAGACCAACTTACTCTAACCAACCAACATGTCTCATCTATACCAGTCCACCTGCCTACATCTGGCCTATATTCCTCTAAACCTATCCTATCCATGTACCTGTCTAAATGTTTCTAAAATCTTGCAATAGTACCTGCCTCAACTATCTCCTCCGGCAGCTCGTTCCATACATCCACCAACCATTGTGTAAAAAAGTTACACCTCAGGTTCCTATTAAATCTTTCCCCCCTAACTTTAAATTTATGTCCTCTGGTTCTCGATTCCCCTACTCTGGCCAAGAGATTCTATGTGTTTACCCTACAGTGCCTTCCAGAGTTGCTGCCTTACAGCACCAGACACCTGACCATGAGTGCAGTCCATATGGAATTTGGTGACGACTGGAGAGACAGTGGACAGCTCGGAAAGACGGCAACCGGGGCGGGGCGGGTTGGCAGCCCAAACCGCATCCTCTGAGAGGAGGAGACCCAAATCACGCTACAGAAAAACACATGGAAAAATACCCCCAGAGGTGCCCGAGAGGGGGGGAGGATGAGCACCTCAATTGGACGGATCAAAGGTTAATGACTAATGGCAACGGACAACCGACTATGAGTATCAAATGCAGATGTGGTAAGGTTTGCAAGAACAGCCGAGGCCTGAAGATTCACCAGACCCGGATGAAGTGTTTGGAGGGACAGGGAGTGTCACAACGCACAAGTATTTTACCTGGTGAGACGCAGGAGGAGCCGGGCCCGGAATCACCCCATAGAGCCCGAAGCCTCCAAGTGGCGCAACTAGTCCCTCGGAACAGTTCTCCGGAGAAGGTTCGAGTCAGATGGCCTCAGGCCTGCAAGACGGCAGTCTGGCATCAGTTCGACGAGGACGTCGACAAGGTGCTAGTAGCAACTGCGAAGGGAGTCGTGGACCGAAGGTTGAGGACGATGACGACAATCATCATCAGCCTAGCTGTGGAAAGGTTTGGAGAAGTGGAGAAGAAGCCGGCCAGAACACCTTTCACCATGAACCAACGAGCAACGAAGATCCACAAGATCCGGCAGGAGCTGAAGTCCCTCAAGAAGCAGTATAAAGAGGCCAGGGAAGAGCAACGTCCCCCGTTGGCTGAGCTGCGAACCATCCTGAGGAAGAAGCTGATGACCCTCCGTAGAGCTGAGTGGCACCGAAGACGCCGGAAGGAAAGAGCCAGGAAGCGAGCATCCTTCATAGCCAACCCCTTCGGCTTCACCAAACAACTACTAGGGCAGAAGCACCGTGGGAGTTTGGCTTGCTCTAAGGAGGAGATCGACCGGCACATCCAGACGACCTACAGTGACCCCGTCAGGCAGCAGGAGCTGGGCCAGTGCAACATCCTGATAAAACCACCTCCACCCATCAAGGAGTTTGATAGTAGAGAGCCGCTCCTGAAAGAGGTCCAGGACGTTGTGAAGAGAGCAAGAGCTGGCTCAGCCCCTGGCCCGAGCGGAGTCCCCTACAGGGTCTACAAGAACTGCCCCTTGTTACTGAAACGGCTGTGGAAGATCCTGAAAGTCATCTGGAGGAGAGGGAAAGTGGCGCAGCAGTGGCGATTCGCTGAAGGAGTCTGGATCCCAAAGGAAGAAGATTCCAAGACGATCGATCAGTTCAGAATCATCTCTTTGCTAAGTGTTGAAGGCAAAATTTTCTTCAGCATAGTGGCGAGGCGGCTGGCCAACTTCCTCTCCAGCAATGGTTACATCGACAGCTCAGTGCAAAAGGGAGGCTTATCTGGGGTGTCTAGAACACGCGGGAGTGGTGACCCAGCTCATCAGAGAAGCCAGGGAGAACAAGGGTGACCTGACAGTGCTCTGGCTTGACCTGGCCAATGCCTACGGCTCCATCCCGCACAAGCTGATCCAGACAGTCGTGGCCAAGCATCATGTGCCGGGCCAAGTGGCAGATCTCATCCTGGACTAATACAACCAGTTCAGCATGAGAGTCTCATCAGGGTCAGTAACATCAGAGTAGCACAGACTGGAGGTTGGGATCATCACAGGCTGTACCATCTCTGTGATCCTTTTTGCCTTGGCGATGAACATGATCGTCAAGTCTACTGAGCCAGAGTGCCGGGGCCCTCGGACCAAGTCAGGAATACGCCAACCACCAATCACAGCCTTCATGGACGACCTGACTGTCACCACTGAGTCAGTGGCAGGAGGCAGGTGGATCCTGCAGGGGTTGGAGAAACTGATTGGATGGGCAAGGATGAGGTTTAAGCCAGGATAATCAAGGTCACTGGTGCTGAAGAAGGGCAAAGTCATGGACAGGTTCCGCTTCAGCATCGAAGGGTCACCAATCCCAACTGTCTCCGAAAAGCCAGTGAAGAGTCTTGGCAAGGTGTTTAACAGCAGCCTGAAGGATACAGCATCTGTCCAGGCAACCTGTCAGGAGCTGGAGCGCTGGTTGAGAGCAGTGGACCAGTCGGGGCTTCCCAGCAAGTTCAAGGCATGGATTTACCAGCATGGTATCCTGCCAAGGATACTTTGGCCACTGCTTGTCTACGAAGTCCCAATATCCATCGTAGAGAGATTGGAGAGGAAAGTCAGCAGCTTTCTCAGAAGGTGGCTGGGACTGCCCAGGAGCCTTAGCAGCATCGCCCATTACGGAAATAACACCAAGCTCCAGCTGCCCCTGAAGTCCCTGGAGGAGGAGTTCAAGGTGACTCGGGACAGAGAGGTGATGCTGTACAGGGACTCCAGCGACCCAAGGTGGCTCAAGCAGGGGTGGAGGTGAAAACTGGGAGGAAGTGGAGAGCCGGCGAAGCCGTGCTGCAAGCAGAGTCCCGGATACGCCACAGAGTCCTGGTGGGAGCAGTGACTCGGGGAAGAGCAGGCCTGGGAATCTTCCCATCTCCCCAGTTTGACAAGGCCAAGGGGAAGGAGAGGCGCAGGCTGGTCCAGGAGGAAGTGAGGGCAGTGGTGGAGGAGGAGAGGTGTACCAGAGCAGTTGGATTGAGGCAGCAGGGAGCCTGGACAAGGTGGGAGCAGGCCATGGACCGAAAAGTCACATGGACTGAGCTCTGGCAGGCTGAACCACAGCGCATCAAGTTCCTGGTCCAGGCAGTGTATGATGTCCTGCCCAGCCCATCGAACCTCTTCATCTGGGGCAAAGCGGAATCTCCAGATTGCCCGCAATGCTCAGGCAAGGGGACGTTGGAACATATCCTGAGCTGTTGCCCAAAGTCTCTTGGGCAGGGCCGGTACACATGGCGTCACGACCAGGTTCTCAAACCCATTGCAGAAGCCATCAGCATGGGAATCAGCAGCTGCAGACGAGAACGCCCCACCACCCAGATGATCACCTTCGTGAAGGCCGGAGTGCAGCTGCCAAGAACCACAGCAGCCAGGAATCAGTCGGGAATCCTGGCGACTGCGCAAGACTGGCAGCTTTCCGTAGACCTGGTGAAACAGCTGAAGTTTCCACAGCACATTGCCACGACCACCCTGAGGCCAGATATCCTCCTGGTCTCAGAGGCGACCAAAAACATCGTCTTGTTGGAACTGACAGTGCCGTGGGAGGACCGTCTGGAGGAGGCCCACGAGAGGAAGATGGCCAAGTATGAAGAGTTGGTCATAGACTGCCGTAAGCAGGGCTGGAAGGCAAGGTGTATGCCCATCGAGGTTGGCTGCAGAGGTTTTGCAGGGCAATTGCTCTACAAAGCCTTGAATGCACTGGGCATCAACGGAGTGGCAAGGAGAAGGGCCATCAAGAACACCACAGAGGCAGCGGAGAAGGCATCAAGATGGCTCTGGATCAGGAGAGGAGGTCCATGGGGAGGAGCGAATGCCACCTGAACACAAGTCGTGGTCTGATCAACCACGGCTGGGTCGCCTGGGTGAGGGTGTCTGATGTTGAAAGACCCGAAACACTCAATGACCCTAGGTTACATCACTGATGATGTGTTCAGGAGCATCTATCGATGTATTTGTATCAATCTCTGTGACCACGTGGGTTTTCTCTGGGGGCTCCGGTTTCCACCCACATTCCAAAGACGTATGTGTTTGTAGGCTAATTGGCTTCGGTAAAAACTATAAATTGTCCCTAGCGTGTAGTGTCCCTAGTGCTAGCTATATTTAAGAGGGAGTTAGATGTGGCCCTTGTGGTTAAAAGGATCAGGGGGTATGGAGAGAAGGCAGGTACGGGATACTGAGTTGGATGATCAGCCTTGATCATATTGAATGGCGGTGCCGGCTCGAAGGGCCGAATGGCCTACTCCTGCACCTATTTTCTATGTTTCTACGTTTCTATGTATGGGGATCGCTGGCCGGCACGGACTCGGTGGACCGATAGGCCTGTTCCTGCGCTGCATCTCTAAACTCAACTAAACGATTCCTCTCATGATTTTGTGCATACAATCAGAATAGGTTTTTAAATAAGGTGTTTACCGCCTTCCCACATTTCTTCTCAAGTGAGGGTGAAAGAGGGCCGAGCACTATCTTGAGTACCATAATTAAAGTAGGGCAGTAAGGACAGGGAACTAGAAGCCGGTGAGCTCGACATCAGTCGTGGAAATGTGTAGGAAGGAACTGCAGATGTTGGTTTAAAACGAAGATAGACACAAAAAGCTGGATTAACTTAGCAGTGGTGGGAACATTGTTTGTGGGGATTCAAAGTAACAGCATCTACACCAGCGTTAGGATAAGCACTGACTGATTAGGGAGTTGCAATAATTATTGGCATCATTTATATCTCATTGCTATTTTTGGGACTTAATTGTCTGCAAATTGGCTGCTGTGCTTCCCCTACAATACAACAGTGAAAATATTCTTTACACATTAAATCCTTGGCTGTAGAATTTTAGAATGCTGAATAGCATGACACACAGGATGTAAATGCTAATTCTTTCTCTTTTTGATCAATAATATTAAATAACAGTTTTTAATTTTCAACAGTATATGTTGGAAAGGGTACAGATAAGATGTACGAGGATGTTGCCAGGGCCACAGGGTCTGTGCTATAGGGAGAGGTTGAATAGGCTGGGACTCCTATTCCTTGGAGCGCAGGAGGATCAGGAGTGATCTTATTGATGTGTATAAAATCATGAGAGGAATAGATCGGGTAGATAGATGCACAGAGTCTCTTGTCCAGAGTAGGTGAATCGAGGACCAGAGGACATAGGCTTAAGGGAAAATATTTCATAGGAATCTGAGGGGTAGCTTTTTCACACAAAAGGTGGTGGATGTATGGAATAAGCTGCCAGAGGAGGTAGTTGAGGCACGGACTATCCCAACATTTAAGAAACAGTTAGATAGGTACATGGATAGCACAGGTTTGGAGGGATATGGACCAAACACAGACAAATGAGACTGGTGTAGCTGGGACATGTTGGCCAGTATGGGCAAGTTGGGCCGAAGGGCCTGTTTCCATGTTGTATCACACTATGACTCTATGTGCAATCTCCTTTTCTGAACAGCTGGCTTTAGATGGTCGAAGGTTCAGTCTTTCTGGGTGAGGTCAGCTTTGATGGGCTTTGAAGCTGTGCCAGTGATCTTTGCACCACTTGATTATCAAGCGGAAACACAGCAAAAGGAACTCTTAGCTTCATGATACCTGAAACGGACGAGGAACATCGGACATCTCAAACAAGCACTTGCCTGGTTGGTGATGAGAAGGGACGTCCCCATCATGCAGAAACTCAATCCCACACCTTGACCTTGTTGTAGTGCAGATGAGTCAATTGTTTGCCACCTCCGTGGCTGTCCGTTTGCTGAGACAATTTGGAAAGGTATACAATAATCTTTGCCCAGGTTAATCTCAAGCAGTAACGCAGTATTCTGTAATCTATGGGGTTTTCCCG
Source organism: Amblyraja radiata (assembly GCF_010909765.2). Lineage (NCBI taxonomy): Eukaryota > Metazoa > Chordata > Chondrichthyes > Rajiformes > Rajidae > Amblyraja > Amblyraja radiata. Next base: position 73,052,392 of record NC_045962.1, read on the forward strand.
GGGAATGCACACCGAGTCAAACATCAAACACAGCTGGATGATCATAAACCTGGTGGAAGATGCACTTTGGTCTGCCGGAAACTTATTGATCTGCAGCGAAAGGAGATATCCGCAGGTAAATGCTTACGAATGCACATTCTAATGTCCAGGATACTTGCTGAGATTCACACTGAAGCTCAATGCAGCCACTGCACAGGCTCTGGGGTAGCTGGAGATACTGAGAGGCTGAGCCCTAGGTAACAGTCTCTCAAATATTTGATTGATATAAACACAAAAAGCTGAAGTAACTCAGCAGGTCAGACAGCATCTCTGGAGGAAAGGAATAGATGGGGTTTCGGGTCGAGACCCTTCTTCAGGATATCGGGGCCTCAACCCGATACGTCACCTACAATATTCCTTTTCTCCAGAGATGCTGTCTGACCCACATAGTTACTCCAGCTTTGTGTGTCTATCTTCAGTTTAAACCAGCATCTGCAGTTCCTTCCTACACATTTGATTGATATATATTGTTTAATACAAATCATTAGTGGAATTGACACGTTGTAAAGGAATTGATGGGTACAGTGACGGAAGGGAAATGACATGTCGTGATTGTATTAAATGAATAAAGCATGTTTTTGGACAACTAAAAATAATTAGTTTACCGTCTTCCGCTCTGACTCACTGTTGGTCTGTAGATTAATGAACATCTGAGACAAAATTGTACTGGCCAGGATTGCCAACTTTAATGACAGCAAAAACAAAGTCATATTCTTTGTCAGCGGATCTGATCAATCCTTTGTTCCATTTACCTTCTGGAAAACAAGGGAAGCAAATGGTACTCAACTCGGCCCTCATCTTAATGGCAGGTTTTGTGTCTGTCCGCATCAAGCTATCTAGATCCCAGATTTCCCAAGGCTCAATGAGGAAGGTCACAAATTCCTTGCCACTGAAAACTACAAAGCTGTTGTATTTATCACTAATACAGTGATTGAGAATGAAAAATCGAAACCAAGTTGATATAATGTAAATAATGTAAGCAAATGTAAAATAGTTAAGGGTTAATCATAAGATGAGGATTTCCAGTCACACATAGGGCAGTCAGATAGAGACAAATAGTATCAAATTGCAGATCCTGGAAACATTTGGACAAAACCACCACTGGAACAAATGCATTAAATACCATAGCAATGAGTCATGAGGGCAAAGCCATCTGGCTGGTTGGTTGGGATTCAGCTATTTGAGCAAAGACAGAGGAATTTAATGGGTCAGGTAAAATCTGCGGAGTGAAATGGACAGATGAAATTCCAGGCCATGACGCCTCTTCAAGACGGGAGTAGAAACATAGAAACATAGAAAATAGGTGCAGGAGTAGGCCATTCGGCCCTTTGAGCCTGCACCGCCATTCAATATGATCATGGCTGATCATCGAACTCAGTATCCTGTACCTGCCTTCTCTCCATACCCCCTGATCCCTTTAGCCACAAGGGCCACATCTAACTCCCTCTTAAATATAGCCAATGAACTGGCCTCAACTACCTTCTGTGGCAGAGAATTCCAGAGATTCACCACTCTCTGTGTGAAGTAGAGAGGGAATGGTAGAAAGAGGTGAGGAGGAGAATGAGTGGGGTAAGGACTCAGAGGGGATAAGGTGGTTTAAGAGCGGAAAGAGGAGTGGAAAGGAACTGGAAGACAGGGACTGGAGACCAAGCATAAACTTGGTGACCACTTTGCCAAACACTTGCACTATCCGCAGGGGCTAGCTGGAGCTCCCTGTTATCAGCCACTTCAATTCCTCTTCCCATTCCCATATCAACCCCCTTCAACCTCCTCCATTGCCAAAGAGAGGCCACATGCAAAGTGGAAGAAAGGAATTCATATTCTGCTTGGGTTGCCAACAAACCAACGTCAGGAATATTTCATTCTTCATGTTCAGGTACCCCCCCCCCCCCCCCCCCCCCTCCCAGCACCCTCTTCTCAAGTGATCTACCCGGGTTCTCTTACTCACACCTTTCTTTCCATTCCCCCTAGCCCTGTACTCTAATTTTTGTTTCCTCCTCACTCACCTTTTCCTTTTTTCAATACCCATTACTAACCCTACCAGCTCCCCGTCCCCACCCCCTGGTTCCACATTTCACCTCGCCTTCCTTTCACGTCAGATTCCACTATATTTAGTCCATTTCTCCACTGATTGCCTCCAACATTTCTGACCATCTCCACCCTCATCTCACCAACCCAACCCAGCTGTCACTTAACCCCCGTTCCCACCTTACCTGGATCCACATATCACTTGCCAGCTCCTGCCCCACCCCTTCCACTAAATTATTTCTCCCAGCTACTTCTGCTCCAATCTTGAAGGAAGAAAGGTCCAGACTCAAAGGTCTCCTGTCTATTTCCCTCCACAGATGCTGCCTGACCCACTGCGTTCCTCCAGATAGTTTATTTTTGGCTCAAGATTCAAGCACCTGCAGTGTCTTGTGTCTCGCTTTAGCTATTTGAACTGCATTTAGGCACCAGTGTGTAAGTCCAGGATTTGCCTGGACTTGCTCTACAATTATAGCAAGACTTCTTCATTTTGAACTCCACCTCCTTTGCACAAAAGATCAACATTCCATCCGCCCTCCTAAATACTTGCCATACTTGAATGTTAACTTTCTGTGTTCCCTGTCCAAGGATAACTTTCCTTTTACACTGTAGCATTCTGTACACTGTCTCCAACCAAACAATATTTAGCTTTTCTCTTCGTCTCACTTCACGTGCAGAGACTTGCAGCAGTGGAGTGAGCGATACTCCAGGTATTACAAATTTCTGAGGGTGGCCTTTGACTTTCCATTCCTCTGCATAAGGAGAACAATAAAACTACCCAGAACTAAAAACAAAGAACTGCAGAAGGTACACAAAAATGCTGGAGAAACTCAGCGGGTGCAGCAGCATCTATGGAGCGAAGGAAATAGGCAACGTTTCGGGCCGAAACCCTTCTTCAGACTGATCTTCAGAACTGCAGATGCTGGTTTATACCAAAGCTAGACACAAAGTGTTGGAGTGACGCAACGGGTCAGGCAGCTTCTCTGAAGAAAAAAGGACACCTCTTCAACTACTGAGTTGAGTTTGAGTTTTGTTGATTTTGAGTTTAGTTCCAATAGAATAGAATAGAATTACCTTTATTGTCATTTCATTCAAATTTCATGCCTGCAGTCATACATACAATAATAAACAACAACAAACACAAATTAACATCCACCACAGTGAGTCCTCCAAACACCTCCTCACTGTGGTGGAGGCAAAAATCTTAGGGCTGCAGCCTCTTCCCTCCTCTTCTCCCTCTGCGCTGAGGCGATTCCCCACCGGGCGATGGTACAACCAGTCCCGCGGCTCACCGAACCCCGCCAACGGGCCGGCTCAAACACCGCGGCCCGGGGTGGTCGAAGCTGCCGCCCTCCAGTCCTGCGGACGCAGCTGCTGGCCCGCGGCTGAACCCCGGACTCAGGTCACCTCAATGTCACGTGTACCGAAGTAAAGTGACAAGCTTTTGTCGCATGCTAACCAGTCCGCAGAAAGACAATACATGATTGCAATTAGGCCATCCACAGTATACAGATAACAATCAAACTATCAACAGTGTACTGACAGCATCCACACTGTACATACATATAATTGCGCAAGTAACTTGGAAAAACTTTGCAAAGCTCAGATGACGTAAAATCTCTCAGGATCCTCTATTCTGTTGTAAACAAGAGTCAGCATGTTGTGAAATGTGTGAATATAAATATTGAAAAAAAATCTGACATTTGCAATGCACCTCCATTCAAGGCTTCCAAACCAGTTTAACATGGATAGGTTGAAACCCTTCTTAAGACTAATTGCAGTGGGGGGGGGGGGGGGGAGCAGGGGGTGGGGGGGGGGCAGAACAAAGCCAGGTAAGTGATAAGTGGTTACAGGTGAAGGGGAAAGGAGGGGGGGGTGGGGGGTTATGGTTATTGGCAGATAGTCGGGCAAAGAGCAGAAACAAAAAGGAAAAAAAGTGAGATAAGGAGATAAGAATAGAAGGAATATGAACTGGAAAGCCAGAAGAAGGAATATCCTCAGTCTGAAGAAGGGTTTCGGCCCGAAACGTCACCTATTTCTTTCGCTCCATAGATGCTGCTGCTCCCGCTGAGTTTCTCCAGCATTTTTGTGTACCTTAGAGGGTTGGATACATTGGTGACTAATTTTCTAGCTGAAGTCTGAAGAAGGGTCTCAATCTGAAACGTCACCCATTACTTCTATTCCAGAGATGCTGCCTGTCCCACAGAGATACTCCAGCATTTTTTGTCCTACTTCGGTGTAAAAAAAGCATCTGCAGTTCGTTCCTACACATTCCAGCTTTGCAAATATGGTCCCAGCCCTGAGAGACTGGGCAAACCGGTGTGGGTTTTTCATTTCCTGCACCTGGCTGCAGCAATTGCCTCATATTGGGCCAGGAGCCAAGGATGCTTTTTTAAAACAGGTTCATCTCCTCGGTTCACCTTCTTTTAATATGCAAATCTAGGAACTATTAAGATGTCAACTGCCAATTGAGTTTGGAAAGGATCAAAAGAATGATGTGTTGAGCAGTTCCAAGACCGATAGAACAAAAGAAGCACATGAAAGGTGTGTCTCGGATTACTTTTGTGGACTCCAGGCACACTACAGCCTCTGTGACTACAATTTCCTTCCTGGTAAATTTACTTCCCTAGCACATTCTTTATCCCTGCATAGAGAAGGAAGCATCAAGCTTCAGCTTGCCTGCCAGCTCCATTTGAGGTTAGACACAAGGAACTGCAGATGCTGGTTTACACAAAAAAAGTGCAAAGTGCTGGAGTAACTCAGCAGATCAAGCAGCATCTCTGGAGAACATGGATAGGTCAAAACCCCTCTTCAGACTAATTGTAGTAGGGGGGGGGGAGGGAAAGCAGGGAGAGAGATGGGGGCAGGACAAAGCCAGGTAAGTGATGAGTGGTTACAGGTGAAGGGGAAAGGAGGGGTGGGGGGTGGTTATTGGCAGATAGTCGGGCAAAGAGCAGAAACAAAAAGAAAAAAAGTGAGATAAGGAGATAAGGATAGAAGGAATATGAACTGGAAAGTCAGAAGAAGGAATATCCTTAGAAAGGGGGGTGGTGGGGCGAAGGTGGGGGGGTGGAGATGGGTGCACATGCTGGTGAGGCGCAGGACACTCTCATGTTGAGATATTGGATCTCCCAGTTGCTGACGATTTTAACTCTATTTTCCAGTCCCATTCAGACTTTTCATCCTGGGCCTCTCAATTGCCAGAGTGAAGCCACACACAAACTGGAGGATCAGAACCTCATCATCTGCTTGGGTAGCTTACGATCCAAAGGTACAAACAATGAATTCTCCAATGTTGGGTAATTAATCTACATATGCCCGCTCCCCCTCTTTTATCCCCCCTCATTTCACCAGGGACCACCTGGATGCACCCTCACTTCTTCCCTTCCTCCAATTTCCCTCCAACTATATTCCGTGCTCTGGCTTCACATCTCATGCCTCTTCAATCCTTATTTCCTTATTTCACACTTTTTGGCTTTTCATTTCCGGCCTTAGTCCAACCAAAAGAAAAAATCCTTCAGTTGTGACAAAATCCTTCAGTTGCCTGGCTTTGACCTGCCTCTATCTCTCTTACAGCTTCCTTCCCCCTTCTACAATCTGTCTGAATCCAAAGTATCGCGAACCCATGTTCTCCAGACATGTTGCCTAATCCAGCACTTTGTGTCCATTTGAGAGTACCGGATAAACAGTGACCAGCAATGATCTACCCAACTGGTCAATCATTCAAAAGTCGTATTAAACTAAGTGTACAAAAGATCAACACGTGGTCAAACACAAGCGAGTCCCGGCTTTTGAATATTCATAGTGAAACATCGAAAACCAGTGATGGCCACCATACCTTAATGCACCTTACTGTTTGAATCCACATAGTGCAGAGTGACACATCTTCTGCTCATTGAGCTTCACCAGTATTTACACCAGCTCTCAAACCAAGTTCTATCTAGTATGGAATTTGCAACCCCATTGATTGGTACAGAAGAAAAATGACATGATTTTATTCCAACTTATTCGCATTTTGAACAATGTTTTAATCACTTAAAATAATTTTTGCTGATTTTATTTTTCCTTTAAATGTTTTTCATTTCTTATGATTTTCAATTATATTTGGATGTCAGACGCATTCAGAGACATTTATAAGTCTGGGCAGATTTAACAGCCTGCATAGCAAGGGGCAGGGCTTTAATGGTTGTTAGAACTACCAGGGAGTTTCTGAGGGCACAGCCATTCCAGTTTGCTGATGAAAATCTGCCATCACTCAAGATCTTATTTCTGAACTCCAGAGAATTGTGAATCTGTGGAATTCTCTGCTACAGAAGGCAGTGAAGGCCAATTCACTGGATGTTTTCAAGAGAGATATAGCTCTTAAGGCTAATGGAGTCAAGGGATATGGGGAACGCAGGAAGCAGGAACGGGGTACTGATATTGGATGATCAGCCATGATCATAATGAATGGCGGTACTGGCTCGAAGGGCCAAATGCAGCTATTTTCTATGTTTCTATAAATTAGTCTGAAGAAGAGTCTCGACCCAAAATGTCACCCATTCCTTCTCTCCAGATGTGCTGCCTGTCCCGCTAAGTTACTCCAGCATTTTGTGTCTATCTTCAGTTTAAACCACCACTGCACTTCCTTCCGACACATCTTATTTCTTATCTCCAGGTTGCATTAGACTAGCATGTAGACCGTCTGAACTAGATTGGGTAAGTATGGGCATGGGTGTCCATGGGTAATGACTGCCTGCAAAATCTGGGCACTCAATTGCGATGTTTCTCCATGATGAAACTGGGCCTCTAATCATCTACAACTTGCCAAATATTTTTTCAAGTCTGTCATCCTACCGCCATAAATCGTAAGTCAATACTTAGTCAACGTGCCTTTTTTACAATTACTTCCCATTCTCAGGGAAATCTATTAAATCAAGGGTGAAAAGCTTGTCTTTGTAAATTAACTGATGCAGGTTTGATCACGCAGTGATAAGAGAAAGCAGAGTTTTCTATTCAGAATATTGGTGCTTTGAACGTAAAGCTTTTATAATCTGATTGAAATGACTTTGGTTATTTGCCCTATTATCTAGGACAAGGTTCAAATTTAACAGGTATTAATTACTTTTACAATTATTTCAAACATGTCTTGTTAATACACTGTGCATCTGATAGTATACGTAAGAATGAAAGGGAGGTAAACTGACATGATCAAAGATGCTGCATTATCCACACATTTGAAAGAAACATATGAATTATGACTGGATAGTTTATTGACCACACCTTCCATGTAAATAATCTGCCCTGCACATCTCTTTTAAATGTTGCCCCTCTCACATTAACGCAATGCCCGTAAATCAAGTGATTAATGGGTAAGGATGGGCATTTACTTTAACAGTACAGATATTAGAAATTATAAAGTATCAGAATATTGTGAATTTTACATTTTATTTATGAACAAATACTTGTGTATTTATTTGGTAGCATGTCTGATGGTGGTAGAACACTGGTGGTAAATGCAAAGCCTGGTGCATGCTTTAGACAAGGACTATTCATATGACGGCAAGCAGCACCATATCCATAGGTATGTAAAAGATAGAAATAGAATATATTTCAATGGTATGAATTGCCATTTAAAATAAAGGTGACTGATGACTGTGTAAGTCAGTGGTCATTTTGAAATATCAAAGGGAATTGAAGCCTTTGGTATGGTTTGGGTCCTGTTATTCGATGCAAATTTTCTGGATATCTTCACATGGCCTTTTCACCTGTGGACATTCTCATGGCCCCGAGGTCAATGTGGCCCACGGTTGTTTTCTTCTGTCTCGAGTTATTCTTGTGATCCAAAGGAAAGCTGGGCTTAGTCCAAGACTTATTGTGCTGGCATTGAATTACAGGCCAGCACAGGTTGGGGGAGTCGGGGTGGGGAGGGGGGAAGGTCACCTGATGCACAGAAGGTGAAATGGAGACCACCAAAGATACGTGTGACTTTTCCACGCCATGCTCTTTCACAGTCAGCACGGACTTCAGTAGTTGTGTACATCAGCACAACGCATCAGGAACGTTTGATGAACCTTCCAGATGGTACTGAGGTGACCTGTGAGATTCAGACGTGATGAAATGCATTCATCAAAGCAAATCTCTTTTCTCAAGCTGTATTGTTTTTACCACATCATTAACCTTGAAAGACCTGAGGGAGTTGCAAGCACTCCTACTTTTGCAGTGTCATGGTTATTTTATAAATGAGGCCGTTAAATTATTCGGATAGAAAATTATGTGTTATCCTCAGTCATTCATTTTACTCAGTACACTTACATTCAGCAGCTGTGTACTTATTTTTGGTGAACTGCGAGACAGTGTTGGTTGTTATCTTTAAACAGCTTCTGCCAAGCCAGCAATCCATATTCATTTGAAGGCCCACATCTATACTTTCTCTTTACTGATGCCAAGACATTTGCATTTCAAGCATTTCTGTGTTTTTTTTTCCTGAACATTTATTCTGCCGTGCTGAATTTTTTGCTATTCTGCTTTATTTGTTACTTTTTTTTCCCCATAACCATAACAAGATCCGAAAGTCACAGTTAGGAGTGTGAATGTTTGGTTTCCAGGCATGTCTGACTTCGTAACACAGTGGCCAGCCACTAACAATCCTTCAATGACTGCTATGCCATTTTACGAAAAACATTCGAACCATGTTGCTCACAAGCTGCCGGCTGATTAATAATTTAGTTTGCAAGCCTCTTTTTTCGCAGGGTTTAAAAAAAAACGTCACCCTTAAATATTTCTGCATATTTGCACAATGAGTTTCATAAACATGGTCAAACAGTGTTTACAGAATGTTTTTTTACTGAACTGGGAAACTGCGTTGAGCAAAAGGTTAAAAGGTTTTGCAAAGTCAGAATGGTGATTAAACCTTCCCGATCAGCTTAAATTCTTCATCGCTGATCAAGCAATTTGTGATCGTCTTCATGCCAGTTGTTCATTACTGTATTGTGTAATTCTATTTAATCATTTCCTAATTTACAATATGGTAGCAATGGAATATGTGCCCCACAGTCATTTATAATTATGAAAGGCGTTAATACGCCATTGATATTATCAACAAATAGTTTTGACAGCATTGTTCCCAACTGAATTTTGCCACTATTTGCAAATGATGATTTATGTTCCCTGCAGACTTTCTGACTGCTGATTATGGATGGAATAACATCGGTCAACTCCACTTGCCGTCATCAGATTTCAGGTTACACAAAAACGTTGCCTGTCAAGAGTGGTGTAGAAATTGATCTGTGCGGTAATTAGTTGGTGGGGTATTCAGTTGCCGCAGTCACCCGATAGTCCAGTAATTAACAGTGCGGTGATCTGTTGTTGAGCTAATCAGCTAGTTTGGTAATCAATTAGTGTGTTAATCAGTTGGTGCAGTGATCAAAGGGTACAGTGGTGGACCAGTACAGTAATTGGCTGTAGAAAGAAAGAACTGCAAATGCTGGTTAATACACAAAAGGACACAAAGCACTGGAGTAACTCAGCAGGTAGCATTTCTAGAGAATGTGGATAGGTGACATTTTGGGTCGGAAGAAGCATTTCAACCAGAAACATTCAGAAAGTATTTAGACCCCTTCACCTTTTCCACATTTTGTTACATTACAGCGTTATTCTAAAATGTATTAAATTATTTTTTTTTAATCATCATTCTACACACAATACCTCATAATATAAAAGCTAAAACAGGTGTCTAGAAATTTTTGCAAATTATAAAGAAATAACTGAAATATCATATTTACATAAGTATTCAGACCCTTTGCAATGACACTCAAAATTGAGCTTCAGTGCATCCTGTTTCCATTGATTATCCTTGAGATGTTTCTACAACTTGATTAGTCCACAAGTGGTAAATTAAATTGATTGTACATGATTTGGAAAGGCACACACCTGTCTATATAAGGTCCCGCAGTTGACAGTGCATGTCAGAGCAAAAACCAAGCCATGAAGACAAAGGAATTGTCCGTAGACCTCTGAGACAGGATTGTGCCGAGTCACAGATCTGGGGAAGGGTATAAAACAATTTCTACAGCATTTCAGGTCCCGAAGAGCACAGTGGGCTCCGTCATTCTTAAATGGAAGAATATTGAAACCACCATAGAGCTTCATAGAGCTGGCCGCCCAGCAAACTGAGAAATCGGGGGAGAAGGGCCATGCTCAGGGAAGTGACCAAGAACCCGATGGTCACTCTGATAGAGCTCCAGGGTTCCTCTGTGGAGATGGGAGAAACTTCCAGAAGGACAGCTATATCTGCAGCACTCCACCAAATAGGCCTTTATGGTAGAGTGGCCAGACGGAAGACAATCCGCAGTAAAAGGCACATGACCACCCGCTTGGAGTTTGCCAAAATGCACTTAAACAAGATTGAACTCTTTGGCCTGAATGCCAAGTGTCACGTCTGGAGGAAACTGGGCACCGCTCATCACCTGGTCAATACCATACCTACGGTGATGGCAGCATCATACTGTGGGGATGTTTTTCAGCAGCAGGAACTGGGAGATTAGTCAGGATCAAGGGAAAGATGAACGGAGCAAAGTACAGAGAGATCCTTGATGAAAACCTGCTCCAGAGTGTTCAGGACCTCAGACTGGGGTGGAGGTTCACCTTCCAATAGGACAACGGCCTTAAGCACACAGCCAAGACAACGCAGGAGTGGCTTTGTGACAAGTCTGTGAATGTCCTTGAGTGGCCCAGCCAGAGCCTGGGCTTGAACCCGATCGAATATTTGAAAATAGCTGTGCATCGACGCTCCCCATCCAACCTGACAGAGCTTGAGAGGATCTGCAGAGAAGAATGGGAGAAATTACCCAAATACAGGTGTACCAAGCTTGTAGCGTCATACCCAAGAAGACTTGAGGCTGTAATCGCTGCCAAAGGTGCCTCAACAGAGGTACACAAAAATGCTGGAGAAACTCAGCGGGTGCAGCAGCATCTATGGAGCGAAGGAAATAGGTGGCGTTTCGGGCTGAAACCCTTCTTCAGAGTACTGAGTGAAGGGTCTGAATACTTATGTAAATGTGATATTTCAGTTATTTATTTTTAATTACTTTGCAAAAATTTCTAAACATCTGTTTCACTTTTTTATTATGGGGTATTGTGTGTTGATTGATAATTTAAATGAATTTAATCCATTGGAGACCAAGGCTGTAACGTAGCAAAATATGGAAAAAAGTGAAGGCGTCTGAATACTTTCAGAATGCACTGTATCCATGTTTTCTGGAGATGCTACCTGAGTAACTACACTGAGTTACTGCAGCATTTTGTGTCTTTCCTTGGTAAATCAGTTCCTTTCTAATTTTATTTCAGTGTTAGACAAGGCAGAAAACATATAACAATGTGATTCTTCAACTATGGGAAAGATCATGGGAAGGGTCTCAACTCAAAACATCACCTATCCATGTTCTCCAGAGATATTTCCTGACCTGCTGAGATACTCCAGTCCTTTGTGTCCTCCAGTAATTGGTTGGTCTGGTTAGCAGTTGAAGCAGTATCAGTTGATGCAGAAATAATTTGGCAAGGCAACAAAGCAAAGTACTGGAGAAACTCAGTGGGTCAGATGGCATTTGTGGAAGCAAATGGACAACGACGTTTCGGGTTGGGACCCTTCTTCAGACTCATCAATCAGGCGGTGCAGTGTTCAACTGGTGCAGTATTTCACTGGTTCGGTAATGAGCTCATGAGATAGTTAATTGATGTGCTAATCGGTTAGCCCATTAATACATGAGGTAGAGCTCATTTACAGAACAGCTGGGAAACTTCAGCTTCTGTCATCTCTGGTCTAAGGCAAAGGTCACCCTAACTTCATTTATTGAGCTGCAATACACAATCACTTGCCTATGCACACATTCAAAGGCTGAGGTTCAGCTCATTGTCAACTCATTAGTCATTGTGTGAGATGGTGATCCTGCCACTTAATGTTCTTATAACAAAATCCTCAACCATGCCCCCCTTCGGTAAATCACAACATCTTAACAATTTAAAAAAAACAATTTCCATATTTTGTGGGCGCCTCTCATAAAATCTGGTCATTTGAGGTAAATGGCGTTTGAATAGCAAGATCTCAAACTTAATACAAAATTCATGGGCACCGTTCATCTCTGAGTTATAGAATACCCATTGCAGTCACATCAAACCCTCTGCAGATGTATCACAAACATTGCCTTAACAAGAGAAACAAATCAACATCAGTGTCTTCTCCTAGGCTACTGTCCCAGCATTGGTCCTAATTACACCCAGTCTATCGACTGTTGTCCCCATATCCACGATACCATATGATACAATACTTTATTTATGCAAGGTGGGAAATTGATCTGCAAACAGTCATAATACATAATACACAAAATTCATGAAAGATGAAATTAAAGTGACGAGTGGAATGGATTGGGGATGTGCAAAGATTGGGGAGGTGGGGGAGGGAGGGGGTTTAGGAGAGTCTGTTTACCCCACGACAAAAGGGGGAGAAGTTGTACAGTTTGATAGCCAAAGGGAAGAAGGATTATGTAACTAAAAAAGAAATGGGTTTGCTTAGAAACTGCTGGTAAAATATAGTTTGCCATTGGAAAATTAATAATTTTGCTCCCTTCTATACAGAATAGATTCCAACAACAATCTGTTTCAGGTACAAAATGGAAATTCCACTCATAGTTCAGTTGGAAGTGCAATCTGTTAACACTCTAGGCCCAAGAAGCAATCCTGGATACAAGCCATCAGGGTTGCAATATGATACCCAAAGTTGGAACATTGCACCAAATTCTGTAACCAAAAACACATTATGTTGATGATTAGATGTTTGATTGAGACACAAACCATATAAACACTATCGCTGGTGCTTCTAAATTATAACTTACAGAGACCTTCAAACAGTGGTAATTTGATAAATATGGGATTTGCGAACTGGATGTATCCTGAGAAAATCAATAGACGTTTACAGTTATAATATTTATTACATTTTAAATGTGTTGAGTGCAGTGCAAGGACAATAGGTCTTTTGAGATTAGGTTTTAGCAGCTCCTGGTTTTATTCAATTGCAATAAGAATTAAAAGAAGTCTGAAACTGTCTTAATCCATTTTCAGATTTAGTTTGCATTGCTCACCATGAGAAGATTGGAATCATTGAATTGAAAGAATACCATGAATGTTGTACTATTTGCATTGAGACTCTTTTACTGAATCCTAACCTTCAATGGTTCATATTCTAATGTTGCCCGATAAATTAATTTATCATTTGTAGACCATGAAGTTGGAGTATTATTGGCTGGAAATGAAAATATCCTAGTCAAATCATTTTAACAACTTAATGGAGGGACTAGACTATGTTCTTCATTCTGCACATATGTTTCTACTGTGCAAATTGGCAAAAATTGTACAGAGCATTCACTCAAATGCAGCTGATTTTGAACTTCATATCTCGATCGCAACTAAGAGTAGAGGTTGAAAAGACAAACAAAAAAAACCTACCCCTTTTCACCAGGAGTGGACAATGAGCAGATATCAGAGAAGAAAATAAAGTGCTGGAGTAATTCAGTCAGTCAGGCAGCATCTTTGGAGAACATGAATAGGTGATGTTTCGGGTCAAAATCCTTCTTCAGACCTCAGAGAAAGTGTGAAAAGATTGGTTGTAAAATGTATTTTGTATAACCGCTAAGAGCCCTATGGAAGATTTCTCAACATTTTGCTCCTTCAATTTTAAATTATGACCAGAATAACGACTAAAAGACTCACAAATAGAGTCTATTGTTAATTGTTAAATACTTCACCACTTAAACGGTGCTTAAATTTAGTTTCAAAATGGAAAGTTATACATCACTCTATCATAGAAACATAGAAACATAGAAAATAGGTTCAGGAGGAGGCCATTCGGCCCTTCGAGCCATTCATTGTGATCATGGCTGATCGGTACCTATCAATAACCCATGCCTGCCTTCTCCCCATATCCTTTGACTCCACTAGCTCCTAGAACTCTATCTAACTCTCTCTTAAATCCATCCAGTGATTTGGCCCCCACTGCCCTCTGTGGCAGGGAATTCCATAAATTCACAACTCTCTGGGTGAAAAAGTTTTTTCTCACCTCAGTCTTAAATTACCTCCCCTTTATTTTAAAACTGTGGCCCCTGGTTCTGGACTCGCCCAACATTGGGAACATTTTTCCTGCATCTAGCTTGTCCAGTCCTTTTATAATTTTATATGGTTCTATAAGATACCCCCTCATCCTTCTAAACTCCAGTGAATACAAGCCTAGTCTTTTCGATCTTTCCTCATATGACAGTCCCGCCATCCCAGAGATCAATCTTGTGAACCTACGCTGCACTGCCTCAATCACAAGGATGTCCTTCCTCAAATTAGGAAACTGTACACAATACTCCAGATGTGGTCTCACCAGAGCCCTATACAACTGCAGAAGAACCTCTTTACTCCTATACTGAAATCCTCTTGTTATGAAGGCCAACATTCCATTAGCTTTCTTCACTGCCTGCTGTACCTGCACGCCAACGTTCAGTGACCGGTGTACAAGGGAATCAAGGGAAATGTTCCAAACTTAATTTTCTCCTTACTTTGTATTGGGAGATGCTAAATCATGCCTCAGAATATGGTTCTCCTGCATTCATTTTATTATTCTATATGGCACTGGGATGAGCAAGGCTCCCTCAATGAGTTTCATTTATTTTATTTTCGAGATGAAATAATGCTGGGAATGCCATCATTTATTGCCCATCCCCAATTACTTTTGAGGAGCCGCCTTCTTAAACCGCTGACGCATGGCAATCCCACAATGTTATTGTGTAGGTAATTCCATGATTTAGGCCTTTGACAGTGAAAATCAAGTTGTTGCATTACTTGAGCAAAAGACAAATTGCTGGACGATCTTTTTGAATAAGGGTCTCAACACGAAACATCATCTGTTCAATTCCCTCCATAGCTGCTGTCTGATCCATTAATTTCCCCCAGCAGTTTCTTTTTTGTTCAGGATTGCAGCATGTCTTTCATGTCTCGTGGTATATGACTTAGAGGGGAACCCGGTGTCGCCAATTATCTGGAGTCTTGATGTTAGGAGTCCTGGATCTGGGACATGCTGTTGGAGTAGCTAAGGTGAATAATTACCATGCATCTTCTGGCGGCTACAGACCGCATGTTCAAAACACCATGAATGGAGGGAAATAACTCTAGTGCCAAAATGCTGGTATATTTGGAAATATTCTAGTGGGGAAAAAACACTCCCTAAAAAACAAAGTTTAACTTTAGAGCAAATTATATACCAGCATTCACAGCAAAGGGATTAAGCAATTAGGAAGTAACTATGTCTGGCATTTGTACTAATTAGCAACACATTCACAAGGAGCATTGGTTTAATGGTTGTTTTGTTTGGTTAACTCTTGAGGCTGTGCTTCATCCTCCACCCATCCCAAAATCCACTCCCTCTTACCTATTCTTCTTCAGCATTCATTATAACATAACTTCTAATTGTATGCTTGTGGAAGCACCTGCCAGACTTGTTTAACAAATCCACAAAACTGGATTATTTTATTCATCTCCCACAGTCCATGATAATATGACGTTTCTGTTCATCTAAATAATTTTTTCCAGTTGACACATTAACCATGCATCCTGAATATTATGGAAGCTGTAACTTGATTACAACTGAATTAAAGCCTCTGCTTCAGGGTAAAGTGCATAGCAACCACACCTTTACTGTGCAGAGCAATTTAAAAAGTCTGGGGCAAGTCTGTTCAAGTGATGTGTTGCATTTCAACAATGCAGGACAGTAGACTGGAATCTCAAAAGCCATACATCATACATAGGTTAAAATAACAAGGTGATACCTAACAATAACCCAGGAGAACAATTTGCCCAAAGCCTCTCGTTTCCAGGTTAAGGCAAAATGTTTTGATAACTGTTTTTGACATCAAAATGTCAATTACATTTTCATATGAGATAAAGTTAACCTGTTCACTGCCAAGTTTTTTTTCACACTTTTGACCGTGACCCGAGTCCACTTGGGGTTCGCACTGAACAGGTTAATCTTTTTGGGCTTTATTTGTTTCTCTTCAACCACGATGCAGGTTTACATATGCAGGTTAAGAGGTTACATTGCATGTTAAGAGGCGCTCCAAGGTGGGCAGTTTGAAAGGTGGAAACAAAGGCCACTTGTCCCTGGTAGTTCCTGCAGGAACATTCACAACATCCTTTGCAGGAATCAGCCCATTACTGATTTTCTGTGCTTGGACATTGCAAACCTCTAGGTCAGAAGCGCGCACATCTGACTCCTTACTCCACTGTTGGGAGTCAACACAACTTTGCGTGGTGCTGCACCAGCTTCCACTCAAAGTCAATAAACAAAGTTGCTGGACAGACACAAAAATGCTGGAGTAACTCAGCGGGGCAGGCAGCATCTCTGGAGAGAAGGAATGGGTGATGTTTCGGGCCGAGACCCTTCTTCAGACTGAATACGACCTAAAACGTCACCCATTCCTTCTCTCCAGAGATGCTGCCTGGCCCGCTGAGTTACTCCAGCATTTTGTGCCTATCTTCGATTTAAACCAGCATCTGCAGTTATTTCCTCCACAACGGTGCTGGACATCCATTTCAGGAAGAAGGATGAGTACCCACCTCATCTACATCAATGCTGAAGTGGTGATGGTTGAGAGCTTCCAATTCCAAGGCGTAAATATCACCAACAATTTGGCCTGGTCCAACCGCATTATGAAGAAGGGTTGCAATCCGAAATGCAACCTATCTATTTTCTCCAGAGAAGCTACCTATCCCTCTGAGTTACTCCAGCTTTTTGTGTCTATCTTTGGTATAAACCAGTATCTACAGTTCCTCTTTACTATGTTCATGCTATGGCCAAGAAAGCACATTAGAAGCTCTACTTTCTCAGAAGGCGAAGAAAATCCAGCATGTCTCCATTGTCCCTTATCCACTTCTCCTCATGCGCCTCATTCTCCTCATCCTATCAGCATGCATCACAACTTAGTTTAGCAAACATCCCTGCCCAAAACCACAAGAAATTGCAGAGAGTTACGGACGCAGCCCAATCAACCACATGAACCAGCGTTCCTCCAGCCCCCAAACCAACCTTCTTCCATTCCTGTTCCCTGCCCGTCGACCATATTCACTTAATGAAATTGGGAAAGTAGCCTCTGGCAAGTTGCCATCATAATCAAGGACCACTTACACCCTGACCATCTCTCCCTCCTGTCCTCCCATAAGCTAGGGTGTAGTCTTGATCTTCCAACCAACCACATTGTCGACCTTGTGCTTTTTCTCTGTAAATGTAATGCGATAATGCTGCAACTATATTTTCTGCACTCTGGTATTTTTATCTTTGCACTACCTGTTGCATTCTGTTGGCTAGAATGTACTCATGTACAGTATGATTTGAATGTATAGCACACCAAAAAATCTTTTGGCTGTATTTTGGTACACATGACAATAATAAGATAGTTTATAATGATCAGCAATAACCAGAACTGGATAATGTTTGACTTCGTTAAATCGTGTTTTTCTTTGTTTACCATCAAGTTGAAGCATGCAGAGTACATCCTCATCGTGCCTAAAAAAGGCAGCCAGCATCATCAGGGACCCACACCACCCTGGCCACACAATAATTTCACTCCTGCCTTCAGGATGAATAATATAGCCTGAAAACTGTAACGTCCAGGTTCAGGAACAGCTTCTTCCCTACAGACTTTAAACACTACAACACTAAGCTCTGAATTCCATAGACTTGGAGGCATTGGGTTTGTCTTTTTGCACTATTATTGTTTGTTTGTTTGTTTTTATGTGTATGTGTAATCGATTTAAACCAGCATCTGCCGTTCTTTCCTTATTCTGTTGTGCTGCTGAAAGTGAGAATTTCATTGTTCTGTCTGGGACACAGCGATAAAACACTCTTGATTCTTGACTCTACATCTGAGGAACAATACGTCTGTTAAACATTATCCATTGTTAAGATAAGAATGCTCTAAATTCATATCAGGTCAGGCAGTAGCTGCAAAGAGAAAGACTGAGTTGATATTTCATTCCGATAAAAGTTCATCAACCTGGAACGTTATCACCATCCAGCATTGGGATTTTAGTGCAGATTTCCAGCATCCGCAGTATTTTTGCTTCTGAACATATCCTCAGTGCTACATTTAATGTCAGTGTCTGCTCACATCTCTGAGTGATGCACAAAACTTAAACCACGCAAATTAGCAATGAATGTAAGGATCACCACAATAGACATTAACTTTCAGACGTGGAACTGAGCCTCTTCGATAAGGACTGCAAAACGATGTCATTTCTCCTATGATCAGAGAGGAGGAATCTTTATTTTTAGGGGACTAACAAGCTTGCTGGAGTCAAAACACAATACTCGGCTCTAGTGGTTTTAAATATGATGTCTATTTTTAGCTGTTTATTATTATATTCAGCAAGGACTTGGTACCTTGCCTTACTTGGAATGCCAGCTCTGAGCTTGTGAAGCAGGTAAAATATCCAAGACTGGTTTGGATATGTGTCTGCTCAAAATATTGTGATCTTCCCATGTTAGTTCACAACATATTTTGTCTCATCTGGCTGGGAGATAATAGCAACTGTCCTCCTGTTGGAAGCCATTGATGTTTACAGTACTTGCACATGAAGGAATTTATTTTTAAACTATCAGCCCAAACTGTAAGATTTCAAGTCAGCTATGTCACACCTCTGCTTTGAGAAATCGTATGACTGAATATTGTATTGAATGCATCCTACATGTTACGTTTATTGCAAAATTGTATCGAGCATAATTTGCTCTGACTTCTAATAGGTGTGAGATATATTGTTTGTGCTCACAATCACTACTCAGAGACTAAATCGTGGAAACAAGAAATGCTTTATTTGCGAGTCTGCAGAATCGGGTGCCTCTCCAAGTTGAGACACACCGAGCAAAGGAAAACCGTCTAGTTTTATACAATTCAGTATACAGTCCTTATTGATCGGACGCCTCCCCTTCTGACCCCTTCCAATCAGGGTACCGAGGTTCACAATCTTCCAACCCTCCCCTCCGTGCGTCATCAATCATTCCCTCTCCTCCCACATCATACATCGCATGTACATTTAAATTAGGTTCTTTGTCTTGAGGGGCGTATAGTTAATATCCATTTAACCTTTTAAGCATGCGCAGTATCTGTTGGCCTAACCTACTTAATTGCCTTTGACCTAAAGAATAGCTTCTGTGTTGTCAGCTACATTCCTTACCTCATCTTGTTATTCTACAATGTTATCAACAGCTCTGAAGGACCGTAACAGTTTGTTCGAATCACAAGGTTGGTGATTCCAGCTGCTCGGCCCATCACAAGGTCGGTGACTACAATTATTCGGCCCCTCACAATGGTGGTGGTTTAATCATCTTATCCCTCACAATCCTCCCTTTTTCTTTTGCTACGCATCCTGTATTAAACCCCATTCCTAGACTTCCTGCTGTTCCAAAGCTAATAACATTCTTCTTATCTCTCTTTCCTCTGGGTCCTCTCTCGGCCTCATTATCATTATCTTCTGGACGCCCCCTTTCTCCCCCATGGGGACTACAACTGCCTGCATTTGGCTTATACTTCTAGTTATAAGAATCCTGAGACATGGTATACAACAGGGGATAATGATCAATGCAGCTATTGCCCGTAAAATCACCAGTCCCACCGCTTTCCACCAGGCTCCTCCTAAGATGTAATCCCACCATCCTGCTCCCATGATTGTGTTCCATCTCTGTACCGGGACATGTGCTATTTTTCTGATTCCTTCTGATATATCCATTACTGCTTGCCCGTTGTCATCTATGTTTAGGCAGCAATTAGAGAGGTTGAATTTTCCGCATACTCCTCCCTCTTCGACTAGTAAGTAGTCTAAGGCCAAACGGTTTTGGTATATCGCTGTTCTCATCTGTGTCTGCTGCTTCGCCAACATCTCTAGTGCAGATGCAGTCTGGTTAGTAATTACTTCCAGCACTGCCTGTAGTCTTATGATCCGATTTAACATATACACTGGAGTCCGGTAGCCCCAGGATCCGTCCTGTGCCCAAGTGGCTGGTCCATAATATGAGATGATTCTTGCAGGTAGCCACTCATCATTTTCCCATTTTCCGATGTCCATTCCTCTCTTCGTTCGGTGTAGATCGTCAAAGATGGGTGTGCCTAGCGACCGCCCCTCCTCAGTGGTCAACAGAAAAAACCCTGGTTGTACCAGTCCAATTAAACAAGTCCCACTCCATTTTTCTGGCAATACCGAGTATGCCTTGTGTCCGCATATCCATAGCAGTCCTTCAGGGGCCGGTCTACTAGAGGTAACATTGTCCCATATGTCCTGCAACACTGGGATTCCCTGGTAAAGGTTGTTCCCGGTGCAATTCCATAATCCAGTCGATTCGCTTCCATCAGTCTTCATCCAGATAGTACAGTTTCCTTCATCCTTTACAGTGGGATACCATTGAGGTTCCTCTGGCCACCACACTCGGGATTGATTTAGCCACTGGGTGATGATGCGCTGGCAGGGGCTGCTGCCTAATAGGATGGCATCCTTTGCCCAGGGCCTGGCGATACATCTCAGTTCCAACCGGGGTGTGTGTCAGGACCCATTCCTGGGGACTTCGATCTCTTCCCACCGTCAAATTCCACTTTATCAGGTCCCATATCTCAATGATAGATCCTCTCCATGGCCAGCATGAGCTCATCAGCGGTCCTTCACAAACCCAACAGTTAGTCACATTCAGGGTTCTGGCTATCCGGAGGGCCAAGTCCACAAACAGGTTTCTCCCCACTTCGGGGATCTCAATCTGCTGCTTTATTTCATCATACATAGTCTGGTGCAGTTGAGGCTGGAAAGGTGGGGGAGGTTTGTTGATTACTGCTTCTGCTAACTTCCCTATCACTACCTCCTTAATTCTGTCTAATGTTTCCTCCCTGGCTCGGGAAGGGATGCCTAACTGTCCTCTCTTGGTCATGCAGACCCATTTCTCCCCTTTTGGGCAGGTAATGTGCCCAACACTTCCTACATGACCCTTATTTTCTACTACATAATACCCCCTCCCTCCAGTCCTGACAAACAGCTCTAGTCCTTAGGTCATAGCAATCATCACTTACATGGGAATGATAGGTAAATGCTCTGGTTGTTCGCCCTCCATATCTGATAGGATGGTAGCACTTATCACAGTTATTAACACTTCTTATAATGGTTACATACATAGTTAGTAATACTACAACTGCTCCTTTCATGCTGTTAGTTCATACTTATTTCTTACTGAAAGTTAATGCCAGGGGCTTATTTCCTGGTTTTACCGTCCACTGATCGTCTTTCTCAGGAACTGACGGCGGGTCAACGGGTCCTTTAACCCGGGTCGCATGTGTCCACCCTTTTTCTTTTGTTCGTACTGCTGTCTCCGTTGTCAGCAATGCCAGGTATGGGCCAGTCCACCGGGGCTGCAGTTTCTCCTCCTTCCAACTTTTAATCAGTATCCAATCACCGGCCTTTATAGCGTGTATTGGAAAGTCGAGTGGTGGACTTTGTGCCAACAGTCCTTTTATTTTTAATTCTGCAAGGGAACGAGACACTGCCAGTAAATAGTTCCTCAGGAACACATCGCTGCCTTCGAAGGTCGGCGTGCCCTCTACCTTTCCAAGATAGGGCAGCCCAAACAACATTTCGTAGGGAGACACCGCAATATCTTTACGGGGTGCCGTTCGTATTCTTAATAATGCAATTGGTAAACACTTAGTCCAGGGTAGTCTGGTTTCCTCCATTAACTTAGTTATCTGTGTTTTAAGGGTTGCATTCATCCTTTCCACTCGCCCAGAACTCTGGGGGTGCCAGGGTGTATGAAATTTCCAATTTATTCCCAAGGTACTGCAAACCAACAGGTGAACCTTAGAGGCAAAATGTGTTCCTCGGTCGGAATCTATGGATTCGATGAACCCGTATCGGGGAATGATTTGTTCTAATAATATCCGGGTTACTGCCTGAGCGGTGGCATTTATCGTGGGAAATGCTTCCACCCACCTGGTGAAATGGTCTACAACTACTAGGAGGTACTTCCACCTTTGTATTCTTGGAAGTTCTGTAAAATCTTGCTGTATTCTCTGGAAGGGTCTTATAGCCAATTGTTGTCCTCCACCAGGGACAGCTCTCATTACCTTCTTGTTAACCCTCTGACATAACACACAACCGGAGACTGTCTGCTTAGCCAAAGTATAGATACCTCGGCAAGCGTAGGTCCGTAGTAGTGTGCCACACAGGGCCTGCGCTCCCCAATGTGACTGGGAGTGCAGTTGTGTCATCAAATCCAGAGTTAATCCTTTGGTTAACATTTGTTTCCCATCCGGCGTCCACCACCTCCCGTCAGTGGAACGCCGAGCCCCTAACTCATTCATTTTATCCTCCTCCTCCTGTGAGAATACAGGTATCTTTCCTACTCCTTCCCTTAATGGTATTAAAGACAACATCCTCACTGTTCCTTCTGTCGCTGCCTTTTTGGCGGCTCCGTCTGCCGCTTCATTTCCCCTTGCTTCTAATGAGTTCCCCTTTTGGTGTCCCGCCACATGGAACACCGCTATCCTTTCTGGCAAATGTAATGCTTCCAGCACCTTCTCAATTAATTGCTCATGTGCCAACTCCTTTCCTCTTGCTGTAATCATCCCCCTTTCTTTCCATATTCTCCCAAACGTGTGCACTACTCCAAATTCCTATTATGGCATACCCACTATATCTTTTTCCATTTATACAGCGGGAAGAACCGTCTATAAACCACCTTTCTCCCTCTACCAGAGGCTGCTCCTCCAAATCCACCCTGCTCTTGGTCTGTAGTTCTATAATTTCGCTACAGTAGTGTTCTGGTCTCTGCCCTTCCTGCTCGTCATCCGCCGAGTATAAAAACTGGGAAGGGTTTAAATTCTTATCGGTCAGAATGGTCAAATCGTCTTTTTCCATAAGTATCACTTCGTACTTTAGGATCCTGGAGTCAGTCAACCACCGGTTGGACTTCTGAGTTAGTATTGTCCGGACCGTGTGGGGAGTAGATACTACCAGGTCACCTCCAAATGTCAATTTTCTACTTTCTTCCACTAATATTGCTGTTGCTGCGACCGCTTGAATACATACAGGCCACCCTCGTGATACCGGATCCAAGAGTTTAGAAAGGAATGCGACTGGCTGTCGCTTCCCTCCTCTCTTTTGTGTCAGTACCCCCAATGCAATTCCATTCTCCGCATTAACAAAGAGATGGAATGGTTGATCAATGGACGGGAGGGTCAGTACTGGTGCGGTGATCAGGCTATTCTTTATTTCTCCAAATCTCTGTTCGTCCTCAGAATCCCATTGTACTTTATCAGTCTCCTCACACAATTTATCATACAAGAACTTGACTTGTCGGGTGTAATTGTCTATCCATAATCTACAGTATCCAATTAACCCGAGAAACTTCCTGATTTCTTTTTTGTTCCTTGGCATCGGCAGCCCGGTGATCCCAGCTATTCTTTCGGGGTTTATTCTCCTTTTCCCGTCACTAATCAGGTGTCCTAGATATTTAACCTCCTGTTCTACAAATTGTAGTTTATTTTTGGACACTCTCAATCCCTTTTCCCCTAAAAAGTTTAAGAGGGTTATGGTTGCATCCCTTACTGGCTCTTCTTCTCCGCCTGAGAGTAACAAATCATCTACGTACTGCAATAATTGTGTCCCATTGGTCCTGGGAACATCCTCTAATACTTGTTCTAATATTTGCCCGAACAGGTTCGGGGATTCAGTAAATCCCTGAGGGAGCACAGTCCATCGATACTGTTGCTTCCTCAGTGTGTTTGGGTTTTCCCACTCGAATGCAAAGAGGTCTCTACTTTCCTCAGCCAGGGGGCAGCTCCAAAAGGCGTCTTTCAGATCTACCACACTTAACCACCTATGGTTAGGGGGTATACGTCCCATTATGGTATAAGGATTTGGGACTACCGGGTGTCGAGCCCTAACTACCCTATTCAATTCTCTTAGGTCCTGGACCAGTCGGAACGTTCCATCAGTCTTTCCATCAGTGTTGTAGGGGGACATACAACTCTCCAATACTCCATCCTTCAGTAAGTTTTCTATAATTGGCTGCAGCCCTTTCCTTCCTTCCATTGAAATCGGATACTGTCTTACTTGTACTACTTCACTTCCTTCTCGCAAGGCTATCCTCAGAGGTGGTATTCTTAGCCCTCCCCTATTTCCCTCTCTTGCCCACACCTGTGAGACTATTCTTTCTTCATCTTCGGTCGTCAATTTATATAGTTGTACTATAATCTGTCCACCTACGGGAGCTGTGCCCATTCCTAATTGAACTTGTAAGTCCCTTCCCATCAGATTTATTCCTGCCTGGGGCACCAGGATTAAGTCTTCCATGGCCTCTCGATTTTCATATCTTACCATTACTCCTTCTATCTCGGGAGCTGTCATTACCTTTCCCCCTACTCCAGAGATTTTGACTTGCTTTTCCCCTAATCCCATTCCCTCCGGTATCCTGGTTACATTTGATCTTTCCGCCCCTGAGTCCACCATAAATACCGTGACTTCTCCTTGGGGACCTAATTTTAAGTTTACCAAGGGTTCCCATGTACGTCCTACACACCCCAAGGAGGGGAACCCCTGACCCCCCTATTCCTCCATCAGTGTGTACGATTGTACTTCATGCCTTATCTTTGGACATTCTCTTTTAAAGTGTCCTTCTTTGTGACAATGATAACACCGGGATGGCCCAGTGCGCCATCCCCCTGATCCTTGTTCTTTATTTCCCGGGGGACCCCAACCTTGGTCCCTCCATTCACCCCTTCCTCTTCCTCGTCCTCTACCTCTACCTCGTTCTTGGTCACCATAAGTGCCCAGCCTTCTGTCACCTTTGTTGTTCTTATCTACTACTGCTGCACTGCTTGTAACATCATTTTTGCTTTTCCTTTCTGTCGTTCCTCATCTCGTCGTACGTATACCTTCTGAGCCTCTGTTAACAACTGGTTCAATGGCTTTTCATTCCAGTCGTCCAATTTCTCCAATTTCTTTCTGATATCTGGCCATGACTTGGTTACAAAATTAGCCCTTAACAACTGCTGCCCTGCTCCTGAATCAGGTTCTATCCCAGATTACTGCTGCATGTTTTTCCGCAATCTCTGTAAGAACGCTGTCGGGGCCTCATCTTTCTGTTGGCTGCTCTCAAAGGCTCGTTCGAAGTTCTGTTCCTTCGGAACAGCCTCTCTAATGCCTTTAATTATGATTTCTCTAAGATCCCTCATACTTTTCCTCCCTTCCTCTGTTAGGTTGTTCCAAGTGGGTGTTGTGATAGGATATTTCGCCTCCCCTCCAACCGCATCTGCATTACCCCCGCCCACCAGATTCCTTTCCCATATTTTCATCCCCGCCTGTCTTATTAATCATCTTATCCCTCACATAGGTGTTCTCTAAAGGGCGACACAGTGGCACAGTGGTAGAGCTGCTGCCTCACAGCGCTGGAGACCTGAGTTCGATCCTGACTGCGGGTGCTGTCTGTACGGAGTTTGTACGTTATTTTTGTGACCGCGTGGGTTTTCTCCAGGTGACCCAGTTTCCTCCCACATTCTAAAGACATACAGGTTAATTGTAGGTTAATTGGCTTCTGTAAAATGCCCCTAGTGTGTAGGGTGCGAAAGTGGGATAATATTGAACTAGTGCGAACAGGTAATCAATGATTGATGTGGACTTAATGGGCCTCTAAAACTAAAAATAAAAAAAGTAAAAATAAAATAAAAATAAAAATGAACATTCACTTCAACCTTGAAATACATCTGGAACATTTACACTTCTCATTGCTTTATGAACATGATGGAAATTTCACACTGTCTAGTAACGTCTGTGAGCCGGTTTGCCGGTCTATACAAATAACTTGAACAAAAATATCTCTTTGATTTTCCTGGTTGTGTCACCTTGCATCAAATCTTAGCAATGATGTTGTCGGAGCCAGTCAGATTCAGTTTACTCAATGCAGCAGTGACCACTGTGCAATTGGGTCCTTGTCTTTCAACATTCCTCCTTCTTAATACCTAGTGATCTTGTTTGATTTAGCAAAGCATGGAAACTCTCAAGAGAAGATTGGAATGTCCTTATATTTTGATGTCTGTTTAATCAATTCAGTTTTTTTTTAAATATTGGGTTGAATGTATTAACCTAAAGGAGAAATAACTAATGTGTTAAGATTCGTCTTTCAAAGGGGATTCATGCTATTATAGAAGCAGTGTGCAGTGAGGAGCAAAGAGCAAAAGATTGGCCTGTATTCACCCTGCCAATTGCTGCAATACTGATAAACTAATGGTGCAGAACTGCAAAGTGGTCTCTTGAATATTATGCCCAAAGGACTCTCTCATCATGAAAGACACAGAGCAAATGATAGAGAATGAAATCCTACAACTTACAAACAAATGTTTGTAAGTTGTAGGATAATAAGTGATGAGGAGAGGAGAAGTAACTGGATTGGGAGAGGGAGAATAGAACAAAACCCAAATGTATTAATACGAATAAAACGTTTTTAAAAAAGTGGTTCAAAGGTGCTTTATTTGTGGCATATGCAACTGCACAGTGGATTCTTTTTTGCGCATATTACACATCCAGGCACCGCCATGTTTTGGCGTCATTATTCAAAGTTCAAAGTCCGGTCAGGCTGCGCGCTCGATGTACTGGAGCAGTTCCCGTGAAACAACGACCCTCTCCTCGCCCAGCCATCTTTGTTTCTTGGGGCCGCCTCCTGCAGCTGACCTTGAAGCCACTGGAGGCATTAACCTGATTCATCCTCCTACCGGCCCTTGCTCCAGGCGTCCGACATCTCCAGCTCCCTCCCGGTCCCGCCTTCGGGCGGGTTCTCGATCTGACGAGCCTTGGGACAGGTTCCCGGTCCCACCGACCAACGAGACTTCGGGAGATCCCTACCAACCACCAAGCCTTCGGTCTTCTACATGACATCATAACCCAGCTGCCTTTGAGAATAATGACTGCCCTTGAGAAATTAATGAGTGAATGGCAGAGTAAGTTTGTGAAATGTACACACATTCTTGGACCATGAAGTAAAAAAACTAGTGGCCTCAACTAATGTGATGTGGAACCGTAGAACTGCTTTCATTGCATGTAGGAAATGTTAAGAAATGGGCAAGGTTCACCTGATTTACCTTCCACCTTCCTTCTTCTTCTTCTCTCGTGTTCCACCTTCCTGATAGGCATGGAATAGATTGCCAATGGAATTGTTCATTTATCAGGGAGATTAATCTCTATCAATGAATCGACAATAGACTTAGGAACATCGCAATGAAACTCCAGTGGTGGTCACCAGTTTTTCTCCCAGCGTGTCATGTTCCAGTTGCTGTTATCACGATTCCGAAATATCTGATTTGATTTAATGTGTGAAAAAATTGCTTTAAAATTAATTTTCACCCTAATTTTTTTTGTCTTTCAACACAATCTGGAAGTGTTCTAGAGTGCAGGCTGCTAGAAGAGTGCGAGCAATTATTTCAAGAGGGCTAGAACACAAAACAAGGATGTAATGCTCAGGTGCTATTAGGTGCTATAACGCGCTGGTCAGGCCACTCGGGCGCTATAAGGCGCTGGTCAGGCCGCATTTGGAATATTGTGAGCAATTTTGGGCACCATATCTGTGGAAGGTTGTGCTGCTCTGGAGAGGGTCCAGAGGAGGTTTACAAGATTGATTCCAGGAATGAGTGGGTTAACATGTGATGAGCGTTTGACAACGCTGGGGCTGCAAGCACTAGAGTTTAGGATGAGGGGGACCTCAATGAAAATTACCAAATAGTGAAAGGCTTGGATAGAGTGGATGCAAAGAGGATGATTCTACTAGTGGGAGAGTCTAGGACTAGATGTCATTGCCTCAGAATTAAAGGATGTTCCTTTATGAAGGAGATGAGGAGGAATTTCTTTAGTCAGAGGGTGGTGAATATGTGGAATTATTTGCTACAGAAGGCTGTGGAGACAAAGTCAATAGATATTTTTAAGGCAGAGATTCTTGATTAGTATGAGGAGAAGGCATGAGAATTGGGTTCTCGGTCAGTGTGAACTCGGTGGGCCGAAAGCCCTGTTTCCGTGCTGTATCTCTAAACCAAATTATAATACAAAACTAAGTCCTCTATACTGCAAGTACAATATCATCTGACCCATAGCCTGCTTTGTGACTATCATGATTGTTTTTCTTCCATTTAATGTCAGAACTATTTTTGCCTTCTCTTAAATTCTCTTTGGTTTTCAAGGTATATTGGCTTTTACTCCATCCTTTCCTGCAGTTTACGAACCACTCAGTCAACCAGGATTTAACTGTCAAACTTCTGACAATGAATGAGAGATGGTGGAATTTCTCTGAGAATTTTTGATGGATTACACATTGCTGGGACAAAGTTAAAGGAATATTATTGTTTTAGCATTTTAAGCTTTATTTTAGGCATTGTAAAATAAAATCCGTGAGGTGGTGGCTGATTTACCCAGTAGCATTCAATCCGTTCAGGTTTTATGGCGGTGAGTGCTTGGAACATGTAGCCGTAAGTGGTGGTTGAGGCACCCAGTGGGCATTTAAGAGACTTTTTGATAGGTACGTGGATATGCAGGGAATGGAGTGATATGGATTACATGTAGGCAGGCAAGAGTTTCCCTTGGCATCATGTCCAGCACAGACATTGTGGACCGAATGGCCAGTTTCTTGTGCAGTACTGTTCTACGCCCTATGCGCTATGTATTGTGCTACATGAGATGAGATGGACTGAGATGAGGAAAAATAATTTCACCCTGAGAGTTGTGAATATCTCGAATTTTCTGCCACAAGAAGCAGTGGAGACCAATTCACTGGATGTTTTCAAGAACAAGTTAGATATAGCTCTTAGGGCTAAGGAATCACGGGAGATGGGGAGAAAGCAGGAATGGGGTACTAATTTTGGATGATCAGCCATGATCATATTAAATGGGTGTGCTGCCTCGAAGGGCCAAATGGCCTACTCCTGCACCTATTTTCTATGTTTCTATGAGTAGAACATATTTTTCTTGTAGCCTGAAGATCTATCTCCTTGACAGGCAAATAATTCATCCAAATGGATTAGGTAAATGAAATTTTGTAGGTGAATTCAAAATAAATCAAAGCTTATTTAAGAAAAGCCACATAGTGGCTCTATTGATATTTTACATAGAATCATCTTTGGTAGTGGTGCCCTAAGATTTTGGTTTGGAGGGCCACTTTCAGAGCGAGCAGTACATCATGGGTTGAACTTCTTGCCAGTACTTCTATTGCAAGACACACTGTTCATCGACAGCAAAATCTCACAACTGGCAATAATGTGTGCTGGAGTAACTCAGTGGGTCAGGCAGCATCGCTAGGGAAAAAGGATGGGTGATGTTTCGGATCGGGACCATTCTTCAGACTTCCTCAAAATGGCAGGAGAACAGGCTTACTGGGCTCAGCTGCATTGATATTTATGCTTACACATAAGGCGGCCTTATGCATTGTGTGTTGTTACCATCCAAGTCACTTGCTTGCACACACACATATGCATACGTATGTGCATACCTAGATGCTCAGGCACTTTCTACCTCCCAGCTTCCCGCCCCCTCTCTTACCACACTCCCAGCCATGCTCAGATTGCTAACTCCCAAGTTCAGAAGCATACAGGAATGCCATTCCTGGTCCCTGGTGCTGGCCATGGAACTAATCTCTACTGTGCAGCCAAAGACATCTTCTGTATATTCTTCCACATAAGCCACAGTTTTTACACAAAGTAGATTAATGGAGCCCCTCCAGTGAGCCAATCCTGGATTTGTCACTAATTTCTGTAATGCTGATCTATGGTATCGTTCTGCTTCTGAAATATATTTTCCTATTTCCCACTGCAGAAAAATTACTGAAAGGGTATGAGCAATTGTTATAAACTGACTATTTATCATTCAGAAGTCTGGTATTTAACGAGGATGAAGAAAATATTTCCAAGACAGATTGGTCCCTTGATGATTACTGAACCACCGCAGAGTTTAGGCTTTATGTGTTTTGTTTGCCAAACAAACAGAGAGTATTGTAAAACCCTTAATAATTGGAAAATTCCTGATGGTATTTACACTTGTTTTTGTTTAACTTACAGGCAATCAATGCAGATTTGCATCTCCCAAAAGGAATTTGGATGCAAACAATTGTCTTAACGACTGACTGATTTCTCTGTAATAACAGGAACTTTGGCTTATAGTCAATTAACAAACTATTGCAGGCTAATAACAATCTCAAGCAACTTGCCTGTTCTTGTTTTTTTCTCTTCACTTCCAAGTGTGCACATTCCAGGCTTAGGGCATGAGTAGTTTGGGTGAATTGGATTTCACATCTTGCATCTGGATTTGAATGCTTTGTTTAGTTTATTGGTTTAGAGATACAACGAGGAAACAGGCCCTTCGGTGCACCGAGTCTGCACCAACCAGTGATCCCTGTACATTAACACTACCCTACACACACTAGGAACAATTCTTTTACACTTATATCAGGATAATTAACCTACAAACCTGGGCGTCTTTGGAGTATGGGGGGAAACCAAAGATCTCGGAGAAAACCCACGTGGACACGGGTAGAATGAACAAACTCCGTACAGACCACACCCGTAGTCGGGATCGAACCCGGTTCTCTGGCGCTGCGAACACTGTAATGCTGCACCACCGTGCTGCCCCTCTTGTTCCTTCCCACTGTGCTAGGAAAGATCATGGCGGAAATTAAATTCCAAATTGCTTGATAGAATGCTTAAGCCTGGGAGTAGAAAAAACAACTTATATGTAGCCAAAAAAACTCCAAATAAGGGAGCGTCAACTCAGCCCATAGAATATGAAATATTACACAACTGCAGCTCTATATAATCTTGCAGAGGTTGCAGAGTTTATTTCAAATATATAAAATTACAAGAGGTATGGATTAGGTAGACTGTCGGAAGATTGAAAAGTAAATGACTAGAGGACATAAGCTTTAATGTGGGAGGTGCAACGTGCAAAGGAGATGTACAAGCCAAGACTTTTACACAAAGGGTGGTGAGTGCCTGGAATGTAGTGCCAGGGATAGTGGTGAGGCCAGATATGATAGTGGCATTTAAGAGACTTTTGGAGAGGTGCATGAATGTACAGGGAATGGAGAAATGTGGATTATGTGCAGGCAGATAAGAGTTGGTCTCAGCATCATGTTTGGCACAGTCATTAAGGTCCCAAGGGCCTGTTCCTGTGCAGTACTCTTCTATGCATAGGAAGGAACTGCAGTTGCTGATTTAAACCGAAGGTAGATACAAAACTCAGCGGGTCAGACAGCATCCCTGAACTAAAGGAATAGGTGATGTTTCGGGTTGAGACCCGTCTTCAGACCTGAAACCTATTCCTTTTCTCCAGAGATGCTGTCTGGCCCATTGAGTTACTCTAGCTTTTGGTGTCTATCTTCTGTATTATTCCATGTTCAGCATCACCTATTCTAATACAATGTCCTATTCTTTGTCAATGTATGGTCTTAAAATGGAGCTCTAAGTTCATGTTACACTAGGAAAATTGTCATTAATCAGGAAAGCGACCTATTTTAACGACTGACCTTAATTATTCTCTTGCAAATTAATTTCAACTCAATGTAGTGCAGTTGGTCTCTCCTGGCACATAGAGAAAAGTTGTTTTGGACACAAAGGAAAATCATATCTCAGTGCATCTAAATAGGCAGAAACAGTTAATGCTTTGGGTCAGTAACTTTTCATCAGAATTGTAAAATATTAAGCTTAATGTGCTTTAAAATGAAGAGGAAATGGCAAGGGAAGGGTATGGGGAGGTTAGAAAGAGGAAAGAGTGAAAGGGAAGGTCTGTGAATAGTAAAAAAAAGTTGGATAGATTAAATCAAACACCAAGTGCTGGAGGAACTCAACAAGTGATACAACAGTTGTGGAAGAATGGACAGGCAATGTTTTAGGTCAGGACCCTTCTTCAAACTTTTATGTCCATCTGCTTAATTAGAGATACAGTGTGGAAACAGGCCCTTCAGCCCACTGAGTCCATGCCAATACTAGTCACCCGTACACTAGTTCCATGCTATCTGAATGTTGCATCCTATGCACTAGGGACAATTTACAGAAGCCAATTGACCTATAAACCTGCACTTCTTTGTAATGTGAGAGGGAACTGGAGCACCCAGAGATAACTCACGTGGTTACAGGGAGAACATACAAAGTCCATACTGGTGGTCAGTATCTCTAGTGCTGTGAGATAGCAACTCTACCACTTCACCACTGTTGCCACCCATTCTCCCAGTGCTTTATCTTATGCTCAAGATTATAGCATCTGCAGTTTATTCAGTCTCCAGATTAGCTTCCAATACTCTTGCTGGTGTAAGGCGAAAGCTGGTGAAATGAGATGTAAAATAACAAAATATGGTTTCAGAAGGAAATATAAGAGCAAAATTAAATCGTTACTGAAAAGCGTCATTGTCAGGCATCCAGTGACAAAGGGGTTAAATTAATGGATTAGTATCCCCAAATAGATTATTATCAATTGTTTACAATCCAGCTGCATGCTTAATTAGCAAATGTGCCAACAAGACTTTTAAATTCAACTAGTGAAAAGAGTATGGAAAAAGAAGCCTGTATTAAAACCACTGAATTACCATTAAAAACATTCAGTTCAACGTCATTCAGGGAAGGAAATTTGCCACCTGTACGTTATTTGTTCTACGTTCAGCTCACCCAGTGTTGTGGATGTATTTTGAAATGACCAGCGAGGCAACTAATTCAGAGTGCAGCAAGGGATGGACAATAAATAATAACCCGGCCAACAACATTGCTGTCCTGAGAATGAATAAATGCAAAATACTCTACATGTGTAAAATACTGTAAATGTTAGAATTGATGTGTTGGAAGGCTGCTGGATTTAAAGAGTGCTGCTTAGGTGTTTTTCTAGTTTGACCTTTCAGGGTCAACACTAAAATATTCCCTATTGACTTGTAAGGGGAAAAATATGTTATTGGTTGCTTGTGCTAACAGCATGCTAGACATTTGGCCGCTGATTATTCTCAACCCCCCACATTCAAACCTATGTATATGAATGTGACTACTGCTGCCAACCAATGCTCTCATACGCATTTGGCCCTAGCATCTGAAAACCCGAGCATTATTCCTCACACAGCTCCCATTTCCCTGTACAATTTCCCTAATTGTATTGAGACTGAACCAGGAGAAAATCCTACAAAATAACATTATTTTCACAGGAGATTTAGAATTGCCTCTCAGTTCCCCTTGCTGTGGTTAATTCATTCTATTTACCTCACACCAGTGAATGTTCAAGTCATGGTGCAATAGAGATCACAGTACACAAAAACAGGCCCTTTGGCCCAGTGAGTTGGTGTGCAAAATTGAAATGATGAACTTGAATAGGGGGTTACAATTCACAATGTGTGGCACAGTGGAGCACAACTGTGAGTGCTGCTGCCCAACAACTGAAGGACTCAAGGGGTGGCACGGTGGCACAGCGGTAGAGTTGGTGCCTTACAGCTCCAGAGATGCCCCTCAAAATAAGGGAAGGGATTCCACGCCAGTGGGCCACATGAGTGGCAACGGTGGGGGATAAATTTGTGAAATTTGAGCAATGTATGTAGACTGTATTGAATATTTTGTATAGCCTCCGAAAATGGATGAATTATTTGCACTGTTAATGTATTGTACATATTTATTACCTGAATAAAGTCTATTTTGAAATAAAAAAAGAGACCTGGGTCGATCCTGACTGCGGGTGCTGTCTGAGCGCAGTTTGTATGTTCTCCCCATGACCTCGTGGGTTTTCTCCAGGAGTTCTGGTTTCCTCCCACATACCAGAGATGCACAGGTTTGTAGGTTGGTTGGCTTCGATAAGAATTGTAAATTGTCCCTCACGTGTAGGATGGTGCTGGTGTACGGGGATCGCTGGTCGGCGCAGACACGTTGTATCTCTAAACTAAAACTAAAGACTTGGGTCAGATGCTGTCTGTGAGGAGTTTTCATGTTTTCTGCATTGGTATCTACCAGGTGATTCAGTTTCCTCTCACATCCCAAAGATATGCTGGTAGGTTAACGGGTTAGTATAATTTGTAAGAGTCAAAGGGGAAATTGATGGAATTGAGAGAGGTTATGTTATGTGGGTACGGGGAAATAGAGAGAGGGGGGGGAGGGGGGGGGGGGAAGAGGAATGATGAAATTGCTCTGCTGGGAGTCAGCATGAGCTGAATAGCCTCTTTCTGTTTTGTATTAAGCATAACACTCTCAATGGATCTTTATCTTTGAATCACAGAGACCATTCTGGCATTCTGATATGATAAACGTCCATTTTTCTATGATGCTTTGATGCATTCTAACCTTTGTGTGGTTTGGAGGTTGGAATCTTTGAGCCCTCTCAGCCACTTTTCATTCCTGAGTTAACAGTTTAAAGGAAGATATTAATGACAATTGATTTTAATTTCCTTTTCTGATTTCTTAGTTCTTACCCATCTAGCGAGGACTTTATATTTACTTATTAACTAATAATCACCACCAAGGATACAGTGCAGACGTGGTATGGAGTGGGAGGGCTAATGGTGATAGGCGCAGGGAGCTGTTGTCAGTCGTGTCAGGTGGTTATGGGGAGAAGGCAGGAGAAAGGGGTTAGGAGGAAGAGATAGATCAGCCATGATTGAATGATGAAGTAGACTTGATGGGCCGAATGGCTTTTTCTTCTCCTATCTCTTATGAACATGAACTTATGAAGAAAACAGACATCAGGACTAGCCTAAATATTTAAAGGTTAAAGTATTTACCAGAGGAAACTTCTGGTAATGGGAGATTGGAATTTAGTCAACGATCTCATCTTAATGGAAGTTATGCTGAGTGACCTCAGAAACACATTATTGTAAGAGGTGTAATTTCTCCAATACTATGTACTAGAATACAGGAAAACATTCCATGAACTTCAAAATTAATTATCTAACTATAATTTGATGTACATTTTATTGAAAGGAACTGAGGATTTCAGTCTATGGAGTTAGGAACCTCTTTCACATTGGGTAGAGGTGGATCTAAAACTAAGTATTCAGCAATAACTTTGCAATTCACAGTTGAAAACTTATTCTATACCAGTCTTAACATTTTGCATGGTTGGACATTGAGAATATATATATGAATTTCCCCACTTGTTTAAAACCTGTAGAAAAAGGAGGCTTTCATTCCTTCATCTGCGGTTACACTTGCTCACTGCTCCAAGAGGTGAAAGGGCAGTGTTGTAACTCACCATGCTTCCTAACCCCCGAAAGCAGTTATTTTGAAAAGTTTTCTTTTGTACTGTCATGCCAGATTACTAACGTGGTCACGTAAAAATATCAAAGTACGCTCCCATTCCCATGGAAAACAAACAGCAATGGACCGTGACAGAATGCAGTTAATTGTCCAGCAATAAATCTCACTTGCTGAAGTGATTTATATACTAAAATCAGCTATTCAAATTCACCAGATGTGAGACAATGCCTTTTGATTATGTTGACTCCTATTCTCACAGCAACATTGGTACAGATATCCCAATTTGATTTACCTTTGTTCAGCGTTTAGGGATACAGCATGGAAATAGGCCTTTCGACCCATCGGGTCCACACTGATCATCATTCACCCATTCAGACTAATTCTGTTATCCCACTTTCTCATCCACTCCCGACACACCAGGGGCAATTTACCGAGGCCATTTAACCTACAACCATGCATGTTTTTGGGATGTGGGAGGAAATCGGAGCACCCATACGGTCACAGGGAGAACATGCAAATTCCACATAGACAGCACCCAAGGTCAGGATTGAACCTGGGTCTCTGCCGCTGTGAGGCAGCAGCTCTACCAGCTGCACCACGTTGCTACCCACGTGGAATGAAAATGCACACATCGGAGTCATTATGACATTGAGGCAAACAAAATATAAAATATTATTAGCCTACTAATGACTTTAATATTGGAGTAACAAAGTATTTCAAGTGTCAGAACCTAAGAAGAACATAATATAATAAGGTTCAACATTTAAAATGTTAATATTGTATGTATGATATATAGATATATAGATAGATATATATAGATATATATATATATATAGATATATATATATAGATATATATATATAGATATATAGATATAGATATATAGATATATATAGATATAGATTATGTATTTGCCTGTAGTATTGTATGTAGTAATATATATATATATTGTAATTTTATCTGGAACTTGGAAGATATGTCTTGCATCATTTGCAATTATCTTTAAAAAGCCTGCAAACAGGAAAACAACTGTAGAAAGATTCTATCGTAAGGCTTTTATATATATTTATATATATAGATTATGTATTTGCCTGGAAAAGCCTTACGATAGAATCTTTCTACAGTTGTTTTCCTGTTTGTAGGCTTTTTAAAGATAATTGCAAATGATGCAAGACATATCTTCCAAGTTCCAGATAAAATTACAATAGTCTGTCCAATTGTTTGTAGGGATTTTAAAGGTCGTACGGCCCAATTTGAAGCAAAGCAGGACTTCATGATCTAAACTGTTCCTCTAATAAAATAGAAAACGATTGGTGTCTTTCTTGATCAACATGTGAAAAGGTCCAGCCTGAGGCACTTTGGGATGTTCCCAGAAATTTAGAATAATTATGGCATAGAAGATGTTATTCGGATATGAGTCCGCATGTGCTTTTAGTCAAGTTATTCAATAAGCTCCATTCTCCCTTCTTTCCAAATAGTGCCGTGAAGCAGCTACCTTCAAATATTCCTCATATTTCCTTTTATAAGCCACAACTGAATCAACATCTGTCACATTTTCAAGCAGTGCATTCCTGCACATAACTATGCACTGTTCCTCATTCATCTTGCTGTCTGTGGATTCTTTGTCAATCATCTCTCTGTTTAACCTACTTAAGCCAGACATGATTTTGGCCGCTATCAAATTTCTTCTCAAATTTCTTTGCTCCACTTGTTAAAGAAATGCATAGATTGAAATCAATCCTTTATGTGGACTCTGTGTTGTAATTACATTTATGTTTTATATCCAATGCTGCACATTTTAACATGTTTTGTACAAAACATAAATAACATTGCAAAGATTTGTGGTGTGGGGTTTCTATAATTGTGTGTCGGATGTGGCTTAGTACAATTTTGCAGTAAATTTTCATTCAATTCAGTGAGCCTGCATATGAAATGTAAGCTGAAAAAATTGTATCTCTGGAAAAAAGAAACTGAGCTGATTGGATTAAAATATCTCTGTCTGATAAAAATGTTTTTTGCATTCAATATATCTGTCCTTTGTCATTTTATACAGCTGTATAACTTTATTTCTACTCATTTCTTGTTATCTGTCATGTCTTTCTATCTTTATCTATTCCTAGAAATGTATCCCTATGTTTTTCTATCAGTTTGTTAGTCACCTTGTATAACACAAAATCCCGTTTGATTTAATTGGACATTTTAACATGGATAATCATGGTTTATGTATTTCTGTTCCTGCATTTTGCCAATCATCTTGCAGTTGTATTCACTTCTTTTCAGTGTTATTTTCCCAAAAAAATGAACCACTTCACCACCATGTCTGCTTCAGTCTGCTCATCTTCATGGCCCTTGGAATTTTTCATACATTCCTACATTCCTTGTCAGCAGATGTCAACATCATTCATCTTTTGTCAATGTCCCAATTGTGTATACAAATGATAGACAAAGCAGTCCAAGCATATGTGACTAGGGCATTCCAATACCCACATCATGCCAATCTATTTGTCATCCATCCTGATCATTCTCATTCCAATCACCATCTGTGGAATACATTATGGATGCACATTTACTTTGCCCTGGCAGCGATCTGCAAATAACAAAGAAAATGTGATGTAATTTTCCCTCCTCTGTTGAGGCTGGGACTATCCCAATGTTTAAGAACCAGTTGGACAAGTACATAGATAGGGCAGGTTTGGAGGGATATGGACCAAACGTAAACAGGTAGGACTATTGTAGCTGGGACATGTTGGTCGGTGTGGGCGTGTTGGGCCGAAGGGCCAGTTTCCAAGCCGTATCACTCTATGACGACAGTTATGCAGTTGGCAGAGCCACTGCCTCACAGCGCCACAGACCCGGGTTCAATCCTGACATTGGATGCAATCTGTGCGGAGTTTGCATGTTCTCCCCGTGACCACGTGGGTTTCCTCTGGGAGCTCCGGTTTCCTCCCACAAGGAGAAGACGTATAACATAGCAAAGATGAGCGGGAAGCCAGAGGATCGGGTAACGTTTAAAGAACAACAGAAGGTAACTAAAAAAGCAATACGAGGAGAAAACAAGTACGAAGGTAAGCTAGCTAGGTATATAAAGGAGGATAGTAAAAGCTTCTTTAGGTATGTGAAGAGTAAAAGATTAGTTAAGACAAATGTGGGTCCCTTGAAGACAGAAACAGGTGAATTTATTATGGGGAACAAGGAAATGGCAGACGAATTGAACAGGTACTTTTGTTCTGTCTTCACTAAGGAAGACACAAACAATCCCCCAGATGTACAAGGGGACATAGGATCTAGGGTGATGGAGGAACTGAAGGAAATTCACATTAGTCAGGAAATCGTGCTGTGTAGACTGATGGGACTGAAGGCTGATAAATCCCCAGGGCCTGATGGTTTGCATCTCAGGGTAGTCAAGGAGGTGGCTCTAGAATTCGTGGACGCATTGGTGATCACTTTCCAATAGTCAATAGATTCCGGATCAGTTCCTGTGGATTGGAGGGTAGCTAATGTTATCTGCTTTTTAAGAAAGAGAAAGCAGTGAATTATAGACCAGTTAGCCTGACATCGGTGGCGGGGAAGATGCTGGAGTCAATTATTAAAGATGTAATAGCGGTGCATTTGTTCAGCAGCAACAGGATCAGTCCAAGTCAGCATGGATTTACGAAGTGGGAAATCTTGCTTGACTAATCTTCTGGAATTTTTTGAGGATGTAACAAATAAAATGGATAAGGGAAAGCCATTTATTTGGACTTTCAGAAAGCCTTTGATAAGGCCCCACACAGGAGATTAGTGGTCAAAATTAGAGGTATTGACATGGATAGAAAATTGCTGGGCAGACAGGAAACAAAGAATAGGAATTAACGGTTCCCTTTCAGAATGGCAGGTAGTGACGAGTGGGGTGCCGCAAGGCTCGGTGCTGGGACTGCAGCTATTCACAATATATATTAGTGATTTAGACGAAGGAATTAAAAGTAACATTAGCACATTTGCAGATGACACAAAGCTGGGTGGTAGTGTGAACTGTGAAGAGAATGCTATGAGGATGCAGGGTGACTTGAATAGGTTGGATGAGTGGGCAGATGCATGGCAAATGTAGTATAATGTGGATAAATGTGAAGTTATCCACTTTGGTGGCAAGAACAAGGCAGATTATTGAATGGTGTCAGATTAGGAAAAGGGGAAGTGCAACGAGACCTTGGTGCCCTTGTACATCAGTCACTGAAAGTACGCATGCAGGTACAGCAGGCAGTGAAGAAAGCTAATGGCATGTTGGCCTTGAATATATGAATATAGGAGCAAAGAGGTCCTTCTGCAGTTGTACAGGGCCCTGGTGAGATCACACCTGGAGTATTGTGTGCAGTTTTGGTCTCCTAATTTGAGGAAGGACATTCTTGCTATCGAGGGAGTGCAGCGTAGGTTCACAAGGTTAATTCCCAGGATGGCGGGACTGTCATATGATGAAAGAATGGAAAGACTGGGATTGTGTGCTCTGGAATTTAGAAGGATGAGAGGTGATCTTATAGAAACATATAAAGTTATTAAGGATTGGACAGGCTAGATGCAGGAAACATGTTCCCAATGTTGTGGGTGTCTAGAACCAGGGGCCACAGTTTAAGAATAAGGGTAGGCAATTTTCGAACTGAGATGAGGAA
The DNA here is from genome assembly GCF_010909765.2 of Amblyraja radiata. Classification (NCBI taxonomy): domain Eukaryota; kingdom Metazoa; phylum Chordata; class Chondrichthyes; order Rajiformes; family Rajidae; genus Amblyraja; species Amblyraja radiata. The sequence continues at coordinate 73,092,374 of NC_045962.1, forward strand.
AAACCTTTTTCACCCAGAATTTGTGGAATTCTCTGCCTCATAAGGCAATGGAGGCCGACTCACTAGATGCATTCAAAAGAGAGTTAGATAGAGCTCTTAGGGCTAGCGGAATCAAGGGATGTGGGGTGAAGGCAGGAACGGGGTACTGATTGTGAATGATCAGCCATGATCTCATTGAATGGTGGTGCTGACCCGAAGGGCCGAATGGCCTACTCCTGCACCTATTTTCTATGTATCTATGTAACCTAAAGATGTGCGGATTGTAGATTCATTTGCCCCCTGTAAATTGTCCTTAGTGTGAACGGAGTGGATGTGAAAGTGAGATAACATGGAACTAGTGTGAGCGGGTGATTGTTCGTCAGCGTGGACACGGTGGGACGAAGGGCCATGCTGTTTCCCTAAACTACACTGAGATAACCTGGACATAGAGACATTTGAATCTGAGCACCTCCTAGCTTGGATGATTCACTATTTTGTTCTGAGTTACATCAGTGGAAACAATTTGCACACAAATGTGGAGCACTGAACCTTTAACTTTTAAATCTGCAAGCCAACTCATTTTTTTTTGTGATTGGTCATTAACTTGAATTAAAATGGATCTTGCCAACAATAACCAAACCAAGTTCAGAATTATATGTGCAGTGAATACAATTTATCACACAAGTGGCATTTGGGACCTAGCTGGGCATCCCGTGGTTCCAGTTTAGCACAGAGAGCAGCTCAATAAGTAACATAATTCATTAGAGCATTTCTGGTTGCATTTGGCCCTGTTGTGAGTGAGCTGTTTGAGTATTTAATTTGATTGCTCTCTTCAATGAAATGAGTTGACACTCATGACTTGATTACTCATACTTCTAGCAAGTACATCAGAAGATACAGCTGGGTATCTGTTTTACTCTCGTATTTTTGACGACATTGAATCAACGACTCCACCATCATAGCATCATGTGCATACTCGGAAAGGAAAACAGAATGAACCTTAGTAACTTTTTTCCCAGCAAGTCCAATGTTTCAAAATTGTATTGTGGAGTGATGCCAACATCGAACACAATCATATTGTGTAATATAACACAAGGGGACGGGGATTAGATCTACTGCTGTTCACGGTTGCCAGAAAATGTAGCCCTGTAGATTTAAAATCACACCAGACTCCTATTATGCTAAATCTAAAATTCAAGTTTTATTATCGTGGCCAATTTCCCAAAGATTACACAGGAGACACACTCACAATGCAGAATATATTTCACTGCAAGTACAGGTGCACAACCTTTTATCCGAAAGCCTTGGGACCAGACACTTTTCGTAATTCGGAATTTTTCGGCTTTCGGATTGGAAGATTTTTAGCGTAGATTTTAACGGCTGGCTCAGTGGTAGAGTGCTCGGCTCATATCCGCAAGGTCGCGAGTTTGCGCCTCGATCCCGGCAGTTACTCGATCGCGAGTTTGAGTCTTCAATGTAGTTTTTTCTTGCAGAATAGGCGAGAATAGGGAGGGTTAGGCTGGGATCATTCTCTGCGAGATGATCTTAGTGCGGGAGACAAGTGTAGGAGAGGTGTACTGACTGTGTGGGCAGAACTTTGGAAGTGATTGCCCACCATTCTCAAAAGCCGCTGTGTCTCCCTGTCCCTCCAACTCCAGAGGAATCCGCTCCCCGATGGGCCGCTACGGCGACAAGTGGCTGTTCGCCCACAGCCCGAGCTGCGCCACCCCAAGAACAATACGTACCTTGCACACCATCAGCTTCTGCCCCTACGGGGAGCGTGTTCCTCTGGAGTTGGAGCAGGGCTGGGCTGGAGTTGCTGATCTGGGATCTCCGTGCTTGCAGTGGGCCTGGGGGTCGGTGTCCCGATGAGGGGGCGCAGCTCGGGCTGTGGGCGAACTGCCACTTGTCGCCGTAGCGGCCCATCGGGGAGCGGCTTCTGGTGGTCCTGACGTCTCTCAGCTCCTGTCCAGGGGGGTGGCCGGAGACGTCAGGACCAACAGGAACCCGCTCCCCGATGGGCCGCTACAGCGACAAGTGGCAGTTCACCCACAGCCCGAGCTGCACCCCCTCATCCGCAACCCGGGTTCCTCTGGAGTTGGAGCGGGGCTGGGCTAGAGTTGCTGCTGGCTGTGAGTCTCTGGGATCTCCGTGCTTGCAGTCGGTGTCCCGTTGGTCCTGACGTCTCCGGTCATCCCCCTGGACTGGAGCTGAGACTGTGAACTGTACCGCCCTTGCCCCCTCCCTCTGCAACTGCAAACAGCCCCACAGTTCCCAGTCTCAGCTCCTGTACAGGGGGGTGGCTGGAAACGTCACAGCCCGAGCTGCGCCCCCTCATCCGCAACCCCAAGAACAAGACGTACCTTGCACACCATCAGCTTCTGTCCCTACGGGGAGCGTGTTCCTCTGGAGTTGGAACGGGGCTGGGCTGCTGCTGGCTGTGGGTCTCTGGGATCTCCGTGCTTGCAGTGGGCCTGGGGGTCGGTGTCCCGTTGGTCCTGACGTCTCCGGTGACTGGCACTGACCTGCTGGCATCGCCGACGTGAAGACAGTGCAAAGCCCCCGCGCCGGTGCAACGGGCGGGGAGCTGAAGAGGGAGGGAAGGGGTCACACACATGGCCGGGAAGCAGAGGGGTGTACGTGAGGTGAACCTGAAGGGAGCGACAATCTGCTGCTGCTGCCCGCTGAGTTAAAAAGTTTCCACGCAAGACTCACGATACACTGTGTATCGTGAGTCTACCGTGGGAACTTTTTAACTCAGCGGGCAGGCAGCAGCAGATTGTCAATTATTAACCCTCCTGCGCAATATACCCTCACCTTCACTTTTATGAATGGGGATTTAGTTCCCCTTTCTTCGAGGACCGACCGGAGGTTCCGCTGTCACCTCTGCGGGCCGCCCTCGTTGAACGTCTTCAAGGACCTTTCTTCAAGGACCGAAAAAATGTCCGCTATTCGTAGGTTTTCGTTATTTGGATGTTCGGATAAAAGGTTGTGCACCTGTATCTAATTTTTTTTAATTTCTAAGTATTTATTTCTTAGATGTTTTAAGAAACTTTACCACACAAGTCAAGAGTGTGACAAATAGATATGCTTTGTTATTACAGCAAAGAGCGTCCCCTGGGCTTGAGTTTACTATTCTAACGGATAATCTTCTGGGTAAGTTTAACACTATAAATGGCTGGAACAAATATGATTGCATCAGACAGATTTTCTGAACAGCAATGTCCCATTGTCCAATATTATCATGCGCAAAAATACAGAATTTGTGTCTATCTTTGGTTTAAATCAGCATCTGCAGTTCCTTCCTAAACAGTATAGTCAATGGATTTGGGGTGAAGTGGGCCAACAGTCTTGTTTTTATGCTGTTCATCTCTATACCTCTATATTATTTTTCAATGGTCTCACTGCAGATTTGGAAAGGTTAATTTCTTTATCACTCCTTTAGTGAGTGACTACAGAAATCAGAAACATTTGAACACATTTCGCTCTTGATGGGTTCCTTTTGTCCATATTGTAGGATATCCAGTGGCACAGCTAATGGGACCACTGCTTCAAATCCACAACACCCTGGGTCCATTGCTGACCTTAGATGCTGTCTATGTGGAGTTTGCACCATTTATTTTATGTGATCATGTGGGCTTGTGATCATGTGATTTGGTTTCCTTCCATGCCCCAAGGTCGTACAGGTTGCTAGCTTTATTGGCCACAGTAAATGCCCCTAGTGTGTTGATGAATGGTAGAAACTGAAGGGAGGGAATAAAAGAGGGATTAGTGTAGGATTAGTGTAAGTAGGTGGCTGATGGAGTAGGTGGACTGTTGGAAAATTAAAACAAGCCGCTGCAACCAATTAGACTGAAGAATTCTCACTCAGGACTCCATGGCCCTGATATATGGTCAAGGATAGATTTGGTCGGTGAGAAGCTTTTGACCAGGACCTCCAATTTCTCACTTGATGTGAAGTAGAAACATTCGTTTCCTACTGGACTCCACTTCTGTTCGTCTAATTGATGGGCTTGACATTGGCTGTGTGTGAGTCTATCAGTGAAAACTACATGGAGGATTAGATTATCTCCATCCTAATGTAGCATTCTCATGTATCCATGAAACATCTGGACCAATCTGTGCTGAACATTATTCTATACGGCTGGCTTCAGTTATTGGGTTAACCCTCTCTGGGGAAAGAAGACCCATTTCACTTCAAATCAATCTAAACCTTTATTTTTCCAGACTGATGAGTTTCACACAAAGTCATGACTGATGAGTTTAACACTTAATACCTATCCCCAAATGGGAAGGTACGAGTCAAACACATCATTATGAGTCTGGAGTCACAAACCAGTAAGGATGACGGATCTCCTTGCCCAAAGGTCATTGCTTTTTATCATGCTCACAATAGGTACTGATACCAGCTTTTAATTCTAGAATTTATTAACTTAATGGAATTTAAACACCTCAGCTTGTGATGTACCCTCGATCATTAGCCTAGATATAGATTTAGGTATACGTTAACCAGTGATTGAAAGTTGGATTTACACTCTGCTCGGCATTCTGCCTGGGTAATCATCTCCCATTCATCTGATGCGAAAAGGGATATATAGATGTGTCAGCACATTGTGCATCACTTATTCCATTGACACGATGCTCTCTTTAATGGAATTTCCTGTCATCTGTATGAAATTAGGCAAACAATAGACATTGGAGAAACAGTAGACAATTCCTGAAGAAGTCCATCCTGAGCCACAGTCCACCATAGTCCATTCAAGATCTCCAGGAATTGAATATGATCTTCAAGAGGAGGATCATTAAAAGGTTAACAATGTATTGGCAAGTGAAGTGTGTAATTTGCTTTCCATCAGTGAGCAATAGATTTCTGAAGTATCACATACATTCCCACCCAATGAAACTGCATTGAAGAGGGTGGGAGATGGGGGGTTGCAGTGGCGTGCTTCCAATACTTCCACGGGCTACAGTGATAATAGTACTGTAGCAACATAAAATGTAATTAACTTAAATCTGCCGTTTGATTTTGTTGTCATACCTAATGGTCCCATAGCAGAAGTGTCCACGCTGGAAGTATCCTGAGCAAATTCTACTACCACCACCATCTATTGCAACAAGTGATGGCTCCCACTGATTGTCGCTGGAAGCTTGCGTCCTGTTCAGGACGGACGATGACAGCGAGGTCAACATTTGTAGCAAGATGGACACGAAAGAAGAAGAAGACCTAATACATAAAACAAAATCCCTATGGAACTGATGCACGAGAATGCCGAGAACTATATTGTGCACACTATAACTTCCCCTTTGCTCTATTTATTGTACATGAGTTTGACTTGATTGTGTTTGTGTATAGTGTATATGATCTGTTTGGATAATATGCAAAACAAAGCTTTCCATTGTATCTCGGTACACATGACATTAATAAACCTAAATGTAAACTGTTTTGGTTCTGCCAGTTCCCCACTTTTTTTACTGCTGTAAACAAGACCTTGCTTAGGGACGGTTCCGCGTCATTGTATGCATTCTTGTGCCCCATCCAATGGTCATTAATCACTGTGAACCACACAGGCTATTCAAATATGCTGAGTTGTGTTTTCTTCCCATGGCCACACTTCTAAGTTGTTGATTTTGAACAGGTTTCAAAAATTTGAGGAGAAATAGCAAGAGCTTTAAATAGGAATAGCCGTGGTTTTCGGAGTGAATGCGGGTGATGCAGATTGGGCTGCATGAGAGGAAGGAAGAATCAGAAAGCATTGTTTGTGTTATATCCTCATCCACCAGTTCATGGGCTAAAGGACAAATTTGGCATAACTGAGATCAGCCCTGGCCAGAAAATGAACTGGGAATTTCCTAATGCTTGCGGTTTGGCTGTTCACCCAGGATGGGTCTTTTGCAACAGTGATGACTGGATAAAGAAATATGCTTTGCAATCAGTCCTGCCAGCTGCCAACATGTCCAATAACAAGAGATGTGTGTTGGAAGGAACTCCTCAGCCTCTGCAGAAGGGTCTTGACCCGAAACGTCACCCGTTCCTTCTATCCAGAGATGCTGCCTGTCCCGCTGAGTTACTCCCGCATTTTGTGTCCAACAGCAATGGAAAGCTTGAAAGCAAGAGCTCTTTGACCAGTGAGGTTAAAGAATGAGAAATTAACTCTGTCCCAGAGGACATACCCACACGCAACATCCTTACACCTACATTTCTGAGAACCAATGCATACGACGGACAAAATTTGCAATGGAGATGATTGTGTATATCTTTTGCCAAAATTCTGGAAAAATAGCCAGCAGTTCAAACTATTGACAGAGGTAGCTTATACAATAAATAAAGTGAATAATGTCACAGACCATATAGGCAGGCTGAATTTGCGATCAGTGGATCAAAGTATATGAGTGCACGGCAATATGGTATAAGATAGATGATCTTATACCATATCAGGTATCAGGCTGATATACCATGGTACATACCACCTGATTATACCATATCAGGTATCAGGTATCAGGCTATAGACGATCAGGCTGACACAGGTGCTATCATCCCTACCTCACCTGGATCCTAATATCACCCACCTCTTGCCCCACCCCTTCCCCTCCCCTCTTTCTACCAGCTATCTCCCATCTACCCCATCAGTCTGAGGAAGGGTATTGACTCAAAACATTTTGTCTATTTCCCTCCTCAGATGCTGCCTGAACTGTTGAGTTCCTCCAGCTGTTTGCTCTTATCTGCAGGAGATCATCCAAAACCATATAAAATGGCAAAGGAGGTTCAAATATTCAAATGTGTGCCTCTTGCTCCTAGTTTCTCTGTTTCTACATTTACACACTCTAAATAATGCTGCACCAAGAACAAAAGGATTTGGTTATAATTTTTTTAATTGGTAGTGACCAATATTACAAATGTTTCTCCTGTTACGGTGGTCATTAAGATATGAAGGCAGGGCCCCCTTCATAGATTGATGCCAGGACTGTTCTCTGTGCACGTGAATCAGTGGAAATTTATTTCAGTAGGTTCACAAGATTTATGATCTAGCTATTTGATATAGATTGATTCTGCACCAAAAATTGGTAGAAACAAAAGTGGGGAGGCGAGTAAAACACAAGTCCCAGAGTATTTACAGATCTGCAAGGCACATCAGGAACACATACTCGTACTATTCTTCATACTTTGCCACAACATAATAGGAGGCCATTCAGTCCATTGACTTTAGATGTTTTTTTTTTTTTTAGATGTTTTTTATTAAGGACAGTGCATCTTTATAAACATTTGCATGCAATACGCAAGATTATAGCTATAGGCTAATTTCCATCTGTAGTCCCTCTGGTAAACCAGGTTAACACATCACAACACATTCAATCCATAAGAAAAGAATCAAAACAAAACAAAAGACAAACAAAAAACATAACAAAACAGACAATAAAGTTAAAAAGTAACAATAAAAGACTGCCAGATGATTATATTACGGTTGATTATGAATAGATAGATAGATAGATATAATTTAATTGCCACACAACCAAGGTCGGTGGAATTTGGGTTGCCTATATACAGGTTTGATATTCCAGTAACCATTTTTTGAGTTGTTTTGTAAATGTGGTGATGGTTGGCAGATCCCGTATGAAGCAGGGGATCGCGTTCCAGATATGCGACGCTCTATAGGAAAATACTGTTTGGCCAAATACACTTTTCTTAAACGGGACAACACAATCACCCCTGGATGCTGCTCTTGTCGACCTATTTATGTTCTTCTTTATAAATTCTTTTAACGGAGGTGGGGCTAGCCCATGGATGATTTTATAAACTAAAATTGAGTCTGAATAATTTATTACATTTTCCCAGCTCAGCAGATCAAATTTTTTAAGGATGCTGCAGTGATGGTACATTCTGGGCTTTTTATCAAGAGTTTTTAAGGCTTGTTTGTAAGCAATTTCAACAGGCTTTATCGTGGACTTACATGCCAATGACCAAGTCGTTATACCGTAGGTCATGTATGGCATAATCATAGCATTAAAATATAATTTAGCCGAATCAGTAGTTAAATTATTCCTAATATATCTAAAATTAGACAAATTAAATTTAATTAAATTCACTGTTCTTTTTTTTACCTGTTGTTTAAAACTGACTTCTTGCCGGCTCTCATGACATTTTTATCACTACCACCCCCATTATTTCCCTGTAACTTATTCTCCCTCAAAATGGTTTATTTTATAAATGCCTTAATCCAAGGAAAACATACAGGATATTGGGAAGAATATTTTATGTTATCTGTCATTAGTTACTCCAGATTTCTCAGATGGAGCAATCAGAGTAGCCCCAACTTTCGTTCTGTTAGTTCAAAGATCTACTACCACTCCCCCATCTCCATCCCCCTGATTCTCCCTCTATCCTTGTAATATAGGTACAATTTGCAGCAGTCAATAAACTCATCAGCAAATGTTGTGGGAAGATCTAGGGGGTTAGAGGAAGAACATGCAAACTCCACACAGAGAGCGGAATCACACCCCAGGATCACTAGAGCTTGTTGTAGCAGCCCAAACATGACAGAGTACTCTCTACATAACTGACTTAAGGAAGCATCAACACTCGGGTCTAGACACCATCCAGAGCAAATCAAATAGTGGCATCCATTTCCCTAATATGCCAATCACTATGACATGACTGCAATTGGACCATCCCTGGAAATACCATTGTAAAGGTGGGTCACCCACACTTTCTGAAGGGAAATTAAGGGCAATAACTCTTGACCTTCCCAGTAATGCCTGTAATTTGTAATGAATTTAAGAAAACATTCCTACACAAACATGGTGCTAAAGATCAAAAACAATCTTTTCTGTAAAATTCCTCATACTGTCAAGATGTTAATATAGAAACATAGAAAATAGGTGCAGGAGTAGGCCATTTGGCCCTTCGAGCCAGGACTGCCATTCAATATGACCATGGCTGATCATCCAAAATCAGTTACCCGTTACGGCTTTACCCCCATATCCCTTGATTCCCTTACCCCGAAGAGCTAAATCTAACTCCCTCTTGAATATAAATACATGCCGGATCAATTTTCAATTTACATGCAACTTAATGATTCCTTTTATTTTGCAAATTCCTTTATCCAAGCATTACCATAAACATAAGAAATGCCACAGGATATTGGGAAGAATATTTTCTTCCACCTGCCGATAGTTTCAGAGCAATGAACTCCAATAATTCCCAAGTGTGGCAATCAGAGCAAGCCCAACATTCCTTCAGCAGGTTACATTCATTTGGTTAAAATCACATCCTTTATTTTTTTGTAAGAAAAAACATGAACAAAACCTCAGGCATTATATTCAGATATAACCCAAATCATTCCATTGCAATCACATCTGTTAGTTCAAAGATCCATTGCAATATATACTACCATGCGGCTATTTGAATGACATTAACCATTGGGTGGTAGCTGTTAGTAGCCTGTGGCACTAAGTACATGTGGACAGTAGACAGGATGGAGACAGAATGTATCAGTTTGTAATTATCTTCTGGTAGGCCTGAGCTCTTAGGCTATTCTTGTGGGATTCTGCTGTGTTTTTGAAACTACAAATTCTTATTCCCATAGTTCAACATCCACCTTTGTTGGTAGCACATCAAACTTTAAACATATTGCATTAACTTTGACACTTTTACCATAAATCAAGAAGTTACGACAGTTTTTGTTCATTCATTTTCCTAGAATCAGGGACAGTTGAATCAAATGTTCATTAATAAACGATAGAAACATAGAAAATAGGTGCAGGAGTAGGCCATTTGGCCCTTCGAGCCTGCACCGCCATTCAATATGATCATGGCTGATCATCCAACTCAGTATCCTGTATCTGCCTTCTCTCCATACCCCCTGATCCCTTTAGCCACAAGGGCCACAACTCCCTCTTAAATATAGCCAATGAACTGGCCTCAACTACCTTCTGTGGCAGAGAATTCCAGAGATTCACCACTCTCTGTGTGAAAAATGTTTTCCTCATCTCGGTCCTAAAAGATTTCCCCCTTATCCTTAAACTGTGACCCCTTGTTCTGGACTTCCCCCAACATCGGGAACAATCTTCCTGCATCTAGCCTGTCCAACCCCTTAAGAATTTTGTACGTTTCTATAAGATCCCCCCTCAATCTTCTAAATTCTAGCGTGTACAAACCAAGTCTATCCAGTCTTTCTTCATATGAAAGTCCTGACATCGCAGGAATCAGTCTGGTAAACCTTCTCTGTACTCCTTTTATGGCAAGATAGAGGCATTATAGCTTACATTTGGTTTGATAATCACAGGCAGAATTGAAATAATGAATTTTATTGTCAACCTGCAAAAATTCCTCTATTTTATTGTGAAGAATTTAAATCCAATGCATGGCAAACCTGGGATTGATTAATACATTCAATTCCACGTTTTTCCACCCAGTTCATTTATTTTTTATTATTCAATCACTGGGTGCAGGTGTTAATAGGAAGACTGCAATTCGTTTTCATTAAACACATGGCTGAGCCCAAAGTCATGTAGGCCAGATCATGACAGCATGGCAGATTTCCCATCTGGAATGAAAACTACACAGTGCTGCATAAATCTGAACACCTTATGTGATGCTTAACCTCTGGCACAGCATGGCTGTAATATTAGTCTCAGAGCATCAGTTCTCTTTGATTCTTCAGGGCTGCCAGGGCCAGTTTTTCAGCCCCACACCAAAGGCTGCAACCTCTGGCAACCAAGATGGGCAGCACGGTGGTGTGGCAGTAGAGGTGTTGCCTTATAGCGCTGGAGACCCAGTTTTGTGTTCTTTTTCTAGGTCTGCACACAACTTGAGAGTCTTCAATTTACAACAGAAGTCTTTAATGCTTTACGCAATGCTGGCAGCAAGACTACTCAAAATGGCTGCAGACAGGATAAAACTATGTACAAAACATCTCCCTTTGTCCGGTGTAGCGTCACCTGCTGGACGGAAGGAGCAATGGGTCCTCCCACCCCACACAATCCACCAAACATCACACTCCCCCTTTCCAGTTTGAAGTCTCTATTCCTGAATGAGTCGCCTTGGGGGAATTCCACGATTGCAACGAGCCGATCGATGAAGGACCACAGGCAGATCGGTGGGGAGTTTGTCTGGCGGAACTTCGTCAAAGTCAGGCACTCCAGTATCCGCACGATTCGGCGCTGGGGTGTCCAACTGCTTGGTTCTGGTCAGGTTCTGTGCAGTCTTCGCTGAAGGAACACGGCTTCTTAATAGGTCATCATGCCATCGGCATTGTCCTTCTTGTCCTTAGTGTGATGTTTGGTGGACCTTGTGGGGTGCGAGGACCCGTTGCTCCTCCCGTGCAGCAGGTGGCGCTGCATCAAACATTACACCCAGGTTTGATCCTGACTATGGGGGCTGTCTGTGTGGAGTTTGCATGTTCTCCCTGTGACCTGAGTGAGTTTTCTCCAAGATCTTCGATTTCCTCCCACACTCCAAAGATGTGCAGGCTTGTCGGTTAATTGGCTTGATAAAATTGTAAAATGTCCCTTGTGTGTATAGGATCGTGCTAGTGTGCGGGGATCGCTGGTCAGTGCGGACTTGGTGGGCCGAAGGGCCTGTTTCCGCGCTCTATCTCTAAACTAAACTAAAACTAAACAAGAAGGGAAGTGAACAGAAAAACAGGAAAGTCATTTAATAACTGCAGGAAGGTAGACCAAACATCTCCTCAACTGCAACTCAGTCTTTAATGCGAATGCCCTTGACTTCATCCCACAGCAAATTAGCAACCCCAACCTTGCCATCACCCAGGGCTGACAAGAAGTTGAAAAGGCCATGGACCATCCAAAAGCAACAAGGTTCAGTAACAGGTAGTTGAGTTCAAGTTCAAGTTCAAGAGAGTTTATTGTCATGTGTCCCAGATAGGACAATGAAATTCTTGCTTTGCTTCAGCACAACAGAATATTGTAGGCATAAATAAAATGTAATGATAAGGAACTTTAAATACACATTTACAGGCTCAATTCCCATGTTGGTAAAAGTGGATCTGCCTGGGAACCTCTCAGATGCAGTAATCATGGCCATCTTCAGGAAATGAAGAAGAATCTAATTAATATAACTGCAAAGAGGTGTCCATGTTTTCTGCCAGAGGGATAGTCATGATCTCGATCCTCCTCAACCATTTTCTCCTCATGGCAAATTATCTGCTCATTGAATCTCAGTGTTGATTCCGCCCATCCAGAGGTGCAATGGACCTGCTTGTCACTGAGAACTCCAAGAGAAATGCAGGCAACAGCATCAACAATTATACTTAATCATTTTCAACTTTACTAAAGTCTTTAACTATGACAATCAAGAGGGACTATGGAGCATCCTTCTCAAATTTGACTGCATGCAGGATGTCTTCTGTCTGTTTGATGATGTCATGCAAGTCCTGAACATAAACAGTGTGCCCACAATGGATCTAAATTCAGTGAAGACTGATAGAAGAATAGGTGCAACACTGAACCTCAGTACTGGTAAGGTTCACATTAAAGTGGCGCTAATCTGGAGGACGAATGGGAACCTATTCAACCTCTGGAATTTCTTCTGGACTTCTGGAACTCCACAACGCTCTGGAATTTCTTGCGTTATTGGGCAGAGTTGTTCCAAAAAAGCTGTAATGTAACCCAATTGTTTGCTTACTATGGTGCATCCGTAGAGGTTGGTAAGCATCGTTGGAGTCATGCCGAATTTCCTCAGTCTCCCGAGGAAGTAGAAACATTGGTGTGTTTTTTTGCCCATAGCATTGTAGTCGCAAAGATACCAGCGTTATTCCGAAACCTGGTTGGAATTTCAGCCGCAGAATGTTTCTAAGCAACCACCGGATATCCATATCCATATTTAGACTTAAATCAGATAAGTCAGTGATATGCTATTTGTCAGACCCAATTAATTCATTATTTTCCCTTTGGAAAGAAGCCACTGGCAGGAATGACTCCTCTGTTTCTACTGTGGTAAAATTTATAAGAATATATTGACTGTACTTATCCAGACAGATATTCTCCCCTGATGTCTTTGCCTTCTTATTTATGAACTGAAATGGGCTGCCAATCAAGGAAGATTACATTACGCTGAAATAGACAGCTTTGCAATATTTAACAGATACAAGTTGCGAATTTCTTCCCTCATTTACATTTTTGTTTGACCCCTATTCCCTTTCTCCACTGTGATGAAAGACTGCTGAATTATTGTAAGTGTTTCTTCCATTTGGCCGTGGAGTCATTGGGTAATACTGGACATCTGAATGGTGCGTAACATTGCTGTTATATATTGCTTGGTCACACAATTGAAAGTTCCTGGTGTATAAATTTGGCTGTTATGCTTCCTATCTTGCAACGGTGAATATGTTTCAAATGTTCATCAATGGCATTGGTGCATTTTGGCTTGCTCAAAGGCAGGAAAGATGCTACAACGAAAATACACTTAACTTGATTTCAACCATTCTTCAAGGAATTCCTAATCCTATCTTAATACGTCACTCTTTTTTCCATTGCATTTGGCTCACCTATATCAAAATTTTCATTCTATTTTCGATATTTTTCTTCATCTCTGTAATAGTTTCTGATTCCATTGAATAGATCTACTGATACCTTCTGCAGTGGCCATTTGGCCTGTTTTGCATGTCACTGATGATTGCATGTGCATTTAAATTTTAGACTGCCCGATATATTGTGGGTGGAATTTATGACGTGTTTTTGGGCGTGTTTGGAGCTTAGATGCTTGAGCAGAAGTTTAGTTTTTAGATTAGTTTGGAGAGACGATGGGGAAGGTCAACCCTACGGAGACACGAGGAGTTTTGTAATGTTTAAAGTTGCAAGTTGGAATTCAAGGAAGATTGCAGTAACGAGTTGGAAGAAACTTGGATGTATCTTGCTGCTTACCATCAACAATAAAGCATTTATTCAACAAAAGACTGTGTGTTGAAGCTTTATGAGTGAAGAAGCTCTGAAGGTCTCTGAGGAAGCTTGCATGCGTATTGAAGATATTCCCCATCCATTCTTATCCAAATAGCGGCAAGAGAATTCGTTTCTCGAAAGATATGAAAGATCTGCCACTACACCTTCTCTGATCAATGCTTTACTTTCCCCAGTCAACGTCAGGACTATGCTCATTATTCCCTCCTCTGCAAAGTTTACCTGTACCGGCCACAATCTCTCTTTTGTTACCTACCTGCTCAAGTCTTGTCATAGAAATGTGCAGCACAGAAACAGGCCTTTTGGCCCACCACATCCATGCTGGCCCTTTTTGCCCATCTACACGATTCCTATTTGCCTGCATTAGGATCATCTCCTTCTATGCCTAGCCTATTCAAATATCTCTAAATGCTTCTTAAACATAGCGATTGTACTGGATTCCACAACTTCCTCTGGCAGCACGTTCCAGATATCAATGAATTTCCATATTAAAAAAACATTCAGCTCAGATCTCCTTTAAAACTCTTTCCTCTTATCTTAAACCTATTCCCTCTTGTTAGTGAGACCAATACGTTGAGAACCATCCTCAGTCGAATAATTTGATGACAAATATGTTGATTTGAATCTGATCAGTTTTGACCTTACATTAGATTATGATGTATCTTGAAATCTAGCAGCTTGCTAATACTACTCATGTAAAGTTGCAATGACGATGATCTATTATATAAAGCACTGGAGTTTAACATGGCAAGTTTCCTCCCTAATAGGATATCTTAAACTAGTTAGCTTATCTAGCAAATATCGCATAATTATCCGGTGCTGTCTAATTTTGTCCCTTCCAGAGAAAAACACGAAGTGCTGTAGTAACTCAGCTAGTTAGACAGCATCTGTGGAGGGAAAAGGGCTGATAATGTTTCAAATTGGGAACGTTTGCAGTTTCTTGTCTCTGTGTGTTTTTTCATGAGATATGGTATAACATGGTGTCAGTGGTGAGGCTGTTGAACCATTCCACAATTATTTTGAATGCAGTCTCACTGTGCTACTGAAGAAATTCCAGGATTTTGACTCAGTCACAATAAAGTATACTAATATCTTTCTATATAAGGATGTTGGTGACTGGAAGAGGGGTTTTGGTAGTGATGGTGTTACAATGGCATGCTTTTCCTGGTAGTAGAGGTTGCAGGCCTGGGAGGTGCAGTAGGTGTAGTCTGGGCAAATAATTGAAATGGATTTTGTAAATGGGACACACTGCAACCATTGTGTGCAGTAACAGTGTGAATGGATGAGCAGCGGATAGGATGCCAGTTATGCAAACTGATTTATACTGTTTTATTCTCCTTGCATACTGTTGGCACTGCACTATTCCATCACTATTCCATCTATTCCATCACTCCCCACTCACCTTAATGATTGTGGACAGTCTTTGCGGAGTTCATTTTAAGCTGCCTTAATCATACCATTAACTCAGCGGGACAGGCAGCATCTTTCTCTCCAGAGATGCTACCTGTCCCGCTGAGTTACTCCAGCTTTTTGTGTCTATCTTAGGTTTAAACCAGCATCTGCAGTTCCTCTTACACATAATCATAGCATTGTTCCCACAAGCAAAAACTTCACTTCTAACAACATAATTGACCAATGAATAAAGATTCCTGAGCTAGCTCACCATGCAATTTGGATCTTTTATCAGTATCAATGGCAATAATATCACCTGCTCCAATGTCAGACTAATACCTGGGCATGTTGCATTCCACACTTCAAAGGAAAAACCTTTGCAAGGAGAATGGTGATTTATGCGATACCCATGAATTCTTTGTGGAAAATGTGAAACCAGTTGGTCCAGAAGAAAACATAAAATCAGAAAAGGTATGAGAAATGTGTCCAAGAATTGACAAATGGGCCACGTAATTGGATGGACATTAAAATGGGAGAAGTTTGGTCATGCCTGCTTCTCTATTTTGATTTAATATAAGTAGGAAAGCTTCCCCCCACTGAAAAAAAAACTGGACATGTGCTGATTAATGTGTGTTTGCAGAATATTTTCCAATACTGCAGTTTGCATGCTCTTTGCAAAACTGAATTCCTTTGCACTGAAGTATGAATGAGAAAAAAATAATAATTGGTTTCTTTGCACTGTAATATTGTGCCGTGCCTTAATGCAAAACATTTGTCAGAATCCAAATCTACTGGTAATGCACACACCCTAAAAGAGAACTGGATGCTACCAGTGAAGGTGACTTCACATGGGTCAATATGATTTTAATAGTCAAGCAGCTGTTACAGCATCAGAGAACATGTAAAGAGCATGTAATATGCAGTATTACAAAATATTTTGCAAACACATTAATCAACATATGTTCAGTTTTCAATGGAGGGAAGCGTTCCTTCATTTTGAAAAAAATAACACAGCACTTATTATAGTCCCTTGGAGTAATTTCCACCAATTTCTGTTCTTTTCATTATTATTGCATGCCATCATTTCTGTTCTATTTATTATTACATACCATTATTCTGAATGCCTTCATTTCCTACAGATAGATTTGTTCAATTGAAAAAACATTCTAAACAAATATGGACAGAAGGTGCAAATGGGCAGAAATTACATATTCAGAATCTCTTTCAGATGTGAATTTAGTATGCAGAATGATTGTATTATAATTTCATCTTTAGTAGCATGCTTAACACATGCCAAGAAATTAAACTCATCTGCATGTTTTTCATCCACATGCTGCACACAAAAAACAAACTTCTTTTCATTTGAAGTCGACAATGCTGGAATCCATTAATAAGGGAGTAGTAACTGGATGTTTAGAAAATCATATTACAATCAGACAGTGTAATGCAATTTTATAAGTGGCATCGTATAATAAACATATTGGAGTTATTTGAAGACATGTAATACACAGGCTAGATATGGATGAACTAATAGAATTAAAGATGGACACAAAATGATGGAGTAACTCAGCAGGACAGGCAGCATCTCTGGAGAGAAGGAATGGGTGATGTTTCGGGTCGAGACCCTTCTTCAGACTGCTGTCAGGGGAGTGGGTGGTAGAGATAAAATGTAGTCGGAGTTTAATATAGTATTGTAATGTATGTATTGTAATTAATGTAGAAATAAATGTAGAATTAGTTTATTTAGTTATCCAAAACGGTTTTCAGGTAGATACAACATGTAAGCCTCCATGTCACCTTCCCCTCACCTAACAATGAACCATTCTACATTTCCTTGATCATCGTCTGCTTTGTTCTGTTGTTTTCACACCTTACCCTTCCATATCTCCAGTCTCCTTCTCCCCTGACTCCCAGTTTGAAGAAAGGTGTCGACCCGAAACCTCACCCTTTCCTTCTATCCAGAGATGCTGTCTGTCCCGCTGGGTTACTCCAGCATTTTGTGTCTATCTTGGTGTAAACCAGCATCTGCAGTTCCTGCCTACACATGAAAGGGTAAGGTGCAGGTTAAGAGCTCATGGCATTGAGGTAATATTTTAGCATCGATAGAGCACTAGCTAACTGATGAGAACCAGAGAGGAAACATTGAACAGCACAATACAGAAACAGGCCCTTCAGCCCACAATGCTGAACATGATGCCAGGTTAAAGTAATCTCCTCTGCCTGCACGTGATCCTTATCCCTCCATACCCTACATATCTATGTGCCTCTTCCATGCCACTATCTTATCTGCCTCAACACTCCTGGCAGCACGTTCCAAGCACCCACCCCCTCTGTGTAAAATAATTGCCCTGCACATCATCTTATATCTTAATTTTCTGGATCAGCCTACCGTGAGGAACATTTTCAAATGCTTTACTAACATCCATGTAGACAACTCAACACTCATCGATCAACTCCTCAAAATGTTCAGTCAAGTTGGTAAGACATGACCTGCCCCTTGGACAAAGCCATGCTGACTGTCCCTAATTAGCATATGGTCTCATCGAGTCATAGAATCACACAGGATTGAAACAGGCCTTTTGGCCCAACTTGCCCACACTGGCCAACATGTCCCATCCCACCTGCCTACGATTGGCCCACATCGCATGTACCTGTCTAAATGTCTCAAGCAGAAAGAAAATGAGAAAATGGTGGAAATACTCAGCAGATCAGACGGTGTCTGTGAGAGAAATAATGTTAGCATTTCACTTTGGAAACATAGAAACATAGAAAATAGGTGCAGGAGGAGGCCATTCGGCCCTTCGATGGGTGTTCCACAGTTTCCAGCACTATCTGTTTTTATTTCAGCTTTCCAACATTTGCAGGGTTTGATTTTTGAATGAGTCATAAATTGATGACAAATCAGTTGACACAGGAACAGACCCTCAGTCTACCAAGATTCAAGAGAGAGGCAAGAGTGATTAGTTGTCATAGGTACTGAAAAACAGAACAATAAAATTCTTACTTGCAGCAAGTAAAAGTAAAATTCTTAGAGAAGGCAGGTACAGGATACTGAGTTGGATGATCAGCCATGATCATATTGAATGGTGGTGCAGGCTCGAAGGGCCGAATGGCCTACTCCTGCACCTATTTTCTATATTTCTATGTTTCCTCCCAGCCATCAGTCATGTGATCAAGGACTTTCATTGCGCACTGGTGTATATGACAATAATCTGATCTAAGTCTGAATCTGAATATGAATCTCAATATTTCGGTGAACCTCCTCTACACCTTGCCAAGTGCAATCACATCCTTCCTATAGAGTGGTGATCAGCACTGTGCACTGTACTCCAGCTATGTCTAGCCAATGTTTTAGAAACTTGTACTATGCTCCTCTCTGCTCCTACATCCTATTCCCTGGTGAAGGAAGGCAAGGTTTCAGTATGTCTTTTGCGTCACCTTATCTGACCATCTTTGCTGCCATCTTCAGGACTTGTACACTGGGTCCATCTTCAGACTCAAGACTGACCCCGGTCTGAAGAAGAGTTCCGACCCGAAAGGTCACCTATTCCTTTTCGCTAGAGATGCTGCCTGACCCGCTGAATTTACTCCAGCATTTTGTTTCTACCTTTGGTATAAGCCAACATCTGCAGTTGCTTCCTACACACTGGGTCCATCTGTTTCCCAGTACATCCTAGTGGCCTACTATTCATAGCGTTTGTCCTCCCTTTATTAATCCTCCTAAAGAGAATTGCCTTGTAATTATCAGGCTTCATCTGCCATTACTCTGCCCGTTTTACCAACTAATCAACTTCATCTTGTACCCTATGACTATTTTCCTCACCACCAACAACATCATTTTCATTTCACCTGCAAAGTTTTCAACCATACCTCCAGTATTCATTAAATCATGTTGTAGGCAGGAACTGCAGATACTGGTTTAAACCGAAGATAGACACAAAATGCTGGAATAACTCAGCGGGATTGGCAGCATCTCTGGATAGAAGGAATGAGTGACCTTTCAGGTCGAGTCCCTTCTTCAGATCTGAAGAAGGATCCCAACCCAAAACGTCACCCATTATTTCTATCCAGAGATGCTGCCTGTCCCGCTGAGTTATTCCAGCATTTTGTGTCTATCTTCATTAAATCATAATGTATGTAATAAATATTGAAGATTGCAGCATGGATCCCTGTGAGGCTTCTCATGACAACACTCCCTCCATCTCTGATTACCAAACCAGCTTTAAATCCAATCTACCGCCTTGCCATGGATCCCGTGGGCTCCATTCTTTTGGACATATCTCCCATGGCTAAGGCCTTAAAGACGTCACTGTTGACTTCATCAACCTCATTAACCTCATTGTTACCTCTTCAAATAATCCCATCAAGTTGCTGCACATACGGTGAGTTTTGAGAGTTGGGGGGTGGGTCATGGTTAAATTACTGGCCTGGTAACACAGAGACTGTGATAAATTAGTTCAACTCCCACCGTGACCGTGACTACCGAGGATCTTAAATTTTAATAACTCAGCCATTTGCTGGCTGCTATTACTGATAATATGCTTCTTACCAATAATTGCTTGATTGTTTTAAAATCCAAAATTGTTTTCCAAAGGCCTCAATGAAGGAAATCTACTGGCCTTTCCTGCCCTCTGTAATCAGACCCAGAAAGTATGTTTGCTAAACTGTGCTCTTACAGATCTGAGCAAGTCAAAGAGTTCACGGACAATAACTTTAGCCTTTCCAATACTCACCCCCTGTGAATGAATGCAAATACAGTTGTCTAGTGCAGATCATGGAACAATTGGTATGCTTCTGTGCTAAAACTTGTACAGATTATGCATTTAAGTATAATCATGCCGATGGCAAAATCCATTTGCCCTTTTTGTTGCTAACAGGGCAGACAAGGGAATGCATTTAGCATCATTTTACAGGATATGAAACACCATTGTATTCATTTTTAATTAATACTAGAACAAGGGGGACCCGTCCTCTCAACGCACGGTTGCGGGTGGGGGGGGCTGCGGTGTCAACAACACACACTAACCACCACCCACACATACACGGGGGGTTGAGAGGGGGCGGGAGGGGAGAAAGGGAGGGGGAGGAGGGCCCTAGGGGAGGGGGGAGGGGGGAGAGAGAGGAGGGGGGAGAGAGGGGGGAAGAGGGGAAGAGTAGGGGGAGAGGGGGGAAGGGAGGTGGATGTGGAGGGTGAAGGGGAGATGGGGAGAGGGGTGAGGTGGAGGGAGGGCAGAGGGGTGCAGGGAGAGAGGGGGAAGTGGGGGATTGGGGGGAGAGGGGGGAAAGGGAGGGGGAGGGGGGAGGTGCGGGGCGCTGCGCTGCAGACTGCCGGCCGAGTGCGAGTATTGACACAATCAGGGTCTGCCTATGTTGACAGTTTGCAGGCAGGCGATCATCGAGTTGATGTATCGCCAACTTTATCAACGGAGCGCTCGAGCTCCTGCGGCGACCAGCATTCGCAGAGGGTCTCCGGGGTCCCCGTGGACACCGCGTGTTCCCTCTCCGGGGCGGGCGGTCGACCCCCTTGCGGCCGTCAGCTGCCCGCTGCCTGGAACCGCACGTGGCCGTCTTGGCCGGGCACAGGAGCAGATGGATGGGGAGATTCCCCCCCATCCCTCCTGGCCCTCCCCCCTCTGTACCGGGTGCGCAGGTGTCGGGAGTGTGGGCTGGAATGTGGCCGGGGCTTGGGGAGCAGCCCCTTCGGATGGTCGAGCAGGGGTTGTGGCCTCTCACACTGCATGTGCATGTGGGGCACAATATCATCCTCGCCGTGGAGGTGGCAGGCGGCTGGCGAGTCCGTGAGCCGGCTCAGGTGTCTGTTGCCTGCCACAGCCGTGAAAAAAAAAGTCCCAGTTTCGTATCCTACACACTAGGGGCAATTTACAGAGGACAATTAACCTACAAACCCAGCGCCTTTGGAATGTGGGAGAAAACCAGAGCACCCAGAGAAAATCAATTCAGTCACAAGGAGAACATACAATACCAGTAGAAATATCGTCTCCAATCCACTCTACCTAGGTTCAATAATTTTTATTATTATTATTATTAAAGCTTTATTTCAGACAGAGGTCCATATAACACATCAAACAGTACAAAGAATTACAAAGATACATTAAAAATTTGCATATTAGCCTAAAATATATATACGCTATTGCACCAATGCCGTCTTAGCCTAGAAGTGAATCTATAGCAGCTTTTCAGAGGGCTGACTAGGGCTTCAATTATGTGGTTCTCTGACTTGTCCAGGCGACACATAAAACTAAACATCAGCTGTTTTAAGAGTGCCTCACAGGTTGGCACTCTAGTGGACACAAACAATTGACTGGCACTATGCCACCTAGGGACACGAAGTAGCAACCTCGTTGCATCATTGTATGCAACTTTAAGCCTCTGCATACTCTTTTTCTTATAATTAGACCACAATTGAGCAGTATATAACGGTGTGATGTAGGTTCTGAACAGGGAACACTTCACAGAATTAGACCACATATAAAACTTCCTTATAAGCATGTTGGCTTGAAGATAAATTTTACAGCGCTGTCGGTAGAGGTCTTTGTCATCCGTCCAGTCATCAGATATGACATGACCTAAGTATTTAATTTCCTCACACACAGCAAGAGGACTGTCTGACAAATAAAAGGTCGGAAAAGTTTGGAATGATCACATTAACCTTGGGAACAGTGAAGTATCAGTTTGGATTTTGTCTCAAGTCTAGAATGGGAGTTTTTTTGTTCGCTCTCATCCATTGCATGTAGGAAGGTATCGTGGCTCGGGCTACCATTGATTGCCCACCTCAAACTGCTTCTGAACTGGATGGCTTGCAATAGATCATTTCAGCGGGTGATTAAGAGTCAATGACTTGTGACTCATGGGGAACATTTGGCCTTTGACACTCGAAGAGTTGGTTTTGAGAACATTACTGCCATATTTTTGGAGCTCACAGATGCTCCTAAAGCCAAAAGAATTAATGATCCACCTTCCAAACAGCCACTTGCTTGCCCCTTCCCCCTATGTGGAAGAGTGTGGTGGTCCCATACTGGTATTAGTAGCCCCCCAAGAGCTAATAAAGATAAGACAAATCAAGCGATCCTCAATTCCAAGGAACTGCTTGAGTCATAGAGCATGAAAACAGACCCTTCAGCCCAACTTACCCATGCTGACCAACATGCTCCATCTGCAGTCCTCCCATGAAGAAGACAAAAAAAAAAACAATGACCTGAGTCTGACTCGCAGGCAATCCAGACCCCAGGCAAGAATGAACAGATTTCTCTCCCTGCAGAATGTTAGTGGACCTGGTGGATTAAAGAATCAGTATGGGTGGCGTCGGGTGGCGCCGTCAGCAATGGCAGCCTCGCCTACAGTCTGTCTGCTTTTCATCTTTTTTGTTTTTATGACTGTGTTTTAAAATATATGTATTCATGTTCTCTGATTTGTTTTATGTGGGGGTGGGGGGGGGGGGAGGTCAGGAGAAAATGTTTTTTTCAGTCTCTTACCTTGCCGGAGATGCGATTGCTTTCTGGATCGTATCGCCGGTCACTCTGCGGCCTAACACCCTTGAGCTGGCGGCCTTGCTCAAGACTGACTTTGAGCTCCACCGCGGGGCCGTGGACTTCCCATCGGAGCCCGCGATCCCTTGCCTGGCGTCGACGCTCCAACCGCAGCCTGTGGATTTCACCATTGAGGAGCTCGCAGTTTCGGGTAGAGACTGTCGCGAAGCTCCAAAGTCGCAAGAGATTCGACTAGCCCCGACCCGGGGTCCGATCGCCCCGGAGCTGAGATCCCCCCGATGCGAGAGCTTGATTGTCCTGATGCTGAGGGCCCGACCGCCGGCTATGGGAGCTAAGATCGTCCCGTCAACGAAAGGCTCGAGGCCCCCGACCACTTGAGAACAAAGAAGGGAAGAGATTGAACTTTTTTTTCACCTTCCATCACAGTGAGGAATGTGGAGGAGTCACTGTGGTGGATGTTCATGTTAAAATGTATTTTGTGTGTTTTTTTGCTTTTTATTGGTATGACTGTGTGGCAAATCAAATTTCTCGTATGTTGCAAAACATACTTGACTAATAAAGTATGATTATGATTATGATTATGATGATGGTTGCCATTATTGATTCCAGATTTCTACTCATGAGATTTATAAGAATAGCTCCAGGGTTGAAGGGTTATTGATACACGGATAGATGAGAGAGCCTGGATTGTTTTGTTTAGAGAAAAGAAGGCTGAGAACACATCTGATAGAAGTACATAAAATAATGAAAGGTCTGGACAGAGTGGATAACGGCAAGCTGATCCTATTGATGGAGATGTCAAGGACCAATAGTCAGAAGCACCAAATAAAGGGAAAAATAATCAAGAATGTTTTAAGAAAAATACTTTTCTTAAATGCTGTATATGATTGAAATCTGGGATGCACTGCCCGAAGATGTGGTGGAGGTTAGATCCTTTGTGACATTCAGCAGAGAACTGAATACATATATGGTGGAAAAAAAATTGCTCTAGTGCAGAGCCAGCACATATATGATGGGCCAAATGGCCTCAACATGAGCTGTAACCAGTTTATGATTTAAGATCCTGTTCCAGATGGAGTGAATCAGTGGAGTGAATATGATAGTATTGAGCCAGGATGTTTTTCCGTGATGGTGTATTTCTTCTTAAATGCCATTGGAACAACTCTCATTCACAGAAGTGGTAAATTTCCCATCACAATCTTGCCTTGATGGAAAGGCTTTGCAAGTTAAGGTGAGACACTTCCTGTAGAAACCTTGCATCTAACCTGCTCTTATAGTCACAGTAAGTTACATGATAAGTAAGGAGAAAAGGTTGTAAGACTTTGTATTTATATAGCATGAACTCAGCATCTCCAAACCACTTTGCAGTCACTTAATAACTTTCATCTAAACGGTGCAATGAATACTGTCCAACACAATATGGAGCAGATTCATAACATTACTTCAAAGAAATGATAAACAGAATAAACGAGACTGAAGAATAAAAGGAGCCCATGAGGCATTCTCTCATTTCTCCCAAGATCGAAGCATGGGATTTCTGCTGCCTTTAGACTAGACTGCAGAGGAAATTTGAAACACATGGGATGTGTTTTCAGAGAGTTGGTGAGGTCCTGTTCTCATGGGAGGTTGAACACATGTAGCAACATTTGGTTTGCTCTATGTAGCTTGGCAAGAAAAGAAACCAGAGATATGTTAAATTTCTAGTTGATTAGTAACTTGATCATTTCATGAAATAAGGCCACCAAATAAGAAGGGATTTACACCCATACATGACCAAAATCCTTTTTGCAGCACAATTGTGTGGCATAGTTTTAACTACTTCTCTCAACAATAGTCCTTCCAAACTATGAAGTGGCCAAATTTCCATCTGATTATTCTATTTAGAAGACACAATATTATGAGACACCACACATATTCACTGGAATTTAGAAGGATGAGAGGTGTTCTTATAGAAACATATACATTTCTTAAGGGATTGAATAGGCTAGATGCAGGAGAAAAAATTCCAATGTTGAGGGGTCCAGAACCAGGGGTCACCGTTTAAGAATAAGGGGTAGGCCATTTAGGACTGAGATGAGGAAAAATGTTTTCTCCCAGAGAGTTGTGAATCTGTGGAATTCTCTGCCACAGGCATTGGATGCCAATTTACTGGACGTATTCAAGAGAGAGTTAGATATAGCTCTTAGGGATAATGGAATCAAGGGATATATTGAGAAAGCATGAACGGGGTACTGATTTTGGATGATCAGCCATGATCATATTGAATGGTGGTACTGGTTCGAAGGGCTGAATGGCCTACAGCTGCACCTATTTTCTATGTTTCTATGTGCGTGCATGTTACACTCGACACTCTTGGTCTTATTAGAGAAAATTAAAATCAATTGGTATCATGGATGCAGAAGGTTCAAGTTAGGGTATTTTCTCTCTCTAAAGATTATTTCTAACTTCATGATGCCTGCACGTAGTTTTCATATTGAAATGATTAGATAATAGAGTACCTGGAGATGATCAAATGCCTTTGCATTGCAGTGTTGTAAGATATAAGAAATAAATTGGGTTTGAAATTGTGACATATTTCCATTATAACTTAATGGATTAAAAGCAATTAAAGAACTGAATTATTGTGCAACTTAATTGGCACATTGGCACAAGGATAGACCATTTTGTATATCCTTAATTGTTGAACCACAAAGGAGACCTTTCAGTCCATCGGGTCAGCATTGGATCCTTTTAGTGCAATCTATTAATTCCCATAAAATTGCTCTTTTTCAGTAGCCCTGTAAATTAATTTAACGATTGCCCATTCAAGTTACACATGAACTGAAATAAAAATGTGTTGGATTCATTTCTGGTCGGCGCACCCTTTAAGTGAAGTGAGATCCCTGAGACTGGACAGAGAAGATATACCAGGATGATTCCAGGGACAAATTATTTCAGCAACAAGGTTAGGATGGAGAGGCTAAGATGGTTCTCCTTAAAGCAAAGAAGGCTGAGGAGATTTAACAGAGGTGTGCAAAGATATGATGTGGGCTCAGTGTGATAAATAGCGAAGCTGTACCTATTAACAGATGGATTAGTGCCGTGGAAACAGAAATTTAAAGTGAGAAATAGCGCAAGGGGAAACGAGGAACGGACTTTTTTGACAAAATAGTATGATTATTTGCCAATTAGGATGGTGGAGCAAAATCATTCAAAGCTTTAAAAAGGGATTTTGAAATGCAAGCTACAGAAAAGGGTGGCATGGTGGTGTAGCAGTGGGGCTACTACCTTACAGCACCAGAGACCCAGGTTTGCACCTGACTAGGGGTGTTTGGCTGTACGGAGATTGTATGTTCTCCCCTTGACCCGCGTGGGTTTTCTCCGAGATCTTCAGTTTCCTCCCACACTCCAACGACGTACAGGTTTGTAGGTTAATTGGCTTGGTACAAAATGTAAAATTGTCCTTAGTGTGTGTAGGGTAGTTTTAATGTGCGGGGATCGCTGGTCGGTGCCCACTCGGTGGTCCGAAGGGCCTGTTTCCGCACTATATCTCTAAACTAAACTCAAAGCATGGGGCTGACATCACTCCTTGTGCTGAACTGTCTCCTTTTGTTATAACATTTCCATGATTCTTCAACGATTGTATAAATATTCCACATGGGAGCAAGGGTAGCGTCACAACGACAGAAATGTGCAATTGAAACATTTCCAGTGAAGCACATGGCGCATCAGGAGACCATTGGGTATATCTTGGATATGCTGATTCTTTGATTGTGTTAGTCAATTAGTTTCACTGCCTTATTCTTTCCCCAGACAACAGAAGTGCATGAAAGCATACAAAGAATGCACAGTGTCAGCCTTCAACTTTTACAGGAGTCAAGAATTTGACAGGATCATTTTGTGTGTTAGTTGAGTCATTCACAGGTAAATGGATTTGAAACTGCTTTTTATAGCAATTTAAATTACATGTATTGCAAATCACAGAAATATAAGTCATAACATATTAGTTATCTGCTAGATAAATATCATGGTGCATTATTCTTCTCCTTCAGTGAAGTAACTGACGCCTACACAATAAAAATAATTAGTTTCAACTTTTACTTTTTAAAGTGCAGTTACTCATGAGTGAAGTGCAGAAGTAATACATTGTTTGCATGATTTGCCTCAATCTAATATTGGAGGGCACTGGGCAGAGGCCAAGTCCTTAATGTATCAACTAATCACTTTGAGGTAGTCAAGACATTGAAGATCTGAGATGCTAAGATTGCACAAAGCATTGCAGCGTGGTATTTTGGTAATTATTTGCAGCTGGCCAGTCATATTTCCATGTCCTTCGGGTCACATTTACTTCTAATCATGAATTCACAGCAGTGCTCACAGGACAACGGGGCAATAACTTACTGTAGCACCATGTGGAACTCGGGGTCAAACAGCAAAATACATTATGCAGAGCTTTGCTGACGGCTGTTGCATTGTGCAACTTTCATACAGTGGCCGTCTGTTCTGCTGCTGCCTCTCTATATTTCTTGCAACTTCTTTAAAACCTTAGGTTATAACAGCGGTGCTGATGATGGACAGAAGATCCTCCAAGGACTGTCGATCTCCATGTCCTAATTTCCACCCTTCTGAACCCAACACATAGAAGGTCGGGGTGGCCACGGTGGCGCAGCGGTAGATCTGCTGCCTTACGGTGCCGGAGACCCGTGTTCGATCCCACCAACGGGTGCTGTCTGTACAGAGTTTGTACGTTCTCCCCGTGACCGCGTGGGTTTTCTCCGAGATCTTTGGTTTCATCCCACACTCCAGATTAATGCAGGTTAACTGGCTTGGTGTATGTGCAAATTGTCTCTAGTGTGTGTAGGATAGTGTTAATGTGTGGGCATCGCTGGTCAGTACGGGCTCGGTGGGGCCGAAGGGCCAGTTTCTGAGCTGTATCTCCAAAACTAAAAACACGAAAGAACTCTTCACAAAAGCGTGTCTCTAGCAAATTGCCTGATAGTAGGAAAGAAGAACTAACCAAATCTTTCAATCTTCATTTGGAAATTCTTGTGTTAATTGCCAAGGAAATATTTTTCTATGTGGAAAGAAACAGTTTATTAAGATTTAGAATAAAGAAATATTACCATTACATTTCAACATGGAAATGGATAAAAACTTGAAAAGAAAAGACAACTGGAGTTCAAGGAGATGGAATGAATTAGACAGCTTTACTTTAGACTTTGGGCCTTCGGCCCACCAGGTCCGTGCCTGCCAGCAATCACCCCTTAAATTGTCCTAGGGTGCACTATCCTACACTCCTGGGCCAATTTATAATTTACAGAAGCCAATTAACCTACACATCTGTACGTCTTTGGAGTGTGGGAGGAAACCGGAGCACCCAGAGAAAATTCACGCGGTCACCGGGAGAACGTACAAACAGCACCCGTAGTCAGGATAGAACCTGGATCTCTGACACTGTAAGGCAGCAACTTTACCGTTGCACCCCCATTCAAAGAGCAAAAGACAAAGCTTATTCAAAGAGCAATAGGCAAAGTGCTAAAGGGACCCAATGTGTCAGGCGGCATCTGTGGAGGGAATGGACCCTTCTTCAGACACAATACTTTTAGTTCGGTGATGCAGGTGTAGGCATAAACAATTAGTCTGCCAGAGCTTGTGGATTTTGGGAAGGAGATAATAATGATAATAATAATAATAATAATAATAATAATAATAATAATAATAATAATAATAATAATAATAATAATAATAATAATAATAATAATAATACTAAACTTTATTACAGACTCGAGGTCCAGACAAGGGGAAACACTACATAAAAATGCATTGCATATTTAAAAATATCATAAAGTACAAATATAATCTTAGTATATCACTTATAAAAGCATCATAAATTATATATTTAAAAAAAAACACAATACATGAATTAAAAATCCAGATTAAAAGAAAGATCAATGTCCTACAATGAGACAACGATACCAGTGTCTCCACAGCTGGGATTCGTAGCGTGTAGTGCTAACCCTTATGTTTGACATAGAAACGGGCTGAGTGGGGTTGGGGAATTATATGGTTGGAGGTTGTGGAAGTGATGAGATCGGTGAAGGTTTTGGAGATGGTGGCCTGGTGTTCATCTGTGGGGTCATGGTCGAGTAGAAGGCATATAGTGGTGTCCAAGACCTGATTTTTGGGCTCAGCACAGTAGAGGGCAGCCTTCATGACTACTATGGCACCTCCCTTGTCAGCGGATTTAATGATAATATTGGGATTGAAAAGGAGTGGATTCTGATTGGAGAACATTCAAAATGACTTCATTGGCATGCCGTCCTCAACACATTCTCTGATGAAGCCTGTAATGGTGATGGCATACTGGTTTAGTTTGGCTGCAGAGTCCTTGAATATGGATCAGTCCCCCGACTCACAACAGTCACATCGGAGCTCATCTGTTTCCTCAATCCAGCACTGTGCAACCTTCGGCCTTCACTGATAAGTTCTTTGTACAGAATGGATCTTGCTCGAGTTTGCCTCACAGAACATGCCACCTCAGTGGCTAACTATGTGAAAAATGAATAACATTTCCTCCTCAGGCCTTGTGACAAGGAACTAGAATCAGAAATAGAATCAGATTTTACTTGGCAAGTATGTTTTGCAACCTACGAACCTTCTGCGGCATTGGAGCTCCCGACTTGGCCTCTCCCGAGACTGAGAGCACTTGATGGTAAGTCCGCAGACCGCGGTGGGAGCGATCCCAGGCAAGGGATCTGCTCCGATGTTAAGTCCGCGCCCCGCGGTGGGGCTTACGACAGTCCGAGGCGGCTCTCAGCTCCAGCGATGGTAGGCCGCAGAGCCCGGAGAATGTGATCCGAACATTGATCACATCTCCGGGAAGGTAGGAACTTGAAAAAACGTTTCCCCGATCCCCTCCCCCCACATAAAACAAACCGAAGAACATAAAAACAAACTTTTAACAGATGCTAAAAATAACAAAAAGTTAAAAAAACGAACAGACTGCCGGCAGGGCTGGCCATCTCCCCGGCGCCTCGGGTGGTCTATTTGGTAAGAAACTAACATCCCATCACTACGCTATGTAGATGACTGACAAACTTTATCAACTTAACCCCAGAGCACTGCTATATTGGGAAGAATAATTTCTAAGCATTTTCAGTTGTGGCACAGTGGCGCAGCAGTAGAAATGCTGCCTTAAAGCACCAGAACCTGGGTTCGATCCTGATTATGGGGGCTATCTGTACGGAGTTTGTACATTCTCCCTGTGACTGAGTGGGTTTTCTCCGGGTGCTCTGGTTTCCTCCCCCACTCCAATGACATACAGGTTTGTAGGTAAATAGACTTTGGTAAACAAAATTGTAAATTGTTCCTAGTTTGTAGGATAGTGCTAGTGTATGGGGTGATTGCTGGTCGGTGTGGACTAGGTGGGACGAAGGGCCTGTTTCCGCGCTGTCTCTCCAAAGTTTAAAGACTAAATCGATCAGGAGTTTCTGGAGGAGGATTTTGAAATCAAAGGTAAAGATAGTTCAGGACTCGCAGGGGTTAAAATATAATCTCAGTGTGAGATTTTCTTCACAAACATCATTTAATGAATTCCTGGGTTTTGCTCCAGCAGATGGAACACAATTCAATAACTGCAACATGTGTGCAAGTGTCTTGTATTCACGCACAAAAGACTCCGCAGTTAAACAAGACATTCCGGAGCATTGAACATCCCATCCCGTGGTTACAGTGTTGCAAAAGCCAGGGCACCACTATCCACAGACTGAACCACACATTCCTCTTACGTGGGATATGCACAGTTTGTTGCTTAACCATCTGTTTCTCAACATATCTCCATTGCAAATCTTCCTGTAACAAAACACAAAGACAATTTTGCATATTTTACTTTGTGCAATTTGGTTGGTAAAGTCTCGCACTTGATTTACTTATGTAAGTTGTAGTTACCCTAAAATGTACTGAAATGTTTCTTGGGGGGGGGACGGGACTTCTGGATGTTAGTTTGCAATAGGGCAGGATGTATGTGTACGGCATGGATTTTGGTAAAATGATCCACTGGCTATATAATGAGTGTAAGAACATTGTTCTGGCCATCAGCCAACACAATGATGTCATTTAAGGTCAGGGCTCAAATGCTAGAAGCTAAGTGAGTGGAGACTCGCTAGAGAGAGAAGAGAGATGAGAGAGGGGGAAGGAGAGAGAGAGAGAGAAAGAGAGAGAGAGAGAGAGAGAGAGATAGAGGAAGAGAGAGAGAGGAGAGAGAGAGAGAGAGAGAGAGAGAGAGAGAGAGAGATAAGAGGAGAGCGAGAGATAAGAGAGAGAGAGAGAGCGATAGAGCGACTCGAGAGAGAGAGAGATCGACGAAGAAGCGATAGAGGGAGAAGAGATCGTAATAGAGCGCCTAGAGAGCTAGAGATCGAGCTAGAGAGAGAGAAGAGAGAGCTCTCTCCTATCTCGCTCTCTCTCTCTATCCATCTCTATCTCTCTCTCTCTCTCTCTCTCTCTCTCTCTCTCTCTCTCTCTCTCTCTCTCTCTCTCTCTCTCTCTCTCTCTCTCTCTCTTTTTCCATCATTCTTGGTGAACAGACTAAGATAAGCAGATCATGACTATGATTTCACAGAGCAAGGGTTTGAAGGCATGAGTCAGGACTGTTGCTGAAAAACGTGGTAAATCTTTGAAAATAATGTTGCTAACTTCAGCTCTGAAACGGGAAATTGTGTCTCCCACGGGCTTGGGATTCATCTGCTCCTCTGCTGTGTGAGAGAAATCTGTACGAGGTGACTGTTGGCACAAAGCCGTTTCCTCTGTTTATCTGATCTTGATGGGCATCTGGCTTTCTATGTGTGAGTTTCTATATCAACATCATTTGTGAGGGCTCTTGTGTGGCAACATTGATGTTCATGCTCTTCAGTGTTGACTGTAGATTCCTGTTATCCAGAGAGATGGTTACACAAGGGCTTGGCACACCCTTCTCCACTCTTAGGACCCTTTGTTGAATAACCCTGATGGGCCAGTCATTGCATGATTTAATTTATTCTGTACCAGAAGCAACTGAGGTTCCCTGATGCCCTTATATGTAAATTCCATGGCGGATTTGGAAAGGGATCTCGCTTGGTGGCAGGATGCCTCCTGTATTCAATTTGCCACCAGTGCCCACTATTACTCATTAGAACTAGCTGCTTCTCCAAAGGTAGAGCATTCTAATTTTTCAGAGTAATGAAAGGATATTGAGAACCATCTAACTTGGTGCCAAGGCACCAACCTCTACCTAAATGTCAGCAAGACAAAGGAGATTGTGATTGACTTCAGCCAAGCAAAGCAGTACACACACGCCAGTCTACTATGATGCTGCTGGTCGAAAGTTTAATGTTCCTAGGAATAAATGTCACCATCTGTCCTGGACAAACCACCTTGAAACTATGACCAAAAAAAGCACACCGACACCTTTACTTCCTTAGAAGACATACGAAGTTCGGCATGGCACTAACAACCCTCACCAACCTCTACAGATGTGCAGAGAGATGTGGACGTAACCCAGACCATCGCACAAAACCAGCGTCCCTTCCATTAACTTCACCTACACTACACACTCAGCAAGGCCACCAGCATAATTAAGGACCAGTCTCACCCCGGTCACTCCCTCTTCTCCCCTGTCCCATCAGGCAAGAACTGGAGAAGTGTGAAAACATATAGTTCCAGATTCAGGAACAGCTTCTACCCAGCTGTTAACAGGCAACTACATGGTCTTCTAGAGTGTGGTCCTACCAT
The DNA here is from genome assembly GCF_010909765.2 of Amblyraja radiata. Classification (NCBI taxonomy): domain Eukaryota; kingdom Metazoa; phylum Chordata; class Chondrichthyes; order Rajiformes; family Rajidae; genus Amblyraja; species Amblyraja radiata. Next base: position 73,124,911 of record NC_045962.1, read on the forward strand.
CTACCCGAATGGAGACCTTTGAACTATCTTCAGTTGAAATTTATTATATTTCATTGTTATATCTATATAATTAAAAGTCTCATCTTGACCACTTCCTGTTTGCACTGTGCTTTGATTTTAGAAAAAACGCTACCACATATGGCTGTGATTTTTTGGCCATCTTACTCAGAGTCCTCCCCCCGCTGCGCAGGCCCTGAGTATTTTTCCCATTGATGAAAAATAAAAGACTTATTAGTGTTTAAAAAATCTTGAGATTCTCTCTCCTGTCAATCACCACCATGAAGGCCACGCCCCTTCCGGTGGGAGGGGGAGGGACTATAAAACCCGGACGTGTGGGCGTGGCTCAGACTATCTGCAAGATGGTGAGGGAGAGGTCACGACTCTCTGTCTGAGCTGGGAAACTACAGAACACTGTGAGTATGCAATGTACTTGAATAAATGATTTGTTAGCCCTTAATGAAAATGAAATGAGTTGTTTGGCCTGCCCTGTGCTTGAAACTGCAATGGCAATGGAAATGAAATGAAAATGCAATGAGCTGTTTGGCTTGGGCCTGCCCTGTGCTTGAAACTGCAATGGCAATGGAAATCTAGTGAAAATGCAATGAGCTGTTTGGCTTGAGCCTGCCCTGTGCTTGAAGTGCAATGGCAATGGAAATAAAGAGAAAACACAATCAGCTGTTTGACTTGAGCCTGCCCTGTGCTTGAAAGAGCAATGGCAATGGAAATTAAGTGAAAATGCAATCAGCTGTTTGGCTTGGAAGTGCAATGGCAATGTAAGTGCTTGTGCTTGAAAGTGCAATGGCAATGGAAGTGAAATGAAAATGTAATAAGCTATTCGGCCTGCCCTGTGCGCTTGAAACTGCAATGCAATTGGAAATGAAATGAAACGAGTTGTTTGGCCTGCCTGAAATTACTAATTTCGGCCCACGAGGCCCCCATTAGACGAGAAACCAGTCCATTTTACCCCAAATGCCTGTATTAGCCCAGAAGGAGCATTTTGGCCCAAAGGCCCGTGCCATGCCTGGAAAAGTCAAGAAAAGTGCCTTTCACTGAGATTTCATTCAGATTTTTTTTTTAAAGAGCTCATTCGGCCCCTCAAGCCAGTACTAGCCCAGGAGTCCCTTTGGCCCATCAGTAAGTATTCCCCCTGCAAGTATTAAACCTCACCCCAGTATTTTTCTCCCTCCCTTCATTTGCTACCCGTGAGATCCAGGCCAGGATAGACCTTTCTCCTTCATTGCTGTGATCTGCAGAAAAAGATGAAAAATGTCTAAAATTGATTCTGCATCCTCTACCCCTTCTCTCTCCCAGTCTCTCACCTGTTTTGGGCAGAATTTCTGGCAGTTTCTGAGCTGCCAGCCCCCAGGCCTGAGTGACTGAGCTGCCAGCCCACCAGGCCTCAGTGACTGAGCTGCCAGCCCACCAGGCCACAGTGACTGAGCTGCCAGCCCACCAAGCCTGAGTGACTGAGCTGCCAGCCCACCAGGCCTGAGTGACTGAGCTGCCAGCCCACCAGGTCTGAGTGACTGAGCTGCCAGCCCAAGAATCCATTTGGCCCACAATGTCCATACTAGCCCTCTGGAAACCAGTCCCTTCGGCCCACAACACCCATACTAGTGCTCCAGAAAGCCCCCCTCCCCCCTCCCCCCCATTGGCCAGCAATATTGGAATTGGTGGAGAGGTGGAATATTGCATTGGGGGACCCTCCCATGTGGACATGGGACCCAATGGGTCCCACTTAGTCTAGTCTTGCACAAAATGTTGCACCCTTTATTCTTTATCTGTGCATTGTGGACGGTTGATTGTATTCATGTTTAGTCTTTTATATGGCTGGATAGCATGAAAACAAAAGCTTTTCACTTATTATTGTCATGCAATACATGACAATAATAAACTAAACTAAATTAATAAACTAATTCACTCATCTGGTGCTGGTCAAGTAAGATGATGTTTTCTTTGGATCTTTCTTCTCTGAGATATTCCTATGGGAAGTTTTGGTTCTGCAAACCAACATAGGCTAATGAGAACACTCAGAGCTTTTAGAGAGAAATCATTGTGACGTAGGAAGTATAGCAGCCAATTTCTGCACAATACGATTCTATGGTGGTGTAAATATTTACCAAGTCACAAATGGATAACTACACTGCACTTCAAAATAATGACGCTGGATGTTTTACAGGCAACAGGGTCTTGATTTACTGCCTCTTTCGAGAGGCAAATTTGTACTGAGAATTAAAATGGTTCAGTCTGTTAGAAGGTCTGAGAGATGGGTGTGAATTCTTATTAATATGAGAAGAGAAAATGGATGAAGATTTTTTTCCTTAAAATCCTGAGAATCACTTAATCTATTCATTCATCGTTGGCCCCAATCTATTGGCCCCTTTGGTACAAGAACTAAATCCTTTCACTTTATCCTGTCAAGTCTCATAATTTTGAGCCTTTTATGTGATTATCCCTTAAGGCTTCTTGGTTCCAAAGAGAATAATATCATTTTATCCAATCTCTCTTCATAACAAAAACCTTCCATTTCTGCCAATATCCTTGCAAATCTCTTAATCCTCCCTAGGGTTATTACACCCTTCCTGGACTGAACACAGTACTCTAGCAGTGGCCTAATGGTTCTTCTATATTGATCGTGCAAGCCCTTGCTTCCTTCATGTTCTTTGTTCAGTAAATGAGGACAGATATCCTTCTTAAGAAATCTATCTACCTGCCCTGCTATCTTCAGGGAATAATGGACACACACTTCCAGGGCCGGATTTAAATGAAGAGAGGCCCTAAGCTATTTCACTTGTGAGGTCCCCCCTCCCAATCCCCCACCCCCACGACTAGAGGACCACGACTACCCGACAGTGACAGTGTGACACTTTTAGATCCTACTGTATGTTGTCATTAAACAGTTGGTTTTAAAATACATATTGGATTCACCGCGGAGCGGGCGATGCTTTACCTGGATCGCCGTTTGAAGCTCTGGAGTGTTGGGCCTGCTGCCTTAACATCATGGACCTGTGGTTTGCAGAGCTCCCAGCCTCGGGCTGTGCTAATTTTTAATATCACGGAGCCCTGGAAACCCTTTGCCGAGGGCCTGAAGCGTGAATCTCCACCCAGCTCAGCCTGTGGACTTCGAGAGCCGCGGACTCCGGTAAGAAGTGGCCGATTCGGAAGTCCAAGCCGTGGAGGCGACGGAAGAAGAGCTCCAAATTGAAGAGGGTGCGGAACTCATTGAGGTGGGGATGGAGGGGGACAAAGTTGAGGCCTCTGCTGAGGGCAGGTAAGGTGACGGCTGCGGGCTGCTGGAGGGCGGTGGAGTGGCGAGGTTCGACGGGACCGGTGAGGCAGCGAGGTGAGTAGGCCCCCCCTAGATCTCGAGGCCCTAAGCTTAAGCTTGTCTAGTTTATACGTAAATCCAGCCCTGCACACTTCAAAGACCTAATTCTTTGCATCTCACCATTGGACCATTTATCGTGCTGATTCTTGCCTTTCTTACTCTTCTCTGAAGCATCACCTCATACATCTCCATATTTTGTTCCTTTTACCACTTTTCTGGTTACATGACTGATCCATTATTATCCACCTGTGGCCAACACCTGTTTCTCCTGTTAACCATTTGGTTAATATTTGCACCATCTAAAAAATTGGCTCCATTCTTAACTCTAATTCATTGAGGTATAAAATGAAAGCAGGAGGCCACTGACCAGTTGAAAGGTTCAAGTTCCAAGCAACTTGTCCTGGACGAGCCATATCAAAGCAATGGCGAAGAAAGCACACCAACACCTTTACTTCCTGAAAAGGCTGAGGAAGTTCAGCATGTCCCCAACTTCTACAGATACGCAATAGAAAACATTTTATCGGGATGCATTGCAGCATGGTTTGGGAACAGCTCCATCCAAGACAGCAAGAAATTGCAGAGGATTATAGACACAGCCCAGACCATCACACAAACCAATCTCCCTTCCATTGACCCCATCTGCACTTCACGCTGCCTTGACAAGGCCACCAGCATAATCAAGGATGAGTTTCACCCCGGTCATTCTCTCTTCTCCCCTCTCCCATCAGGCAAGAGTTTCGGAAGTGTGAAAACACAAACCTCCAGATTCTGGGACAATTTCTTCTCAGCTGTTAGCAGGCAATTGTACCATCCTATCAACAGTTAGAGAATGGCCCTGACCTACCATCTACCTCATTGAAGAGCCTCAGACTACTTTTAAATTGGACTTTTCTAGACTTTATCTTGCACTATATATTATTCCCTTAATCCTGTTTCTGTACACTGTGGACGGCTCGATTGTAATCATATAAAATCTTTCCAATGACTGGATAGCACGCAACTAAAACTTTTTCAGTGTACGCTGGTACACGTGACAATAAACTGAACTGAATTAAACTAAATCGAACTAAACTCAACTAAACTGAACTGTTAAAATAAATTAATTAATTATGCCCCCATTCTTAAGTCTAAATCATTGAGTTATACAATGACAACAGGAGACCACTGTGCTATCTGGAACCTTTCTGTACAATCTTGCTCGGTCCTAAATATCCATTGCCTCTTATTTTTTGCTCCTTGCCAGAGCAATTTGTGGACCCCACGTTATTTTTTCGAAGTTCACAAGGCTTTTGCAAAACAGATCTAGTTTGTTTTGTGGGAACTTATCAACCATTGTAAAATCAGTAGAGACTATATACATTGCAACATCATGCCGATTACCTCCTCAAAAAATTCCCTTGCCAGATTGAAAAATGCATGTCTTTGACTAATCTGCATCTATTCAAACAATAGCTTATTTTGTCTCAAAATCGTTTCCAGTATTTAGTCCAAAATTAGATTGTCTGGGCCTGCCAGATTTACTCAATCTCCATCTTTCTCCTTTTTTTAAACAAGGTACCACACTAGCATTCTTTCAGTCCTTCAGAATTAGCCTCTTAGATAGAAGATAAATTGCTTTTTACTGATATAGCTTTTCCTAATAGCCCGGGATATATCTTATTTATGTCTGGCAATTTATCTACTGTTATATAATGCAAGATCACTCAATAATTTTTTTAAATCATTTTTTCTGTATTTTTTAAAATCATTTTCTGTATTCTCTCCCATCTACAATACATTTGCTGCCCATACATTTTGTGGTGACCGATGCAACACATACATTTAGAATAGTCCAAAGATAGACACAAAAAGCTGGAGTAACTCAGCAGGACAGGCAGCATTTCTGGAGAGAAGGAATGGGTGACATTTCGGGTTGAAGAAAAATGGGAAACGTCACCCATTCCTTCTTTGGTTTAAACCAGCATCTGCAGTTCCTTCCTACACATTTAGAATAGTCCTCATGCTTAGTAAGTATTGAACATTGTCATGGTCGCATGGCACAGTTGATCGGGTGAACAGAAAGACTGAGCTGTCAGAGGTTTAATTGGTGTACTTGAGGGTGGGACTCAGACCTTGAGGGCCTGACTGTGTCAAAGGTGGGGAGGCATTTGGTTATCTGAGGTTCATTCCAAAGTCTGGGGTGGCTGTCTTAGGAGGATGAGGGAGTGATCAGAATCTAAGGGTGAAGTTGTGGGCTTCTTTGCAATTAGGGAGTTCGGACATTGTTTATTGTGGAGGTTAGTCAGCTGGAGCTTGATCAATGGCGAAACATAACTTTTGGTGGGTCATGGATTCAGAAGGTTGAGGTAGAACCAATTGGGAGAAAAAGGGATGTCTTCAGCAGGAGACCCGAATGGTGGGAGGTAAGTAATGAGCTTCCCTAAATGGGGTTTAGGCTGGATTGATGTTAATGAAACATATGTAGAACACAAAGTGTTGGAGTATCACAATGGGCCAAGCAGCATCTCTGGAGGACATGGATAGGTGATGTTTTAGATCGGGATCCTTCTTCAGTCCCCTAGCTATGTCCTCCAGAGAGGCTGCCTGACGCACTGACTTACTCCAGAACTCTATGTTCAATGCAAGATTCCAGCATTTGCAGTTGCTCGAGTCTCCATTTTAGTGAAACATAGTTGTCTCAAAGCAGTCCCAGGACATAGTAGATAATTAATGACCCTGCCAACAGCCTAAGGCAAATGACATCATTTGATGCATGTCTCATCTTTAATCTTATTAGCATGACTTACAACTTGAAGATAGCTGTTCAAATTTCTGAGACGCAAAACAACCTAAAAATTAGCAAATTCCATCTGCAGTTGTACGATCATAACTTAGATCAGTATATTTCTGGGCAGTTGTCTTTTATCTATAGCAGACGCTATTCTTTTCTTTGTTATCCTCTTAGCATTAATTTACTTAAAACATCTTTAAGTTTTCAGTTTTGCTTGCCAATACGTCTCCATGTGTTTTTCTTGGTTTTCCAATTTCCCTTCTAATTTATTTCCCTGGCTTTCTATTCTCTAGGCTTTAAATTGATCTCTTGGTAGCTGACATAAAATAAATGGGAAACGCACCAGTGTGGCTATAATGAGGCACAAGAGGACTTAGACCACAACCCGTCAATGGGAAGGAAGTGGAAACAAAATCACAATTGAGGAGGTTTTCTGAAGAAAAGGAGGGGGGAGGGGGAGAAGATTTCCTCGTGGGTCTCTGCTAAGCATTCCTGCTTCTTCCAGTTCACAAACTATATCAGAGAAAATCCACCTCCCTCAGCTTATTCCACTTACAGAGTGAAGGTTAAAACCGCACATTAAGCTCTTACATTGTAAATGGAGCCCTTTGCAACTAGTTAAAGAGGGGCGTATGGAAAATCCTCGTGCTGCCTACAGGTTGACAAAAAGAAAGCAATTGGTCAGATACGGAAGCAGGAATGGGACAGGTAATCCCCTAATTCATTTTATCTGCCTTGCAGGCCAGAGAACTTAATGTTGAGGTCCATATCTGGGCCAGAGATAAAATCAAGGCGAAGTAATGTTTGCTTGATATCCATCCCACTCGCTGTTGGGGTTTGAAAGCTTGCTCTCTTATAATAGAGGCGTTACTAACAAAGTGTGATTGGGAAGAACTATAATTGCAATGGTGGCACATTAATGAGAAGCAGGGCAGCATGGTGGCGTAGTGGTAGAGTTGCTGCTTTGCAGAGACAGTGACATGGGTTGATCAAGGCAATGGATGCTGTCTGTATGGAGTTTGTATGTTCTCCCCATGGCCTATGTGGGTTTTCTCCAGGATCTTCGGTTTACTCCCACATTCCAAAGATGTTCCGGTTTGCAGGCTAATTGGCTTGGTATAATAGTAAATTGTCCTTTGTGTGTGTGTGTGTGTCAGATAGTGTTGTTGTGCAGGAATCTCCAGTCGGCGCCGACTTGGTGAGCCAAAGAGACTGTTTCCACGTTGTATCTCTAAACTAAACGTGCAAGAAAAGGACATTACGACCTAACCATTGAATCATATGGAAATGTATCATGACAAACTGATGTGTTGTGGAGGAAAATGTCGACTTTGTTCAATTTGATATATAGTAAAAAATTCCTGGGAGTGTTTTCTGCTTGTTCAGTCATAATGTCTGGGAGCTCCACCCCAAACCCCTCTGGGCTGTTGGGAAGGGAATTACAATCTGCTTACTTTTTGGAAAGAAAGCAATAAAATAATGGGGGATGCGGCTTCTGCCAAGGGTGATGCCTTTGTACAACAAGAAAAGAATTACAGAAACATGACAATTTTTTAGCCCAAGAGAGATAGTTGGAATTAGCAATCTGTTGAGAAATGTGGAAAAATTAAGTGGACAGATGTTCTTTGCTGCAAAATTCCGTTTCCATAGAATTAAAAAATAAAACATGAGAGAAATTACCTCAACAAATGGGGAGTGAAGCTGTTGATCGCAGCGCATCTGATAAGTGCACAAATAGTCTTTTTCCTTCATTTACTAGAAATAAGATATATTAATCTGCAGTGCCCTATGTCCTTGCATGTACTTAACCAATATGAACATTCCAAGATAAAAAATGCAAGAGCTATAAAAATGTTTTCTCAGTGAAACAACGCTCTTGCATTCTTATTTGCAGCAGTCAAAGTGAAAACAAGGCTTTGAAACATCACCCCAGCCAACTCTCGATCAAAGGCATACAATAATGTGAGCATTCATCTCTTTTTCATTGGCCCAGGACCAGGAGGGAACAATTTTAAAGATGAGAGCCAGACATTTTTATTTTGTTTAAGATTCCCCTTGACATTTCAGCAATGGTAAATATTTAGTAGGTGCATAGTCTAGAGCCCACTTCAAGGGATCACACGTGCAGGAACGTTGCAGTGGTAAACAGATTGTGAACTATCGAACTCCTGCCTACAAAACATAATACTTAACAGCCTAATCAGCCATTAAATGTTAATATTCCTGCTTCCTTTTTAGCCTCTTTGATTTGGTCAGAGTGGCATTGCTCCTGCAAGCAAATCGCTTCATTGCTCTCTTTACCGATCAGCAGCAGAGAAGGGGTCGGCACAGTGGCACAGCGGTAGAGTTGCTGCCTTGCAGCGCAAGCGACCCGGTTTCGATCCTGACTACGCGTGCTGTCTGTAGAGAGTTTGCATGTTCTCTCTGTAACCGCGTGGGTTTTCTCCAGGTACTCTGGTTTCCTCATACACTCCAAAGACGTGCAGGTTTGTAGGTTAATTGGCTTCCGTTAGATAAAATTGTCCCTAAGAGTGCAGGATAGAACAAGTGTACGGGTGATTACTGGTCGACGTGGACTCAGTGAGCCAAAAGACCTGTTTCTCTGCTGTATCTCTAAAATAAAATAAATAATTAAAACAAAACTCCCTCTGTAGCATTATCAATCAGACAACTGATCAGGTGCTGACTAGCTAAGTCAAGAGAGCTGCAGGATAGAAGTTGTATGGTGGTAAATGTTGTAGATGCTACTGTATGTGCTCAGCTAACTTGAAGATCACCAGAACTGCTGGAACCTAACGTTTCCCTTTGATGAGAAGCTGGCACTGGTAAAAGGATAACTCCTCACACAGAAGGAAGACAAAAATGCTGGAGAAACTCAACAGGTGAGGCAGCATCTATGGAGCGAAGTAATAGGCGACGTTTCGGGTCGAGACCCTTCTACAGACTGATGTGGGGGGGCGCGGGAAACAGAAAGGAAGAGGCGGAGACAGTAGGCTGTGGGAGAGCTGGGATGGGGAGGGGAAGGAGGGAGAAAGCAAGGTCTACCTGAAATTGGAGAAGTCAATGTTCATACCGCTGGGGTGTAAACTACCCAAGCGAAATATGAGGTGCTGCTCCTCCAATTTGCGGTGGGACTCACTCTGACCATGGAGCGTTCCAGGTGTCAATTGCTCTACATTGGTGAGACCAAGCGCAGGCTTGCCGATCGCTTCGCCCAACACCTCCGCTCAGTTCGCAATAACCAACCTGATCTCCCAGTGGCTCAGTACTTCAACTCCCCCTCCCATTCCGAATCCGACCTTTTTGTCATGGGCCTCCTCCATGGCCAGAGTGAGTCCCACCGCAAATTGGAGGAGCAGCACATCATATTTAATTTGGGTAGGTTACACCCCAGCAGTATGAACATTGACTTCTCCAATTTCAGGTAGTCCTTGCTTTCTCCCTCCATCCCCTCCCCTTCCCAGCTCTCCCACAGCCTACTGTCTCCACCTCTTCCTTTCTTATTTCCGTCCCCCCCCCCCCACCTCACATCAGTCTGAAGAAGGATCTTGACCCGAAACATCGCCTATTCCTTCTCTCCATCGATGCTGCCTCACCCGTTGAGTTTCTCCAGCATTTTTGTCTATCCTTTGATTTTTTCAGCATCTGCTCACACAGAGTTTACTTGGGAAACTTTCCTCAAGGTCAGCAGCTAGGGGCGGCACGGCAACACAGCGGCTGTTGCTGCTTTACAGTGCCAGAGACCTAGCTCTGATCCTTGGTGCTGTCTGCATGGAGTTTGTACATTCTCCCCGTGACCTGCGTGGGTTTTCTCCAGGATCTCCAGTTTCCTCCCCTAGTCAAAAGACGAATAGGTTTGTAAGCTAATTGGCTTGGTAAAATTATAATTTGTCTTTAGTGTGCGTAGGATAGTGTTAGTGTGCAGGGATCGCCGGTTGGCATGCTATTGGTAGGTCGAAGGGCCTGTTTCCATGCTGTATCTCTGTATCTCTAAAGCTAGTAATGTTGGTTCACAGCTGAACACAAAGCCCTGGCCATGATCAATTGAACCTTAGTCTTTGTTGGGCATGGGTTTCATGTATGTTCCTCTTAGAGGGGGGAATCTCATTGAAACCCACCATTTCATGATAGGCCTAGAGAGAGTGGAGAGGGTGTCTTCAGCAGTGGGAGAGTCCAGGAGTAGAGGGCACAGCCTCCAAATAAAAGGACGTACCTTTAGAATGTAGATGAGTAGGAGTTTCTCAAGGCAGAGGGTGGTGAATCTGGAATTCATTGCTGCAAGATGGGAGTGGAGGCCAAGTCAAATGGTATCTTTAAAGCGGAGATTGATAGGTCCTTGATAGATTCTTGATAGGTGAGAGTAATAAAGGTTACGGGAAGGAGGCAGGTTGAGAGGGAAAAATAGATCCCCCATGATAATGATAATAGTGAAGTAGACTCGACAAACCGAATGCTCTAATGCTGCTCCAATGATTATGATATCATTATCCTTCTATGAGGGTTTCCAGTTTAATGGCCAACGGTGCTATCATTTCTGACTACCTTTTAGACTTTAGATTTTAGAGATACAGCACGAAGGCAGGCCCTTCGGCCCACCAAGTCTGTGCCGACTTGCGATCACTACCACTATCCTACACACTAGGGACAATTTACAATTTTTACTTGAACCAATTAACCTACAAATCTATACATCTTTGGAGTGTGGGAGGAAACCATAGCACCCAGAAAAACCCCATCACGAGGTGCATGTACAAACTCCTTACGGACAGCACCCACAGTCTGAAGAAGGGTCTCGACCTGAAACATCACCTATTCCTTCTTCCCCGAGAAGCTGCCCGCTGAGTTACTCCAGCGTTTCGTGTCTTCCCATAGTCGGGATTGAACCCAGGTCTCTGGCATTGTAAGGCAGCAACTCCAACACTACCCCACTGTGCTGCCCTCAACCCTTTGAAAGAAGATTTCAATAACTAAAATGGACAGAGGCATGGAATTATGTGGGAATGAAAGGAAGAATGAGGAAAACACAAAGTGCAGGAGGAACCAGCGGGTCAGGCAGCATCTATGGAGGAAGGGCAGGTTACATGAAATGGGAGGGAGAGGAGCCTGAGGTTGTGGTACATATAGGTACCAACGACATAGGTAAAAAAAGAGAAGAGGTCCTGAAAGAAGAATTTAGGGAGTTAGGTAGAGAGTTAAGGAGAAGGACTGCAAAGGTAACAATCTCAGGATTACTGCCTGTGCCACGCGAAAGTGAGAGTAGGAATGGAGCGAGGTGGAGGATAAATGAGTGGATGAGGGACTGGTGCAGTGGTTATGGATTCAAGTTTCTGGATCATTGGGACCTCTTTTGGGGAAGGTGCGACCTGTACAGAAAGGACGGGTTGCACTTGAACTCGAGGGGGACCAATATCCTGGCGGGGAGATTTGCAAAGGCTACTGGGGAGACTTTAAACTAGTATGGTTGGGGGGAGGGACTCAAATTGGGAAAGCTAGCAGTCAGTGTGTGAGGCAGGGGGCAGAGAATGGTAGCACTCTGACCCAAAATGTAGGGGAGAGAGAAGAAAAAGACAATAAACAGAGAATAAGAGGGGGTGGGTTTCTTAAATGTGTTTATTTTAATGCTAGGAGCATTGTAAGAAAGGTGGATGAACTTAGAGCCTGGATTGACACCTGGAAGTATGATGTTGTGGCGATCAGTGAAACATGGTTGCAGGAGGGTTGTGATTGGAAACTAAATATTCCAGGATTTCGTTGCTTCAGGTGTGATAGAATTGGAGGGGCAAGAGGTGGAGGTGTTGCATTGCTTATCAGGGAAGATATTACAGCAGTGCTTTGGCAGGATAGATTAGAGGGCTCGTCTAGGGAGGCTATTTGGGTGGAACTGAGAAATGGGAAAGGGGTAGCAACACTTATAGGGGTGTATTATAGACCGCCAAATGGGGAGCGAGAATTGGAAGAGCAAATATGTAAGGAGATTGCAGATATTAGTAGTAAGCACAAGGTAGTGATTGTGGGAGATTTCAATTTTCCACACATAGACTGGGAAACACATTCTGTAAATGGGCTGGATGGGTTGGAGTTTGTAAAATGTGTGCAGGATAGTTTTTTGCAGCAATACATAGAAGTACCTACTAGAGAAGGGGCGGTGCTGACCTCCTGTTAGGAAATGAGACGGGTCAGGTGGCAGAGGTATGCGTTGGGGAACAGTTCGGGACCAGTGATCACAATACCATTAGTTTCAATATAATTATGGAGAGGGTCAGAACTGGACCTAGGGTTGAGATTTTTGATTGGAGAAAGGCTAACTTTGAGGAGATGCAAAAGGATTTAAAAGGAGTAAATTGGGACATTTTGTTTTATGGGAAAGATGTGGAAGAGAAATGGAGTACATTTAAAGGTGACATTTTAAGAGTACAGAATCTTTATGTCCCTGTTCGGTTGAAAGGAAATAGTAAAAATCGGAAAGAGCCATGGTTTTCAAGGGAAATTGGACACTTGGTTCGGAAAAAGAGGGAGATCTACAATAATTATAGGCAGCATGGAGTAAATGAGGTGCTTGAGGAGTATAAAGAATGTAAAAAGAATCTTAAGATTCTTAAGATCAGTGAAACTTATCAGTAAATATCAGTGAAACTTACATATTTGCTCTTCCAATTCTCGCTCCCCATTTGGCGGTCTATAATACACCCCTATAAGTGTTGCTACCCCTTTCCCATTTCTCAGTTCCACCCAAATAGCCTCCCTAGACGAGCCCTCTAATCTATCCTGCCAAAACACTGCTGTAATATCTTCCCTGATAAGCAATGCAACACCTCCACCTCTTGCCCCTCCAATTCTATCACAGCTGAAGCAACGAAATCCTGGAATATTTAGTTTCCAATCACAACCCTCCTGCAACCATGTTTCACTGATCTTAAGAATCTTAAGATCCTGAAGGAGGTGCTTAAGATCAGATCAAGATCAAAAACGGAGGAGGCGCTGTCCTGAACGGCTGCCTGTCCTGCAGCTGTCCTTTTTTTCCCCTTCTTTTTTATTATTTTTAGTTTGTTAAGTGTACAGTCAGGGGGTCTAAATCTTTTATGTGTGGGGGGTGGTGGGGGGGAAGGGGGAAACTGCTTTTCTAAGTCCCTACCTGGTCGGAGGGGTTGCCTTCCTCCGAGCAGCGTCTTCGACCTGTCCTCGCGGCCTACCAGCGGGTCCTGGAGCGACGTTTCCCTGAGGGGACCTGGCCAGAACATCGGCGTTGGCGGCGGCGCAGAACATCGGCTTTGGCGGCAGTGCAGCGCTGGAGCGCTATTGCGGAGCGGGCGATGCCTTTCCTGGGTCGCCGTGCTGGGACTCCAGTATGCTTGGTACAGCCGAGGAAAACATCGTGGAGCCGCGGTTCTGCGGAGTGGCCAGCTGCGACGTTGAACTTACATCTCGCCGAGATCACCAGTGTGCGGAGCTCCGTCTGGCGTGGTCTGTTGGCTTGGAAGCCGCAGGCTCCGGTGGGAAGGCGGCCGTTCCTGGCACCCCAAGCCGCTGGGGTTTCTCCCGACGCCGGAGTACCATCACCCGGCGAGAACATCGGGCGCCGTGGCGGCGACTGTGGAGGCCTCAATATGCCCGACTATGGGTGGACAAGAGGATGGGGACTGGACTTTGTGCCTTCCCCCACAGTGGGAATCACTGTGGGGGGATGTTTTGGTGTTGAATTTCTTTATGCATACTGTGTTGTATTTTTATTAGTGTGCTGCAAGGACATCAGAATTTCCCCTGAATAAGGGGATTAATAAAGTAATCAATCAATCAATCAAGAAAGAAATTAGAAAAGCTAAAAGAAGATATGAGGTTGCTTTGGCAAGTAAGGTGAAAGTAAACCCAAAGGGTTTCTACAGCTATATTAATAGCAAAAGGATAACGAGGGATAAAATTGGTCCATTAGAGAGTCAGAGTGGACAGCTATCTGCAGAGCCAAAAGAGATGGGGGAGATATTGAACAATTTCTTTTCTTCGGTATTCACCAAGGAGAAGGATATTGAATTATGTGAGGTAAGGGAAACAAGTAGAGTAGCTATGGAAACTATGAGATTCAAAGAAGAGGAAGTACTGACACTTTTGAGAAATATAAAAGTGGATAAGTCTGCAGGTCCGGACAGGATATTCCCTAGGACATTGAGGGAAGTTAGTGTAGAAATAGCAGGGGCTATGACAGAAATATTTCAAATGTCATTAGAAACGGGAATAGTGCCGGAGGATTGGCGTACTGCGCATGTTGTTCCATTGTTTAAAAAGGGGTCTAAGAGTAAACCTAGCAATTATAGACCTGTTAGTTTGATGTCAGTGGTGGGCAAATTAATGGAAAGGATACTTAGAGATAATATATATAAGCATCTGGATAAACAGGGTCTGATTAGGAACAGTCAACATGGATTTGTGCCTGGAAGGTCATGTTTGACTAATCTTCTTGAATTTTTTGAAGAGGTTACTCGGGAAATTGATGAGGGTAAAGCAGTGGATGTTGTATATATGGACTTCAGTAAGGCATTTGACAAGGTTCCTCATGGAAGGTTGGTTAAGAAGGTTCAATGGTTGGGTATTAATGGTGGAGTAGCAAGATGGATTCAACAGTGGCTGAATGGGAGATGCCAGAGAGTAATGGTGGATGGTTGTTTGTCAGGTTGGAGGCCAGTGACTAGTGGGGTGCCACAGGGATCTGTGTTGGGTCCACTGTTGTTTGTCATGTACATCAATGATCTGGATGATGGTGTGGTAAATTGGATTAGTAAGTATGCAGATGATACTAAGATAGGTGGGGTTGTGAATAATGAAGTAGATTTTCAAAGTCTACAGAGAGATTTATGCCAGTTGGAAGAGTGGACTGAAAGATGGCAGATGGAGTTTAATGCTGATAAGTGTGAGGTGCTACATCTTGGCAGGACAAATCAAAATAGGACGTACATGGTAAATGGTAGGGAATTGACGAATGCAGGTGAACAGAGGGATCTGGAAATAACTGTGCACAGTTCCCTGAAAGTGGAATCTCATGTAGATAGGGTGGTAAAGAAAGCTTTTGGTGTGCTGGCCTTTATAAATCAGAGCATTGAGTATAGAAGTTGGGATGTAATGTTAAAATTGTACAAGGCATTGGTGAGGCCAATTCTGGAGTATGGGGTACAATTTTGGTCGCCTAATTATAGGAAGGATGTCAACAAAATAGAGAGAGTACAGAGGAGATTTACTAGAATGTTGCCTGGGTTTCAGCAACTAAGTTACAGAGAAAGGTTGAACAAGTTAGGGCTTTATTCTTTGGAGCGCAGAAGGTTAAGGGGGGACTTGATAGAGGTCTTTAAAATGATGAGAGGGATAGACAGAGTTGACATGGATAAGCTTTTCCCACTGAGAGTAGGGAAGATTCAAACAAGGGGACATGACTTGAGAATTAAGGGACAGACGTTTAGGGGTAACATGAGGGGGAACTTCTTTACTCAGAAAGTGGTGGCTCTGTGGAATGAGCTTCCAGTGAAGGTGGTGGAAGCAGGTTTGTTTTTATCATTTAAAAATAAATTGGATAGTTATATGGACGGGAAAGGAATGGAGGGTTATGGTCTGAGCGCAGGTATATGGGACTAGGGGAGAATACGTGTTCGGCACGGACTAGAAGGGTTGAGATGGCCTGTTTCCGTGATGTAATTGTTATATGGTTATTATTATATGGTTATACATTTTGGGTTAGAACCCTTCCATTCCCTGCACAGATGCCGTCTGACCAGTGAGTTTAGTCTAGTTTAATTTAGTTTAGAGATACAGCGTGGAAATAGCCCTTCTGCCCACCGTCAGCAGCGACCAGCGATCTCCGCACATTACCACTACCCAACACACCAGTAACATTTTTTAAAACATTTACATCAAGCCAATTAACCTACGGACCTGTACGTCTACGAAGTGTGGGAGGAAACGGAAGATCTCGGAGAAAACTCAAGCAGGTCACGGGGAGAATGTACAAACTCCATACAGTCAGCACCTGTAGTCAGGATCGAACGCAGATCTCTGGTGCTGTAAGGCAGCAACTCCACCGCTGAGGCACCGTGCTGCCCCAGAGTTCCTCCAGCATTTTCTGTTTTCCTCAATATTCCAGCATCTGAAGTTCGCTTGTGTCTCTAAGGAAGAATTAATGCACTCCCCATTCCACCCAGGGGGACTGTAACATGACTTCAGATGTTTCCCATAAATGCTGCTTGGGCCTCTGGCAGTGTAAGGCATCAACTCAACCACTACCGCTGCGTTACTATGCCGACTCTCAGTGCCACTTTACAGCACCATTATCATATCCACTGCTGTCAGAAAGATATATTCCCTGATCTAAATCCGGCAAAGATATCTCTCGCCCATGCCTTTGCATTTTGAGCTCATAGGTGCTTTAATAAACACCCACCATTTATTTGACTCTTTCTTATTGAGGTTTATGCTGTACTGCTGCCAATTGAACTCACCGCTAATTTATTAGCAATGGAATACCATCAGGTAATGACCACAAGCTTATAAATAGAACAGCCATTTCAACATATCACCCATGAAGTAATGGAATTTTTTTAATGTACTAACTACTTTTCAACATGATAATGTGAATAGTTTAATTGGCTAACTCATTCCTTCAAATGAATCCAGCACAGAAAACATCCCCATTCAATGGCTGTAGTTGTTTTACTTTCAATGAGGCTGTACGAACATTTTATTTTCTCAAAAAAAGGTGAACAAATTGCATAACAGACTACCAGCTGTTGCAGATGCACAGAAAATTGTTCAGAAGACTAAATTCATATTAAGAAAAGGGATATAAAAATATTAATTACAAAACTACCACAAAAAAATTGTTGAATGCTTTAGTTCCATGAGCCAATGCATTCATTCAATCGATCCCCCTCATTGTAGAGTTGATACTGATGACACGGATTCATTTGGTAAAAATTTAGCAAAGGGCTATTAACAATCATACATTTCCAGCGTCTATGTAAGGTGCAAATGTGGCCAGCAAGCTTGGTGTAATCATCAAGACAAACGAGAGAGAAGTATAATAGTTTTCTAAGTCCATATAATGCACTCCGTGCCAGTTTTAAAGTGCAAACAATGACCTGCATTCAATGGTGCTTCTTCAATATAAAAATAGTTGCATTGTCTGCTATTAAACCAGAGAAGGAAAGCACTCATCCTAATGTTTACTTCGTACAGATTTATCCATGTTAACAAAGACAACGTTACAATTGGGCCTTTGCACTTCCAGACTAGTTTGGAGGAGAATGTCTTGTTTTTATATTTGATGTCTTTCTACTGACATCTGGTGAGTTCATGGTGAGGGTGCACTATAATTGATGTTGCATTATTAACAGATGCTAGGACTTGATGATTTAGCAACATGATTTCAAATCCCACCTTGCATGGCTGGGAAGATTAAATTAATTTCATAAATGCCAAAATGTTCTTTGAAAAAGTTCTGGCATTGGTGATAGATTCCACACAACTGTCAAATAAAATCCATCTGGTTTACTGATATTCATCGGGGAGTGGAAGTCCCTATGTGGCTCACTCTTACCTGTCCTTGGAATTGGCCTAATGAGTAATTCAGTTCAAAGGAATTGGTTGGGTAACAAACGTTGGCTTTGCAAACCATTAATATAACTAAATAAATAACTCACACATTTCTCTGGCGTTTGGGTGAAGATGGGATGGATTCTTTTAAGATCAAACATTGTTTGGGTCAGAAGAAGGGTCTCGACCCGAAACATCACCCATTCCTTCTCTCCAGGGATGCTGCCTGTCCCGCTGAGTTACTCCAGCTTTTTGTGTCTATCTTCGGTTTAAACCAGCATCTGCAGTTCCTTCATACACAGTGTGATAAACAAGGCAGACAAAGAAGAGAATAACAGTTAAGTAATGGAGTTCTGTAAAAATTGAAACTAAAAGAAAAAACCTAAAACCTAAAAGACATTCTGCCGCGTGGTCCATTGGTTTAGGCAACATCCCTGGAGAACATGGGTAGGTGATGTTTTGGGTCGAGACCCTACTTCAGACTTAAGCAGACGATTCTTTATAAGACTATTCTTTATGAAGAAAGGTTTCGGCCCGAAACGTTATCTATTTCCTTCGCTCCATAGATGCTGCTGCACCCGCTGAGTTTCTCCAGCATTTTTGTGTACCTATTCTTTATTTACATTATTTCTGCAGCAGATCTATATCCTGCGGCACATTTTGTTAGCCTTCTTCACAGTCTGCCCAAGAAGAATATTAATATTGAGCACTGAATATTAATAATTGTTTTTTTCTCACTTTATTTGCCAGCAGATCTGCTATTAGTGAAGCTCCACAGAAAATAAATAAAAGGGGTTTGATTTTCAATTCAGCCCATTACCATCACCATTAAGCAAAAGCAATGGCACTGGAGGAACTCAGTGGGTTAGGCAGCATCAGTGGAGGGAAATGGATAGATGGCATTTCAGTTTGGGCCCCTTCCTTATTTGCCTCCACAGATGCTGCCTAAACCACTGAGTTCCTCTAGCAGTTTGTTTTTTGTTCAAGGTTCCAGTGCCTACAGTCTCTTCTACCTTTATTAACTTTTGCTTACTTACTGCAGAAGGACGCCATTCATTAACATAGTCATTTACTTTTTATCAAATACGTACACCGGAAGACACCTTATCGGGGTGCATCACAGCTTGGCATGGTAATTGCTCTGACCAAGAATACAAGAATTCACAGAGTGTTATGGACACAGCCCAGCCCATCACACAAACCCATCCACCCCCATTGATTCCAATTACACCTCACGCTGTCTCGGGAAAAAATTTACATAAAGGACAAAGGACATTTATTGTCACATACACCAATTGGTGCAGTGGAATTTGAGTTGCCATTGCATCACACAAATAAAATAAACACAACATTATAGAATTTACCATTAAACATAAAAAACATCCCCCCACAGTGGGATCAACGTTTCCCACTGTGAGGGAAGGCAGCAAAGTTCAGTCCACAACCTCGATGTTCACCCGTGATCGGGGCCTATTGAGGCCTCCGCAGTCGCCGCTATGTTTCAGGCCCTCTAGCCGGGATGATGGAACTTTGGCATCGGAACAGAAGAACACTCTCAGCGGCTTGGAGTTCCGAAACGGCCGCTTCCTCACGGAGTCCGCGGCTCCCGAAGTCCACAGGACAAAGGCTAAGCGGAGCTCCAACACTGACGACCTCGGCGAGAGATCCCAGGCTCCGCATCGATAAAGTCAACGCCGCCACGGCTGGGAGCTCCACAGACCACAACTCCACGATGTGGAAGTCAGCACTCCAGTGCTCCAACACGGTGACCCGGGTAAGGCATCGCCCCACTTCACGATGGTACCTCAGTGCTGAAGCTGCAGCTCGAAGCTCTGGCCGGTCTCCGACAGGAAAGGCCACGCCAATCCAAATGGTAGGCCGTGAGGAGGGGGCAAAGATGCGGCTCGGAGGAAGGACTCATCCTCGTCCAGGCAGGGACAGGAAAAAAACTGTTTCCCCCTCCCCCCCCCCATCCCCTACATATAAAGACTAAAAGGCTCCAGAACAAAACTTTTTAACAAACTAAAAATTTAAAAAAGGTGAAGAACGAACAGCTGCAGGCGAGACTGCCGCCCTGAGCCTCACCCTGAGCACAGGAACCCCCCAGGGTTGCGTCCTCAGTCCCGTACTGTGCTCCCTGTACACACATGACTGTGTGGCTAGGTTCAGCTCCAACTCGATAATCAAGTTTGCTGATGACACTGTGGTGGTGGGCCTGACCTCAGACAACGATGAGAAGGCCTACCGGGAGGAGGTGGCTAATCTGGCAGTCTGGTGTCAGGACAACAGCCTCCTCTTGAACATCAAAAAAACTAAGGAGCTGATCGTGGACTTTAGGAGGGCACATCATCCGAGGACATACACACCATTGAGGATAAATGGGGATACTGTGAATAGGGTGAGCTGTTTTAAATACCTGAGAGTTCACATCTCTGAGGATATGACATGGACATCACACGCTGCAGCACTCGTGAGTAAGGCAATACAGCGCCTTTACCACCTCAGGCAATTGAGGAAATTCAGAGTGTCTCTGAGGATCCTCCAGTGCTTCTACTCAGCGGCTGTGGAAAGCATCTTGTCCGGAAATTTCACGATTTGGTTTGGGAATTGCTCTGCCCAGGACAAGAAGGCTCTGCAGAGAGTAGTGCGTTCAGCCGAACGCACTGTGGGAACTTCACTCGCCCCCCTGCAGGATTTATACATCAGAAGGTGTAACTCCAGAGCCAATAAGATCATGGGAGACCCCTTCCACCCCTGCAATGGACTGTTCCAGCTGCTACGGTCAGGCAAACGCCTCCGTTGCCATGCTGTGAGAACGGAGAGGTTGAGAAGGAGTTTCTTCCCTGAGGCCATTAGGACTGTAAACTCCTACCTCACCAGGGACTAACTTTACTGTACCATTCTACAATTTTAAATTGTTGTTTTTTTTCCTTTTTCCATTCCACCCACAATATGTAAAATGTAAAAGAATATGTGATTCTGTTCCATTCTGTTTGTTGTTTGTATGTTTGTTTTTTGCACAAAGTCCACAAGCATTGCCACTTTTCATTTCACTGCACATCTCGTATGTGTATGTGACGAATAAACTTGACTTGACTTGACTGCCACCACTCGAACACTACTCACATTCCGGATATTCTCTCTTCTCCTCTCTCCCGCTAAGCAGAAGATACAAAAGATTGAAAGCACATTCTACCGAGTGCAAGAACGTTTTTTCCCCCGCTGTTATCGGACCTGCATGCTACTGATTACAAAGCCCTATCTCTTGGCTACTGATTACGAAGCCCTATCACTAAACTAGAAAGTGCATTCTATTAATAGCTGTAAAATATGGGCAAATATAACACTGAAAATGCTGAAAGGTCCGACAGCATTTGTGGATGGATTGTTATTGGTATAAATGTAATAAAAAAGAACTCCAAATGCTGGTTGATGCTAAAGATAGACACAAAATGCTGGAGTAACTCAACGGGTCATGAAGCATCTCTGGAGATAATGGATAAGGTGACGTTTCGTGAAGGGACCCTTCTTCTTCAGACACGTTTGCAGTCTGAAGAAAGGTCCCGACCCAAAACATTGCCAATCCATTTTCTCCAGAGATGCCGCCTAACCCACTGAGTTACTCCAGCAATTTGTGCCTATCTCTAGAGTTAATGGTAGTTCAGTGGGTCCGCAGGCAACAATTCCAAAAATTCTTAGTGATTGATTAGAATCCCTTAAATCAGCTTAAATCGGTGGTGAAAGTTTGAGTGGATTTCTTGGATACATAGATACATAGAAAATAGGTGCAGGAGTAGGCCATTAGGCCCTTCGAGCCTGCACCGCCATTCAATATGATCATGGCTGATCATCCAACTCAGTATCCCGTACCTGCCTTCTCTCCGTACCCCCTGATCCCTTTAGCCACAAGGGCCACATCTAACTCCCTCTTAAATATAGCCAATGAACTGGCCTCAACTATCCTCTGTGGCAGAGAGTTCCAGAGATTCACCACTCTCTGTGTGAAAAAGTTTCTTCTCATCTCGGTCCTAAAGGATTTCCCCCTTATCCTTAAGCTGTGACCCCTTGTCCTGGACTTCCCCAACATCGGGAACAATCTTCCTGCATCTAGCCTGTCCAACCCCATAAGAATTTTGTACGTTTCTATAAGATCCCCTCTCAATCTCCTAAATTCTAGCAAGTATAAGCCAAGTCTATCCAGTCTTTCTTCATATGAAAGTCCTGACATCCCAGGAATCAGTCTCGTGAACCTTCTCTGCACTCCCTCTATGGCTATAATGTCCTTCCTCAGATTTGGAGACCAAAACTGTACGCAATACTCCAGGTGTGGTCTCACCAAGACCCTGTACAACTGCAGTAGAACCTCCCTGCTCCTATACTCAAATCCTTTTGCTATGAAAGCTAACATACCATTCGCTTTCTTCACTGCCTGCTGCACCTGCATGCCTACTTTCAATGACTGGTGTACCATGACACCCAGGTCTCGCTGCATCTCCCCTTTTCCTAATCGGCCACCATTTAGATAATAGTCTGCTTTCCTGCTTTTGCCACCAAAATGGATAACCTCACATTTATCCACATTATACTGCATCTGCCAAACATTTGCCCACTCACCCAGCCTATCCAAGTCACCTTGCAGTCTCCTAGCATCCTCCTCACAGCTAACACTGCCCCCCAGCTTAGTGTCATCCGCAAACTTGGAGATGTTGCCTTCAATTCCCTCATCCAGATCATTAATATAAATTGTAAATAGCTGGGGTCCCAGCACTGAGCCTTGCGGTACCCCACTAGTCACTGCCTGCCATTGTGAAAAGGACCCGTTTACTCCTACTCTTTGCTTCCTGTTTGCCAGCCAGTTCTCTATCCACATCAATACTGAACCCCCAATACCGTGTGCTTTAAGTTTGTATACTAATCTCTTATGTGGGACCTTGTCGAAAGCCTTCTGAAAGTCCAGATACAACACATCCACTGGTTCTCCCCTATCCACTCTACTAGTTACATCCTCGAAAAATTCTATAAGATTCGTCAGACATGATTTACCTTTCGTAAATCCATGCTGACTTTGTCCAATGATTTCACCACTTTCCAAATGTGCTGCTATCCCATCTTTAATAACTGACTCTAGCAGTTTCCCCACTACCGATGTTAGACTAACTGGTCTGTAATTCCCCGTTTTCTCTCTCCCTCCCTTCTTAAAAAGTGGGGTTACGTTTGCTACCCTCCAATCCTCAGGAACTACTCCAGAATCTAAAGAGTTTTGAAAAATTATCACTAATGCACCCACTATTTCTGGAGCTACTTCCTTAAGTACTCTGGGATGCAGCCTATCTGGCCCTGGTGATTTATCGGCCTTTAATCCATTCAATTTACCCAACACCACTTCCCGACTAACCTGGATTTCACTCAGTTCCTCTATCTCCTTTGACCCGCGGTCCCCTGCTATTTCCGGCAGATTATTTATGTCTTCCTTAGTGAAGACGGAACCAAAGTAGTTATTCAATTGGTCCGCCATATCCTTGTTCCCCATGATCAACTCACCTGTTTCTGACTGCAAGGGACCTACATTTGTTTTAACTAATCTCTTTCTCTTCACATATCTATAAAAACTTTTGCAGTCAGTTTTTATGTTCCCTGCCAGTTTTCTTTCATAATCTATTTTCCCTTTCCTAATTAAGCCCTTTGTCCTCCTCTGCTGGTCTCTGAATTTCTCCCAGTCCTCTGGTATGCTGCTTTTTCTGGCTAATTTGTACGCATCATCTTTTGCTTTGATACCATCCCTGATTTCCCTTGTTATCCACGGATGCACTGCCTTCCCTGATTTATTCTTTTGCCAAACTGGGATGAACAATTTTTGTAGTTCATCCATGCAGTCTTTAAATGCCTTCCATTGCATATCCACCGTGAACCCTTTTAGAACTAATTGCCAGTCAATCTTGGCCAATTCACGTCTCATACCCTCAAAGTTACCTTTCTTTATGTTCAGAACCGTTGTTTCTGAATTAACAATGTCACTCTCCATCCTAATGAAGAACTCAACCATATTATGGTCACTCTTGCCCAAGGGGGCACGCACAACAAGACTGCTAACTAACCCTTCCTCATTACTCAATACCCAGTCTAGAATAGCCTGCTCTCTCGTTGGTTCCACTACATGTTGGTTTAGATAACTATCCCGCATACATTCCAAGAAATCCTCTTCCTCAGCACCCCTGATGCAGAAGCTTATAGTCCCTGCCATGAAAGGAAAGACCAACAAATTTAAAATGTTTCCCCAATCGATAAACCATTCACCAGTCATTAACATCTATTGGTGTCAGTAAATACAGCATTTAGAATGCAGCAGACTACCTAAGGGACTCTCGATTTATTTAATGTTTGCTCAGATAACAGAGTATGCATGAATTGTTTGATTATAGGGAAGAATAATTTTAGAGAAAATGTTTAACCATTTGATACCATAAAGCCTGTTATTGTACACTGTCACAGTTCCATTGTCTAAAGACAAGACACAGCATCCTGTTTACCGCACCTCAGCTCCTGCCGATGCATTTCAATCACATTTCTGATAATCATATCATTATCACAATGTAATTATAGACAGGCCTAACTTTTATTGAGCACAGCTCCTTTGCATATCCATTCATAACTCCCTTGTGGTAGAGTCTAACCTTGAGGCAAAGCAATTCAAAACCAATGCATTTGGACATTGTTTTCAAAATATTTGCTGCATAAATAGTCTTAACTCAAAGGCGTTGTGCCAGTTGTGTTCAGTGTAAGGTCGAGTTCCCTGAATTCATCTTGACTCTGCTTATTGATCTGACTGCAGCATTCGCTCCAAAGATCTTGTGTAATTTCATTTAAGCGAGAATTCATAAATAAATGTTCCTGCTTTCACACTATATCCTGTTGTTATGTTTATGCAACAGTGGAACCCATGAGGGTAAACTGACATTTAATACAAGTCAGAACAAAAACAAACAAAAATCTATGAATATGAGCAAACAGAGAGGTGGAAATAACAAGTTAAAAGTTATTAGGTAAACAGCTTTTGATAGTGTTCAGAAGATTTTTGATATATAAACATAGAAACAAAGAAAATAGGTGCAGGAGTAGGCCATTCGGCCCTTCGAGCCAGCACCGCCATTCAATATGATCTTGGCTGATCATCCACAATCAATACCCTGTTCCTGTTTTATCCCAATATCCCTTGATTCCGTTAGCCGTAAGAGCTACAGTATATCTAAAGGCCTGTACTACTTGGGCGACCTAATCGGCGAGTTAAAAAGAGTGTCTTCGACCTTCCAGCTCGAGGGCACTCGCCTGGCAAGCCTCGAGCTGGATCGACCGCCCGCGTTGAAACCGCGAGCTGGATCGACCGAGCGCACTCACAAACACAACCTCGCAGGTCCCAGGTTGGTGACCGATTCTCCGGAGCTCCCGCAACAACAGCTTCGTCCGCTGGACTGGAGGGTGGCAGCTTCGTCCGTCCCGGGCCGCGGAGTTTGAACTGGCCCATTCGCGGACCTCGGATTCAGCCGCGGGACTTACCATCATCGAGAAGGCCAACATCAAAAGCCTGGATTGCCTCAACGCAGAGGGAGAACAAGGAAGGAAGAGACAAGGACTTTAAGACTTTTGCCTTCCATCACAGTGAGGAGGTGCCTGGTAGACTCACTGTGATGGATGTTAAACTGTGTTGTTTGTGTGTTCTGTTATTTTATTCTCTGTCATGACTGCAAGATATGTAATTTTGTTCAAACTAAAAGTTTGAATGACAATAAAGGATACTTTATACACTGCGAAGGCGGGGGCCAGGGAAAGCGGAGGAGCGCTGTCTGTGCGGTGAAGATGAAGGAAATATGGCTGCACAGTAACGGTAAATCCTTTCGAGAGCACGGAGGGGGGGGAGAGAAGGGGAGAGAAGGGAGAGAAGGGAGAGAAGGGAGAGAAGGGGGGAGAAGGGGGGAAGGGGAGAGAAGGAGAGAGAAGGGGAGAGAAGGGGGAGGGAGAAGGGGAGAGAAGGTGGGAGAAGGGGGGGAGAAGGAGTGGAGACACTTTTAAGAAGTTTAATAAAGTTTAGCGGGCATTTAACCTAACGGTAGGTCTTACTTGGTCCTGAAACTCCAATGAGCCAATCAAAATGCCCGGCCAGCGAAGGAGATTGCCTAGGGCTGCCCTCGACCGCCTGTAAGTAAATAGCGCCCCCACTCCACTGCATTACGAGTTAAAAAGACCCATGCAAACCAAATTTTACTCGCGTAAATATTTTCAATATGCTGAAAATGTTTCCGCGACCCAGCTGAAGCCACTATTCAGGAACTTCCCTCGAGCATGAAGGAGAGTTCCAGTGACCTCATAGGACCTCCTAGGACCTCGTGTCGACCACGCTGCAAGTTTGAAGGTCGAAGACACTCTTCTAAACTCGCAGATTATGTCACCCAAATGGGACAGGCCCTTAACTCTCTCTTGAATACATCTAGTTGATTGGCCCTCCACTGCCTTCTGTGGCAGAGAATTCTACAGATTCACAATTCTCCGGGTGAAAAAGTTTTTCCTCCTCTCAGTCCTAAATGACCTACCCCTTATTCTTAAACGGTGACCCCTGGTTCTGGACTTCCCCCAACATCAGGAGCAGTTTTCCTGCAAAAAGCCTGTCCAATCCTTTAAGAATTTTGTATGTTTCTGTAAGATCTCCTCTTATCCTAAATTCCAGTGAATACAAGCCCAGTCGACCCATTCTTTCATCATATGTCAGTTCTGCATTCCCTGGAATTAACCTGGTGAACCAAATTTTATATGTTTCTATAAGTTGCCCTCTCATCCTTCTAAATTCTAAATTCCAGTGAATGTAAGATATATATGAAGCAATATAAAAAGCATGCTCAGCCCAGCATGCGGAGTCTGTTCCAGCAGATTGGGCGGAGGAAATCCACTGGAGGGATCAACGGCCAGGAAGGCGGCTGGCCGCCCACTGCTGCCGAGGGAGTTTCCAGCCGTAACTTCTAACTGTGCCACTGGAATCTAGCCCCTGCGGCCGAGAGGGTGGTGTAGCTCGTGTGCAACAGCCTCTCCACCTTAATCTCTCCCACGCACAGGTTGTTGTGCAAGACTGAAGATTGCACAGCCATGCTGTTTTCATTTACGGCGGGCCACCACCATAAACCATACACTGCAATAATTTGCTAAGTGACCCCAGCATCATCTAAGAAACGTATCAATTTCTTTGATCACAATAACCATCTGCAGATTACAATATGATAGCTCAAAGGCAATATTCCATAGATTACAAAAATCTGAAATATGACCAAGTTCATGTTCATAAGTCATAGGAGCAGAATTAGCCCATTCAGCCCATCGAGTCTACTCTACCAATCAATTATGTTTGATCTTTCTTTACCTCAGCCCCATTCTCCTGCCTTCTCCCCGTAACCTTTAACACATTTATTAATCAAGAACATGTCAATCTCCACTTTAAAAATACCCAATGACTTGGCCTCCATAGCCAAACCTCAATGAATGCCACAGATTCACCACCCTCTGGCTAAAGAAATTCCTCCTCATCGCCTTTTTAAAGGTATTTTATTTTGGGGCTGTGCCCTCAGGTCCTTGATCCTCCCACTGGTAGAAACATCCTCTCCACATCCACTCTATTCAGGCCTTTCATTACAGAAATTGTTGTTGCCATGGAGACAACACGAGTATCATTTATCCAACGTATGAATGTGTTCATGTTTGTTTTCCTGCATTGCCTCACCTCACCTGGCACTGAGTCGCTAAGCTTTTGTTATATTGTACAAAATATATATTGTGATCAGCAGTAAATTAAATTGCTCCTCCACTATGTGAAGCTGGTCTGAATTGCTTTCCTCACCTCTGAGAATAGACACTTCGCTTGGTCTGTAGATCGAATGCAATTCCAAAGAAAATCATTAAATCTAAGGAATGTGTACAGATTTGTAATACAATATGTTCTTGCACTGTTTCTGAGATTTGGCAGAATGGAAGTTTATTAGTTCCTCTTTAACAAGGTGTCACACAAGAGATTTTACTTCGGAGTCACGTGAGTGACTACATGAAGAGCCCACCAGTACGCATGCGTGTCATTATCGCTACACGCATTGTGAACAAGTCATTACGAGGGGAGGACGTTCCTCCCAAACGGCAGGGTTGAACCTACAACAAGTAAGGTAGGAGAACTTAGTTTCTTGACTTACCTTTTTTACAGGAAGGCTGATGAAAACTGGCTGGGGAGAGTCTGCAGAACTGCAGGCAGCCAACAAAGGCCGGGGGCACCACTATCTCCCTTAAACGGGAGCCGGAACCGACTTCAGCTCCAGCAGGACGCCGACAGCGGTGGAGCATTCTGGAGCCGTCATTCCGACGGCTCGGACAACAGCCCCACGGACCTATACTACATGGGTCCGAGGGGCTGGAAGGTGCTGGGTTTTTCCACAGCACTAAAAATAGCGGCAAGCGGTCAGTGCCCAAGAGCACTGAGTACGCGTTGGAGCCGCTGGGCCTGGGTCGCGAGCGGCCAGTTCCCCGAGAGGACTGGACCACGTTGGAGCACCCCAGGCCCAAGTGGAGAAGGAGCGGCACAGTGCGGGAAGCACTGCACCGCGTTTTTAAAACTACCAGACCTGCGGCTGCGAGCGGCCAGCTCCCCGAGAGGACTGCACCGCGTTGGAGCACCGCAGGCCCAAGGAGAAGGAGCGGCACAGTGCGGGAAGCACTGCACCGCGTTAAAACTGCCATACCTGCGGGTTGCGAGCGGCCAGCTCCCCGAGGGATTGAACTGCGTTGGAGCACCGCAGGCTAACGGCAGTACGGGCGGCTCAGTGCTGTGAGCACTGCACCGCGCTTTGGAGTACTGCAGGCCAACGGGGATACCGGCGGCACAGTGACCGTGTACACTGCACCGCATTGGCACTGCGGGACCTGCACCTGCGAGAACATACCATTTTGCAGCGATGCAGGTCCAAGAAGAAATCCTCCAGTGGGTAAGTCCCATAGCAGCACCTTATACAGGGCTGTATTTCACTTCTACTATTACAGGGAAGTGTTTGAGGAAAAGACAGACTCAGGGAGAAGAAAGCAGCACCTTTTCTATAGGGCTATAATCATGCTTCTCTCTCCCCAGTAGACTCTTCTGTCAGAAGAGTGCTGGGGTCAAGTCTAGGGCAAACCCTGGACAGGTAAACAGATGTAAGAGCTGTAACAATGAGGTGATGCCTTTTCTAAGTCACAAAGTACATAGAGTGCATTATTGGTCCTTTCCTGATAGAAATACAGGAATACTTATGTTGTGACTGAAGGATTTAGCAGTCCAAAAATTTACTGACAAATTCCATTCCCATCTGGGAAGTCACACGGGAATGTCTGTCTATGTTTCAGGGGGAACAACAGTACAGCTGTGAGTAAAGAAGCTAACTGGGAAAGATCTACAAACCAGGTTAGAAGCCAGCATAGACCATATGTTTTCTATCTACTGCAGGGGCAAACATTAGCTGACACCATAGCTGTCACTTGCCACCGGGGATTGTAAATCCCTGAATGTACTAAACTGATCAATTTATGCATCTGGTTACATCCAACCGGGATTGACGCGGGCCTGTGTAAACCCGAAACCTCCTAGCAAAATCTTTTTATTTGGAGGTGACCTATCTAGAAGGTCAAGGAGTTGGACAATGAAGCCAAACTGGAGCTCATCTAAACGTCCAAACATCATCCTCAAAGGTATCGCCCCTATGCTGGAAGATGTGTACACCCACAACACACGGCCTCGGGGATCCAGAAGAAAACAATAA
Source organism: Amblyraja radiata (assembly GCF_010909765.2). NCBI lineage: Eukaryota > Metazoa > Chordata > Chondrichthyes > Rajiformes > Rajidae > Amblyraja > Amblyraja radiata. The sequence goes on from NC_045962.1 coordinate 73,154,387, forward strand.
AACCAGAAGGAAGCAAGGAGGTTGGTGCGAGAAGACATCGAATAAATAACTTTTTGACACTCATATCTTAAACAGTATCCGGGGATACACAATAGAATTTTACAACACATAATCTTCTAGTCCAGCTGATATATTGAGAGAGGAATTTGGAGGAGAACACCAAATGGATATTGAGCTATAGTATTTGCTGATGTTTCTACACGATATGGAACACCAGATGCCGATCTACTCGTATCCAGACATAATCACCAATTACCAAATATGTCATATGGGATACAGACACTGGACATCAGCAACAGATGGGGTTTTAGCTGCATTGCAAGGGAAGAATTATTATCTACGCATTCCCTTCCTAACAAAATAGGATATGGCGCTTGACGCATCAAACATAGATCAGATCTCGGCTTTTTGGCTAAGATCAAGCATAATATCTGTTCTTATCAGTTTAAATATCTGATATGTCCCTTATCTAGGGACCATATATTAATAAATAAATAAAATAAAATAAATAATTAAATAAAAAATAAATGATACGATATATTCGTTTTAAGAACAGAAACCTTTTCTATTGTTAAGTATATTCGTTTTAAGAACAAAAATGGCAAGCATTGATTCAAAGTATGCTTACAATTTCAGTACCCATAACAGGTGACCATGGACGTTATTTTTATCTAATTGGATGGCTCAGCTCTAGCAGTATAGAGCACTACCTAATGTGTTTATATTAGCACCTAGGTTATTTACAAAATATGACAACCAGCCACACAATGGTAATGGCTTCTTTGGATGACATACTAATTGTGTGGAAACTTAGGACGGGCTGAACAAACGGTAACAGCCACTTAACAATTATTTGGAAACTAGGATTCATTATCCATCCAATTAAATCAAAATTAAAGCCTTCAAACTAAAGGGATTATTTGGGATTCACCATTAACTCAGTTCCTCATGTCAGTAACTTTGCCAACAGAGGTTACAACCTTAATAGAGGCATACAGCAAAATCATTGACATGAGGATAAACCATCCATCAGACTGGTAGCAAGAATATTGGCAACATATGGTTTCCAGCCACATAATTCAGACCCTTACATTATAAAGATTTACAGAGGGCCAAAATATGAGCTCTTAAAATTAATGGTGATCATTTCGATAGAATGATGAAGCCATACAGAAGCCATATTGGAACTAAATGGTGGAAAGATAACATTGGGCATTGCTCCAATCCTATCATTGTCAGCAACCAGTCTATGGTCCTACATATGGATGCTATGCACTAGGATGGTGTGTTACCAATTCCATCTCCAGCTGTGGAGGAAGATGGAATACACAGCAAGCATCATTATTACTAACACTGGGCATAACTACCTGGAAATGTTGGGTGTTTTTTCATGGCCTAAAGTCATGTTGCTCTGGAATATATTAAACAGGTTATTAGATTATAAATTAACAACACTACTGTGGTAGCACATATCAAACACATGGGTGAAAGGAAATCTACATCATGTAACAATCTGGCCAACACAATTTGGCAACCTCATCAGGGGGGGGTACTAAGGGAAATACTACGAGACTCTGCGTCTGGTGTTTTAATAGTACCCAACTGACCTACCCAACCATGGTTCTAGGTGGTACTGGGAATGAGATTAGAACCATGCAGCACCATCCAAAACAGCCGGCCAGAGCAATGGACATGATCACAGCGGGCCACAGACAATCAACCTAAAGACAATGTCTAAAATACATAAACTAATGGGAGATGTGTTGCAACCATAATACATCATCCAGCCTGTTTGGAAGCTTTGTTAATCTACAGGGGCTTAGTATTAGTGACATCAACTGTGCCAGAAGTGGCCCATCTACTTACCTATGGCAAGAGAACGGAACAACAGCTTATGAGGGACACTTTTTATGGGAATTCCCCAAAGACCAGGTATTCCCAAATATGGGACATCAGCATCGTCTTAACGTTGTTAAAGAACTGGACTCCAGCCACAGCGCTGTCATTACAGTTTTTGACATTTTACAAAACTGTCATGCTGATGGCTTAGGTCACGGCACTAAGGACTCAGTCCCTACCAAATTAAGGCTGGATAACTTGACCAGTTCACCTGGCAATTTACACTTCTATATTCAGGAATTAGGGAACTAAACAGACAGGGGTCAGCAGGTCTTAAAATAACATTTTTTTTTAGAGCCTACCCTACAGATGATTGACTGTGTTGTGAGACATCTACAAATATACATGGAACAAACCCAGACCATCAGTGGCACAGAAGAGGAACTTCTCATCAACGACAGACAGCCTCATTAAAGAATAACAGGCCAGGCCAGCTAAATGGCTAACATAGTATTGACAAAAGTTGGTGTAAACACTAACTGGGTTAAAATCTCACTCCACCAGGCTGCAGCAACGTCGGCAGCATTTAAATTGGAGGTTCCTATGGATAAAATCCTCAGGACTGCAGGATGGCCATCGGAAAGAACATTCTAAAGATTATAACTAACCAGTAATGGAAACTGGAATTTTTCAGAAACATTGTTAAGTTTCTGTACCATAATTTACCCCAAAAAACAGGGGCTATCAATTGTTATTAACTTTATGGTTATTTATATATATCATATTGATGTTTAATATGTTATCACTATTCTCCCCAAAACCAAGGCAGACGTGATGATGGACTCGTTCCACGGCTTGAATCACAGAGCTTTGAAATCTTCATGTAGTCACTCACGTGACTCCGAAGTAAAATAGTAAGATTAAACGAGAACTTACCAGTTCGAAGTTTGATCTGTATTTTATGAGGAGTAACGTTGAGGGAATACATGCCCTCCGCTCCCACCCTTGATCATAAACACGACTGGTATCTTTTCTCTAATCTTACTATGCTTAAGTCATTACAGGTATCTGTGATTCACTCCGCTGCTTTGAAGAATGACACGCATGCGTACTGGTGGGCTCTTCATGTATTCCCTCAACGTTACTCCTCATAAAATACAGATCAAACTTCGAACTGGTAAGTTCTCGTTTAATCTTACTATTAGTGTGCATACTTAGAGCACATGGTATTGGGGGTGGGGTATTGACATGGATAGAGAACTGGTTGGCAGACAGGATGCAAGAAGTAGGAATTAACGGGTCTTTTTCAGAATGGCAGGGGTGCCGCAAGGCTCAGTGCTGGGATCCCAGTTATTTACAATATATATTAACGATTTTGATGACGGGAATTAAATGTTTGTGTCATCTGCAGGTTTGTGTCATCTCCAGGTTTGCAGATGACACAAAGCTGGGTGGCAGCGTGAGCTGCGAGGAGGGTGCTATGAGGCTGCAGGGTGAAGGATAGGTTGGGTGAGTGGGCAGATGTATAGCAGATGCCATATAATGTGGATAAATGTGAGGTTATCCACTTTGGTGGCAAGCACAGGAAGGCAGATTATAATCTGAATGGTGTCAGATTAGAAAAAAGGGGTGGTGCAATCAAACCTGGGTTTGGTTATACATCAGTCACTAAGAGTAAGCATGCAGGTACAGCTGGCAGTGAAGAAAGCTAATGGCATGTTGGCCTTCATTGCGAGAGGATTTGAGTTTAGAAGCAAGGAGGCCATACTGCAGTTGTACAGGGCCCTGGTGAGACCGCACCTGGAGTATTGTGTGCAATTTTGGTCTCCTAATTTGAGGAAGGACATTATTGCTATTGAGGGAGTGCAGCGTTGGTTCACCAGGTTAATTCCAGGGAATGCAGAACTGACATATGATGAAAGAATGGGTCGACTGGGCTTGTATTCACTGGGAATTAGGATAAGAGGAGATCTTACAGAAATATACAAAATTCTTAAAGGATTGGACAGGCTAGATGCAGGAAAAATGTTCCCGATGTTGGGGGAGTTCAGAACCAGGGGTCACAGTTTAAGAATAAGGGGTAGGCCATTTAGGATGGAGATGAGGAAAAAGTTTTTCACCCAGAGAGTTGTGAATCTGTGGAATTCTCTGCCACAGAAGGCAGTGGAAGCCAATTCACTGGATGTTTTCAAGAGAGAGTTAGATCGGGTGGCGCCGTGTGCTGCAGCCTCGCCAGCACTGTGTCTGTCATTTCAACTTTTTTTGTTTTTTTAGTATGTCTAAGTATATGTGTTAATGTATGATGGGGGTGATGGATGGGGAATAGGGGGAAACTTTTTCCAGTCACTTACCTCGGTGCTGATGCGACCTTTCTCCTAGTCGCATTTTCGTCCTCCCTCGCGTCCTAACAACTTGGATTGGTGCAGCCTTTCCAGGGGACGGGCCCAGAGCTTCAGCAGCAGGCGCGGCATTGACTTTAACATCGCGGAGTGTGAAGAAATGCTCCGCCCGCGGCCTGCTGACTTTAACATCGTGAAGCCGTGGTCTGCGGAGCTTCTTGCAGCAGGCGTGGAGCGGACAGTCCCATCCCAGAGCAAAGGATGCCTTGCCTGGGATCGCTGGAGAAGAGCTCCGACCGTTGGCTTGCCCACGGCTTATAACATCGAGAAGCTGCGGTTTCCGGTAAGAAAGTGGCCGATTCGGGCACTCCAAGAATGTGTTCCATCCGTCCCGACGTCGGAGCTTCGATCATCCAGACGAGAGGGCCTGTAAAATCGGGCCGTCCGTAATAGCGACTGCGGAGAGTCAAGGCCCCAAACACGGGTGTACAAAAGGAGGAAGACTGACTGAACTTTATTGCCTTCCATCACAGTGATCACTGTGGCGGATGTTTATGTTAATTTCTATCGTTCTTTTGATTGATGTATGGCTGCATAGTAATTCAAATATCACCACTGTACCTTAATTGGTGCATGTTAAAATAAATCTGAATCTGAATCTGAATCTTTAGCTCTTAGGGCTAGAGAAATCAAGGGATATGGGGAAAAAAGCAGGAACGGGTTACAGATTTTAGATGATCAGCCATGATCATATTAAATGGCGGTTCTGGCTCGAAGGGCCGAATGGCCTACCCTTACATCTACTTTTCTATGTTTCTAACTCCATGGACTTGGGGGCATTGGTTTTGTCTTTTTGCACAAACACACGTAAATATATATATATCTATACAACTAAAAGTCTCATCTTGACCACTTCCTGTCTGCGCTGTATATTGATTTTAGAAAAACGCTACCATATATCACTTTGATTTTTGGCCATCTTACTCATAAGTCCTCCTCCGCTGAGGCAGTCCCGAGGATTTTTCCGATCGATGACAAATAAAAAAGTAATGGGTGTTTAGAAAATCTAGAGATCAGCTGATTGGTCCTCTCGCCTGTCAATCACCACGATGAAGGTAACGCTCCTTCCGGGGGTGGGGGCAGGACTATAAAACCCCGGATGCGTGGACGTGAATCAGTCACTCTGGAAGATCATGAGGGAGAGACCACAATTGTGATTCTAAGCTGTGAATCAACTGAACTGTGAGTCTGCAATGTACTTGCAATAAATGATTTGTTAGCCCTTAATGACAATGCAACGAGTTGTTCGGTAATTTGGTGGCTTGCACTCTACCTGAAATGCTATAAAATTGAATTTGGTGGACTGCACTCTGCCTGAAATGCTGTGAAATTGAGTTTGGTGGCCTGCACTCTGCCTGAAACGCTGTGAAATTCAGTTTGGTGGCCGGCACTCTGCCTGAAATGCTGTGAAATTGAGTTTTGAAATTGAGGGGGTGGGGGGGGGGAGGGTGTTTGAAGTCAGTCTCAGTCTACCCTACGGCAGAAGGGGGAGGAGTTGTACAGTTTGATAGCCAAGGGGAAGAAGGATCTCGCAACATGTCCAATCAGAAAGGTTAGACAAATGACAGTGTAGTGCTAACCCAGTTGCATTAGAATGTTGTGGTCTGGTATCAAAGGAGGGCACAGTCACAGAGTCAAGACTCTGAATTCAATGGCACCATTGGAATAACACTTGGTTAATGACACAAGGGCAACCGGATGCTTTCCCGGCCTAATTCCATGACGATTCCAATGGAAAACAGAGGTGCCTTGGGATTAGGGATCAGCTGAACAGTGGCTCAGGAATTCTGCTTCACCCAGGAGTCCCAGTTGAGCCATCTTTTAGTTTTAGTTTTAGCTTAGTTTAGAGATACAGCGCGGAAACAGGCCCTTCGGTTCACCGAGTCTGCACTGACCAGCGATCCCTGCATATTAACACCAACCTACACATACTAGAGACAATTTACATTTATACCAAGCCAATCAACCTACAATCCTTTGGCGTGTGGGAGGAAACTGGAGATCTCGGAGAATACCCACGCAGGTCACGGGGAGAAAATACTCCATACTGACAGCACCCGTAGTCAGGGTCGAACTCGAGTCTCTGGCGCTGTAGGGCAGCAACTCTACGGCTGTGCCACCATGCTGCCCCTGGGATCTGTGGATCACAACACCTTCAACTCTACTTCCCTCCACCTTATTGAAGCAAGAAATATGGATTGTTTGCTCCAGACAGTTCAAGGGTAACCTGAGATTTTGAACTTCCTCCCTGCGCTAACTCACTACTGTAGAACATAAACTATGACAGTTAGATTTTTGCCAAGCATACACAAAAAAAAATCCCAAATTTGCTGGATGACCTCTTGTCTCACAGATTCAACAGTTATTTTGTCAAAGATAATTAGTCAAAAACACCACATGCTTTGTCATACATTTGTGTGCAGTTGTGAGACTAATTAACCAGTTTGGGAATAAAGATAATTGCTGATGTGGTTTTCCTTTAAAATACAACTGAAATGTTGAGGAATGTGAATTTCAGCAGAGATCACCATCGGCCTTATACATCTAAACCAACGACCTGATTCTGTCAACATTTCTCAATGGAAACATGAGATGTCTTTCAGGTCAATTATTAACTGACAGGGTTTCAGTCTTGGCTCTCCTTTGTTTCAGTCGTGACAGTGCTCTCCTTTGATCCCAGTCTACGGCATTCGAGTGTAACAGGGTAGTCCTATACTCTCATTTGTCCTACCTCTTTGTTAGGACATCCTGTGAGGTCAACATATTATGACGCTATTTCAAAGAAGAGTAGTAATGGAATTCCAGCTATCCTGGCCTATTGATTTTTTCTCAACCAACACCAGCAATTTTTTGATTTGTTCTGGCCTTTTCTCACCTCCAGTTTATTTCCGTCCCTTCCACCTCCCCCCCCCCCCCCCCCCCCCCCCCCCACCCCCCCCCCCCCCCCCACTCCCCACTTTCAGTCTGAAGGAGGGTTCTAACCAGAAACGTCATCCAGAGATTACCATTTTTCCCCGGAGATGCTGCCTGACCCGTTGAGTTACTCCAGCATTTTGTGTCTATCTCCAGCAAACAAATGGTCTTGCTAATAACATATGGGAGTGTATCAGTGGGGAAATTAGCTGTTGCCATTTTCTTCATTGGATATGCAAATGTGACAAAGTCCTTCATTGCTTGTTAAACCCTTAACGATGGTTTGTGGTTGTGAAAGAAACTCTTTTTCTGTTGGACTTTGTTACGTTAATCGGGATTGGGTCCGATTGACGTCATATCATCATATCATATCTTGGAAGTGAAATTGGGCAATCTATAAATGTAGCCCAAAATAGGATTATGGTTACAACATGAGTTTGGTGAAATGTTTACTGAAGTCCTTTGATTATGGAAATTGTGTTGTGACGTTTTATGATATTAATGATTGAAGTATTCTTATCACTGGTTCTATATATAAAAAAAGGGTGTGTTGCAAATGTATCCTTTTTCCTGTTTTTTTAAATTCACGCTGTTGAATTGATTTGTCTTCTTCTTCTTCTTCTTCTTGCGTATGGTGTGCACAGCCTAAAGTTGTACGACAACTTGTTCTATTTGATCTTATTTGATTGTGCACGCCGGGTTGATTGCATTCGTCGAAACAGGACGGACCACGTGAAGGTTGCAATCTCCCACCGCAATTAATTTGTCAATATGAGCACACATTCATAATCTAATGCATTAACATGAGCATCTCTGTGAAGTTTGTTCTCCTTCTTCTTATCGAGTCCACACACAAGATTAGAAGTTGTTCAGCCAGAGCTGAACACACTTCTCGGCATCTGCACAATGGTGTCTGTCTTGCGCTTCTTGCGCTTCTTGTGCTTCTTGTGCGTGGTGGTGGAAAGATTGGTTGAAACAGGGCCGCGACGTGAACGCTCTTTCCTTGGCCCCGTGAAGTTTGTTGATGATGGGTCAATGTGCTCATTTGAAAATAACTCCGGTGTATTTTATGAGTTCATATGCTTTCATAGAATCATAGTCATAGTCATACAGTGAGGCAACAGGATCTTCGGCCCAACCAGCCGACACCAGCCAACATGTCCCATTCTACTAGTCCCACCTGCCAGCGTTTTGCCCATATCCCTCTAATCCTGTCCTATCCATCCATGTACCTGTCCAAATGTTTCTTAAATGTTATACTACATGTTTCAACAACCTGGTCTGACAGCTCGTTCCATACACCCACCGCCGTCTGTGCGACAAGGCTACGACTCAGGTTCCTATTAAATCTTTCCGTCCTCACCTTAAATTTATGTCTTCTGGATCATCAGAAAAAAAAACTGTGCAAAGCACTTTCTGGTGAAACTTCAATAATCTGAAACTTAATTTTGTTTCTCTTTTCACAGATGCTGCCAAACTTGCGAGAATATTTCAAAGATAGACGCAAAATGCTGGAGTAATTTATATTCACTTGCACTGCATTTATTTACTTTCTAAAATAATTGCAATTTGTCTTAATATTGCTTCGCCATAGACAGCCATCCAGTCAGCAAAGCATAATATATCAATTAATTCATGCAGTTGATTTTTATTAATGTTTCTAATTGACAAGAACCTAATTAATTCCTGGACTTTAATTTAATGTTTTTTTGTGAATAAGCTTACTATGGGAAATGGGTCACCAAAAATAATTGCCTGATTATTTCAGCCAGAAATGTTTTGGTAAGATCAACTGGAACGTACCTTTAAATTGCTGAGTGGTCAGTAGTCAGCAAACTTTCACAGAATAATATTTACAGAAATCCTAGTAGGTTTTGGATGAGATTAAGGCTATATATTTTAAGGGGCAAAGTCTAAAAAAAACTCACTCCCTCCTTGCCTTAAGTGGGTAGCACTGTATATTTAACCACAAAGTTCTAGATTCTCCGAAAAGTGAAGATATTCTCTCCACAGCCATCATATTAAGACTGCATAATCTTGTACTGGGGTTGGAAAGGGCAAAGGGAATGTTTATGATAGGGTGGAGATTGTCTGGGTGATAGAACATAGAACATAGAAAAGTACAGCATAATGTCCCTGCCGAATATGATGCCAAGATAAACTCATCTGGCTGCATACCGTATGATCCATATAGATACATAGAAAATAGAAGAATAGAAGAATAGTTTCTTTATTGTCATTGTAACATGAACCATGTACAACGAAATTGTAAAATGTCAGCCAGTCAGTGCACCATTCAAACATTTCTAAAAGCTAACGATACATACAAGGTAAAATATTTAAAAAAAGATAAACAACTAAAATAAATATCATGAAAATAGCACGCATAAACACCCAGCCCTACATCCTTCTGTCGATTTCACAGTCTCTTAGTATGTATCGCCCCTGCGTTCCTTGGCGGCTACATTTAGTGCCTTTATAGCAGTGGGGTAAAAACTGTTTTTAAGTCTGTTTGTCCTTGTCCTTGTAGATCTGTACCGTCTGCCTGACGGTAACAGTTCAAACAGGGAGTGTCCGGGATGGGAAATGTCCTTTATAATACTCTGGGATTTTTTGATGCAGCGGGAACTGTGTAAGTCCTCCAAGGTAAGGAGAGGGCAGCCGACAATCCTCTGGGCGTTGTCAATGGCCCTCTGGAGCGCTTTCCTCTGAGCCGCTGTGCAGCTGGTGTACCATACGCATACACAGTATGTTAGGATGCTCTCAATGGAGCACCGATAAAAGGACAGCAGCAGTCTCTGAGTGATGTTATTCTTCCTGAGCACCCTCAGGAAGTGCAGTCTCTGCTGGACCTTTTTCAGCAGCGCAGAGGTGTTCACGCTCCACGTCAGGTCCTCCTCAATATGGATTCCCAGGAAGCGGAAATCCGCCACCCTCTCCACACAGTCCCCTCTGATAATTAATGGTACCATGTCCGTTTTATTCTTTCTGAAGTCTATTATTATTTCCTTTGTCTTTAAGGTGTTGAGGAGCAGGTTATTTTCTCCAGGTGTAGGTGCAGAAGTAGGCCATTCGGCCCTTCGAGATAGCACCATCATTCGATGTGATCATGGCTGATCATCCACAATCAATACCCCGTTCCTGCCTTCTCCCCATATCCCTTGATTTTGCTAGCCCTAAGAGCCCCATCTAACTCTCCTTTGAATATATCCAGTGAATCTTCTGAGGCAGAGAATTCCACAAACTCACAACTCTCTGGGTGAATCCTTCCATTCTCTAGATATCCAGGTGCCCATCGAAAAACCTCTTATCGTATCTGCTACACATTCTAGTTCAGTTTACAAATACAGCGTGGAACAGGCCCTTCGGCCCACCGGCAATCCCCATACACTACCACTGTCCTTCACACTAGGGATAATTTACAAATTTCACTGAAGCCAATAAATCTACAAATCTACACTTCTTTGGAGTGTGGGAGAAAACCGGAGCACCCGGGGAAAGCCCACGCGATCACGGGCAGAATGTACAAACTCCGTACAGACAGCACCTGTAATTAGGATTGAACCTGGGTCACTGGTGCTGTAAGGCAGCAACTCTACCGCTGCACCACTGTGCTGCCCCAAAGTTCAGACCGCTTAACCTATAATTTTATATACCTGTCAAATGTCCTCCATTGTTCCAGGTGAAACAATCCAAATTTGTCCACCCTCTCCTTGTAGCTAATCAAGATAGCATTCTGGTAAACCTCTTCTGCACCTTCTCCACATCCTTCCAGTGAAGGGCAACCAGAACTGCAATAATAAGCTTATTCGTTATTCCCTTATCATGTATCTATACATCATAAATGGATTGATTGTAATCATGTATTGTCTTTCTGCTGACTGGTTAGCACGTAACAAAAAGCTTTTCACTGTACCTCAGTGCACGTGACAATAAACTTAACTAAACTGAACTTATATCAGAATTAGCCAGTTATCATTCTAATGATAGTATCCTGTTAGCTTTCCTGAAATCTGTCTTCCTTCCAAATCTCAATGTACAGCTACTTCTGGGATGCTACCTGTATCCTCTAAAGTGATGATCAATGTAACACAATGTAATGGTAACATTAGGCTATCAGCTTAACAAACTCACTAGAACTGCTTCATTTTGATTTCAGAAAGACAGGCGGACTTCATAAGGTTCATGCCTTAAGCTTGTTAAAAAAATGTTTGTGAATTTTGAGCAGCTTATTAAATTGAGCATCATAAAAGCCATGACATCAATTGCAAGGTTTAAAGATTGGAGATAAAAGTTATCAAAGTTAATGTTCTCTATAAATGTAATGAATGGAAAGTATAGGCTTATGAATCGTTGAAAAATTGCAATTACATACTGAAAAAAATACATTCTGATCATGCTGGGACCACAATTCTTGTTCCAGTAGTTTTGCTAGGAGGGAGTGTACATAACACTTTGGTAACCAGGCCACTTTTGGGACTTTGATAGTGCCAGACTGGCAAATATTTGGAACAATTGGATATTATTCCTAATTAATAACTCAACACACTTGTAATCCCCATTTCTTCAGAAGTTCCACTGTAGGATATTAGATTTTCCAGTGTACCTGGTAAGTTTAAAGAAGAGTGGGAAATGGGACCCAGGTGAGTCTAAATAGAACATGGGAAATGGAGCTGTAGTGATTTAAGGGAGAGCCGGAAACATAGGCCCAGTGAGTCAAATGCCGCATCATTGGAATTTCTAAAGAACTGGACAACAGGTTATCAGTGTTTTACTACATATTGAACAAAGTCCAAACAGAATGAATCATAATAGACACAAAATGCTGGAGCAACTTAGCAGGACAGTCAGCATCTCAGGAGAAAAGGAATGGGTGATGTTTGGGGTCGAGACCCTTCTTCAGATGTTCCCTTCCCTCTTTTTTTAACCAGATTACACCGACCACACCCCATCGTACAATAGTCCTCACTCCCCCTCCTCTCTGAACACCCACCATCCATTCCCCCACCATACCTTGCCTCAGCCTCTGTCCACACCCCAGCCATCCTCTGACACCAACCCCCACCTTTGCCGTGTCTTCACCATCTCCCCTGACCTCCCCCTTTCCATTACAGAACGGTCTGTCCTCAAAAGAGGCCTCACCTTCGTTCACCTTAGAATTCACCTTCGCCTGCTAGAATCAATCATAACATTGTTGAAAAATAGATCATAACCGAACAACTTTTTTCCCTTAGTCCCACCTGCCTGCACTCATACCATAACCCTCCATTCCCTTCTCATCCATATGCCTATCCAATTTATTTTTAAATGATACCAACGAACCTGCCACTATCACTTCCACTGGAAGCTCATTCCACACCGCTACCACTCTCTGAGTAAAGAAGTTCCCCCTCATGTTACCCCTAAACTTCTGTCCCTTAATTCTGAAGTCATGTCCTCTTGTTTGAATCTTCCCTATTCTCAAAGGGAAAAGCTTGATCACATCAACTCTGTCTATCCCTCTCATCATTTTAAAGACCTCTATCAAGTCCCCCCTTAACCTTCTGCGCTCCAGAGAATAAAGACCTAACTTATTCAACCTATCTCTGTAACTTAGTTGTTGAAACCCAGGCAACATTCTAGTAAATCTCCTCTGTACTCTCTCTATTTTGTTGACATCCTTCCTATAATTGGGCGACCAAAATTGTACACCATACTCCAGATTTGGTCTCACCAATGCCTTGTACAATTTTAACATTACGTCCCAGCTTCTATACTGAATGCTCTGATTTATAAAGGCTAGCATACCAAAAGCTTTCTTTACCACCCTATCTATATGAGATTCCACCTTCAAGGAACTATGCATCTATCACAATGTGCAGATTACAGCATTCAGGTCAATACAGCATTCCGCATACAGCATACAGCATTCAGGTCAAAAACATAATAAATATGATGAAGATTAATTCATTGAAACACCTTACAATGCAAGGTTCTGACAAAGGTATATTGACCTGAAAAAAGAGTTGCCCCCCTCTCCAGAAATGCTGATTAAGCTGCCAAGTATTGTCAACATTTTTTATTAAATTTCATTTAAGATCTGAACTTTTTAAAAGGTCAGGGACTGTATTCCATCTTAACTACAGTCATTGGGATGGAAGTAGTTCAAAATCTCTGTCTGTCTCTTCCAAACAACCTGGGCAATTCATTTGGCTTTTCATATCTAAGTTGGACTTGGGTTAGGGCTGTTTATAACTCACTTATCTCACTACTGAAGAAATTGAAGGGAAGAATAGCAAGATGTGTTAACATTCATCACTTGCAATTTTTACAATTAGAAAGACAAAATGGGTAGGAAGGAACTGCAGATGCTGGTTTACACCGAAGATAGACACAAAATGCTGGAGTAACTCATGGTTAGGAACAGCACCTTGTATTTCACTTGGGCAGCTTACAACCCAATGATTATTGATTTCTATAATTTCCAGTGTCCCCCTGCATTCCCACACTCTCCAACCGTTCCCCCACACTGCTAGTTCCACTGTTCATATCCATATATCCCTTCGTTATCACCTTTTCTACAGACAACAATGGACCATTGTGGACTCCACCTTTTCTTGGTCATCAGTGCTGACTCTAATATGTTCTGTACCTTTTCATTCCTCTAGTTCCCCTCTCCCCTGACTCTCAGTCTGAAGAAGGGTCTTGACCCAAAACATCGCCTATTCTTTTTCTCCAGAGATACTGCAGGACTCGCTGAGTTACTCCAACATTTTGTGTCTATTACAATGAAAACATCGATTGAAATTTATGAGAACTCTACACGATTCCACACTGCACCCACTCGGGGAAAAAACACCTGACTGACAAAACTATGTAACCCCATGTAAATTTACAGGGATGGAAGACCTTGCAATTATGTTTAGGTTTAAGTTTATTACTGTCACGTGTATCAAGGTACAATGAAAAACTTTGTTTTGCGTGCTATCCAATCAAGTCAGATAATATTATCCATAAATACAAACAAGCCAAACTCAAGTACAATAGGTGGAGTGAAGGGAAAGAGAGTGCAGAATATAGTTAGATCAACGAGAAATGGCACTAGATTTTTAGGTAGAAAAAAGATTTTAAAAAGTAGGGTGAAATATATCGGATGACAGTAGATCCTTCCTGTGGGACCAGCACCCAATGATTCGCCACACTTGGACACCATCTTGCTGTCTTGGAGTGCATTGAATGCCCTCAGGATGTCACTGCAAATTTAAGCCCTTGTGTCCTTATCTGTCATTACTGATGGAAGCAAACGTTGTACATTTCTGCCCTGACCAGGTACTGCCTTACGCTAAGAAATTACATTGAGATCCTGCCTGTCTCTTGGGTGAATATAAAAGTTGGTCTGGCAATGCATTGAAAAAACTGATCTGCCTATGCTTTAGTAAATATTTATACCTTAATCAACATTATTGAAGAAAACCAAATTACCCGACACAAAAAAATACCCAGTCATTACCATAGCATTGCTTGGGGAACTTGGGAAGGCAAACTTGATGTTAAATTTCAATATGTAAACTTACTTGCCAGGATAGCACGTTGGGATGTTCTCTGGTTATAAATGACACAATATAAAGGCGAGTCTTTTACTTAAGTGTTTTAAGAGCTACAGAACAAGGAAGCAATCAGCATTGCCATTAATTTTGACCACTGTAAAGATAAATCTACCAAATGGAAAAACAGAAATTCAGGGTGGATAAAAAAATCAACTGATATCCTGTGTTAAAAGGTGTAGGAAGGAACTGCAGACGCTGGATTAAACCAAAGATAGACATAAAAAGCTGGAGTAACTCAGCGGGACAGGCAGCACCTCTGGGGAGATTGCTGAAGAAGCGTCTTGACCCGAATCGTCACCCATTCCTTCTCTCCAGAGATGCTGCCTATTCCATTGAGTTACTCCAGCTTTTTGTGTCTATCTTCAGTGTTAAAATTCCTGGTATCTTCCATAGATTGCTCAAACAGATAGCCAGCTCAGTAAAGGGCCTGGCCCACGAGCATGCGACTCCATGTGGCAAGCGCGACCTAACGTAGTCGCTTGAGCCATACGGCCTCGCGGGGCCGGTCCCACTTCGATCGCCGAAGCCATATGGAGTTGTGCGGAGCTGGTCCCGACATCGCACGGGGCTTCGAAAAACTGACCGTGTTCAAAAATTCCGTGCGGCAACAGCCTGCCGGCCCGCAACCACCTCGACGTCATATGCACCGCCTCGACGACCGTGCGCAGCGTCTTGATGCCGTACGCAGCGTCTTGACACAGTACGTCATGCGCGAACTTCCCGCGGACTTCGCTCGAATTTCACGTCTCTCACTTGACCTCTGCGCGGCCCCCGCTTCCGCTTTGGTCGCGCTCGCCGCTGCAGGCGCATGCTGGTGGGACCAGCCCTGTACGGGGATCACTCGACCTCCGCGTGGCCCCCGCTTCCGGTTTGGTCGCGCTTGCCGCATGCAGTCGCATGCTCGTGGGACAGGCCCTATACTCTCCTGTGGTATCATGCTCATGATATCAATGGGATCTCTGAGGTTCGGGTCAGGAGGTGTTTGCAAAACCTGCTGCTGCCACATTTTTGCTATCAAGATCACAGGGCAGAGAGACTGTCCTTATTGAACTTTCTTCATAAAACAGTAAAAGCAGAGAGAAAAGAAAGTATTTTGAGTTAAGTTTTGATTAGTTTAGAGATACAGGGCAGAAACAGGCCCTTCGGCCCACCGAGTCTTTGCAGTGTGGCAGGAAGCAGGAGCCCCCGGAGAAAACCTGCGCAGGCCACGGGGAGAACGTACAAACTCCATACGGACAGCACCCGTGGTCAGGATCGAACCTGGGTCTCTGGCTCTGTAAGGCGGTAACTCTACCGCTGCTCCACCGTGCCAATAGTTTTGTATTTTATACATTTTTCAAATATACCTCAGAAATCAAATTTGGTGATTTAATTAGATTTAGTACAATAACAAAACATGATTAGTAGTAAAACTAAATGGTTTCAACCTGAAAATATTGAACATTCATAAAAAGAAACAAAGAGAAATGAAGCAGGATATATTTTGCAGCTAATGAACTGCTTTCAATTAACTCGATAAATTCCTAATTATGAATCTGATATTAATTTATTTAGGCCGAAGGGCCTGCTTCCACATTGTATCCCTAAACTAAACTAAACTAAACCAAACCTGAAGTAGCTGCCTATAGGCCTGGAAGGTCTGTGTGGTCCTTATGTACAAAAAACACCCACTGTTCTTTCCCAGCCTATTAGTGTGCCTTGGTAGCATTTTCCCATCTCACTTTTCAGGATCCATCCATTCATGGGCAATGTTCCCCCGTAGCTAGTAGCGTGCTGCCTGTGTTGTGGTAAGTGCCTTTACAAGTTGGCTGCAAAGATCACTCCTACTGTGCTACATACTGACAACTGCGAGAACTTGTAACACATCAATGGGGAATGCTACACTGAAACCAACAATGTCAGTTTTAGCATGGTGTTACATGGGGAAGCCTGATAAAGTTCCTCTGTGAACAGCTCATTTGAAGTTCTCACTCTTTTTGTGACATTAACAAACAGCACTAGGGTGTCCACAGTGCTCACTTAATGCTCCAAAAAAACCCAAAGTATTTTCTAATCCCACAAGGCTCCAAGAGTTGAGGGCCTGTCCCACTATACGAGTTTACCCAAGAGCTCTCCCGAGTTTAAATAAAAATCAAACCCGTCGTAAGTACGTAGAATGTACGTAGCGGGTACGTCGGAGCTCGGGATGTCTCTTAGCGGCTCGTAACCCTAACGGCAGGTACTCTGGAAACGCGGTTAGCTCGTGAAGTTTTTTCAACATGTTGAAAAATGTCCACGAGAGCCCCGAGTACCTACGAGCGGCTATTACCGTAATTCGCCGAGTTCGAATCAGGGGAAACTCGGGAGAACTCTTAAATTACCTCGTACAGTGGGACAGGCCCTTTAGAGTTAGATTTAGCTCTTAGGGCAAAGGGAATCAAGGGGTATGGGGAAAAAGCAGGAATGGGGTACTGATTTTAGATGATCAGCCATGATGATATTGAATGGCAGTGCAGGCTCGAAAGACCAAATGGCCTACT
Source organism: Amblyraja radiata (assembly GCF_010909765.2). Taxonomy (NCBI): domain Eukaryota; kingdom Metazoa; phylum Chordata; class Chondrichthyes; order Rajiformes; family Rajidae; genus Amblyraja; species Amblyraja radiata. Next base: position 73,171,643 of record NC_045962.1, read on the forward strand.
CCTGCACCTATTTTTCTATGTTTCTATTTTCTATGTTTCTAAGAGGTTGGGAAATAATGCATGCATGTTTCCATCTTGACTTGCACTACCCATGATATTGGGGAAGGACATAAAATAAAGATCTTTATGCTCGCATTAAACGGCCATATTTAAATTCTTAGGCCCCCCTCTCCAATCCTGGCTGATCATGGGTGTCCCAGGATTGGAGGACACCTGTGCGTGACTTTGTTTAGCTTGGGGAGACTGGTGCATGGGCAGCCACCACACGGTCCTTGACAGATTTGGGTCAGGATCCAGTGGCATGGTCCAAGATGACCAGAGACCCTTTTCTGTTGCAGCCTTCATCCGCCTTCCCAGCCGTTGTGATGCTCCACTAAGGCCAGCCATCATCCTCCGCCTGTTCCACCATTAAGATCTTGGTTGGATTGCTCTTTATCAGAGTCCTCCCCCTCGACCTTACCACCATGGGTGGCCCTACCAGGAGCACAGCTCCAGACGGCATCGCTCTCGGGATCCCAGGACCGCACAAACCTCTCCACCACGACAAGGTGTCAATCTAACGGATCTTTAAAAATATTAATAATAATACATTTCTCCATTCCCCATATTCAGGGAAGTCTTCTCTGATTATTTGACAATCCTTACTTTGTCTCCTAAGCTCATGCCCACTGATTCTTCATTGTCTGGCTTCCTTCTGGGAATTTCAATGATGCACACCTCTGCTCTACCTCTTTGATATTTAATTGGCTTCAATTTTACATTTTACCTTGCCTCTGGAATTCAGCTCTTCTTTTTTTGTGCAACTTTTCATATCATAAGGTGGATGCCAGTATTGCAACTGTCTTAGAGCATCTTGAC